>NC_133454.1:26542166-26860000 GCF_048565385.1 Saimiri boliviensis | reverse complement strand
CAGATCTACAAGAAACTGATGAAATTGGTAGCTAAGGGAGGGCTGGGGTAATAGACATAAGTGCAGGAAGACACACTATAGGCATGTCTGAGATTTCTAAATCCCAGATGAATTTTTGTAAATGTAATATTCATTATTCATAAAAACAAAACAACAAAGTTTCTTAATAGTTGATAAATTAGTTACTTACTTTTAATTGGAAGTAACATTTTATTTTTTCCTTTTCCTTTCTTTTTGAGACAGATCTCACTCTGTCACCCAGGCTGGAGTGTAGTGGTATGATCATAGTTCACTGCAACCTAAAAGTTCTGAGCTCAAGGAATCCATACACTTCGGCCTCCTAAGAAGCTGGGACTACAGGCATGTATCCTGATAATTTTTAATTTTTTGTAGAGGTGAGGTCTTGCTATGTTGCCAAGGCTGGTCTCAAACTCCTGGAGTCAAGCAATCCTCCCACCTCCATCTCCCAAAGTGGTGGAAATGAGAGGCATAAGCCAGTGTACCTGGAGGACATCACTTTTTTTTCTTATTCTTTTCTTTCTTTCTTTCTTTCTTTCTTTTTTTTTTTTTTTTTTTTTTTTTTTTTTTTAAGATAGAGTTTCCCTCTTGTGGTCCAGGCTGGAGTGCAGTGACATGCTCTCAGGTCAATGCAACCTCCACTTCCTGGGTTCAAACAATTCTTGTGCCTCAGCCTCCTGAGTAGCTGGGCTTAGTAGAGACAGCGTTTCACCATGTAGGGCATGCTGATTTCAAACTCCTGACCTCAGGTGATCCACACACCTCGGCCTCCAAAAGTGCTGGGATTACAGGTATGAGCCACTGCACCCAGCCAGGAAGTCACTTTTTTAATATATAAAACCATTTTAAGATTCATTCCCTTAAACCTTAATTTTTATTAAAATGTATAATTTTTGTTCAAAACACTGTGAAAATTGCCACTATCATAACAGAGCCACTAATATTAAAAAATCCTCTCACAAATAGAACCAGGGAAGGTCATGAAGAGAGGGTTCTCACATTTACAAGTTTAGTAATGAAAAACACTCTACAAAAACTACAGGCTTACACACAAAAATACTTTTACAGAGACACTCAGACTGGTAAAACCCCATACATGTAAAAAATACAAAAATTAGCTGGGAATAGTAATGTATGCGTATGGTTCCAGCGCCTTGGAGGCTGAAGCAGGAGGATTACTTGAGCCCAGGTGGTCAAGGCTGACCCTTGCTACTGATCTTTGAGGATGAGGATAATTATTTCTGAACAATTATGTAATCCTCTTTTGTTGGCCAGGTGCAGTGGCTCATGCTTGTAATCCCACCACTTTGAGAGGCCAAGGTGGGTGGATCATGAGGTCAGGTGTCATAGACCAGCCTGGCCAATATGGTAAAACACTGCCTCTAGTAAAAACACAAAAATTAGCTGGGCATGGTGGTGGTGTGTGCCTGTAATCTCAGCTGCTTGAAAGGCTGAGGCAGGGGAGGTTTCAGTGAGCTGAAGTTGTGTCATTGCACTCCAGCCTGAGTGACAGAGTGAGACTACCCCAAAAACAAACAAACAAACAAACAACCTTTGTCCCAGACTGTGCAACATGGCAAAACCCCATATATACAAAAAATACAAAAATTAGCTGGGAATAGTCACGTATGCCTATGGTCCCAGCACCTTGGAGGCAGAAGCAGAAGGATTGCTTGAGCCCGGGGTGTTGAGGCTACAGTGAGCTGTGATCTCACCATTGCACTCCAGCCTGGGCAGCAGAGACCCTCTCTTAAAAAACAAAAACAAAAACAAAAACAAGCTTTGTCTTCCTTTATCTCCCTGAATGAGCACATAGTTTGCTATGGTGCCTGTATTCCCATTTCAATGCCTGTTACCATTGTTTCCTTTTAGACAGCCTCTATTGTTTACATTGACACAATAAAAACATGAATTATGACAATTATGGACCAGATGTGGTGGCTTACGCCTGTAACCCCAGCACTATGGGAGACCGAGGCAGGTATATCTTGGGGTCAGGAGTTTGAGGCCAACCTGGTCAACATGGTGAAACCTAGCCTCTACTAAAAATACAAAAATTAGCCTGGTGTGGTGGCAGGCCCCTGTAATCCAAGCTACTAGGGAGGCTGAGGCAGGAGAATTGCTTGAACCCGGGAGATGGAGGTTACAGTGAGCTGTGATTGTGCCCCTGCACCGCAGCCTGGATAGTAAGAGCAAGACTCTATCTCAAAAAAAAAAAAAAAACAAACTAAACAAACAAACAAACAAAAAAAGCCTTTGCCCCAGACTAGGCAACATAGCAAATCCCCATATATACAAAAAATACAAAAATTAGCTGGGAACAGTGGTGTGTGCCTATGGTCCCAGTGCCTTGGAGGCTGAAGCAGGAGGATGGCTTGAGCCCCGAATGTTGAGGCTGCAGTAAGCTGTGACCTCACCATTGCACTTTAACCTGGGCAACAGAGACCCTGTCTCAAAAAAAAACAAAGACCAAAAACAACCTTTGTCTTCCTTTGCCTCTTTGAATAAGCACATAGTTTGCTATGGCCACATATTCACATTTCAATGCCTGTTACCATCATTTTCTTTTAGACAGTCTGTTATTTAGGTTGACACAATAAGAACATGAATTATGACAATTATGGGCCTGACGTGGTGGCTCATACCTGTAATCTCAGTACTTTGGGAGACTGAGGTGAGCAGATCGTGAGGTCAGGAGTTCAAGACCAGCCTGAAACATGGCGAAATCTAGTCTCTACTAAAAATACAAAAATTAACCTGGTATGGTGGCAGGCCCCTGTAATCCCAGCTACTTGAGAGGCTGAGGCAGGAGAATCACTTGAACCTGGGAGGCAGAGGTTGCTGTGAGCTGAGATTGCACCACTGCACTCCAGCCTGGGCAACAAGAGCAAGAGCCCAATGCTCAAAACAAAACAAAACAAAAACCAAGACAATTGTGTTTGTATGTAAAATGGCAAGTGATACAGAGTTTATACTTCTACTCTGTGTCAAGCTGGAAGGTATTTTCTGAGACAGGCCATCATGTTTAAGGCTTTTGTAGGTATTGTGGCTCAACTGAATAAAAGCATTCAGAATTTTTATGTCTAATCCAAATTTATTTAAACTTACGTGATTATCTTCTCAAATGAGTTAAAATAAGAATTCAATTGCCATAGAAATAGTACGGCTGGGCCAGGTGCAATGGCTCACACCTGTAGTCCCAGCATTTTGGGAAGCCAAGGCAGGAAGATCACCTGAGGTTAGGAGTTGGAGACCAGCCTGATCAACATGGCAAACCCTTGTCTCTACTCAAAATACAAAAATTAGCCAGGCGTGGTGGCAGGTGCCTGTAATCCCAGCTACTCAGGAGGCTGAGGCAGGAGAATTACTTGAACCTGGGAGACAGAAGTTGCAATGAGCTGAAATTGTGCCGTTGCACTCCAGCCTGGGTGACAGGATAACACTCCATTGCAAAACAAACAAAAAGAATTGGCTTAAAAAAATAAAAGGTTTTATTTTGTTTTTTTTTCTTTTAGTCAGGTCTCACTCTGTTGCCCAGGAAGTGGTGTGATCATGGCTCACTATGGCCTCAACCTTCTGGACTCAAGCAGGCCTCCTGCCTCAGCCTCCTGAGTAGCTGAGTCTATAGGCATAAACCACTCCACTCAGCTAATTCTTTAAAAATTTTGTAACAGCCAGGCATGGTGGCTCACACCTGTCATCCCAGCACTTTGGGAAACCGAGGCAGGAGGATCACTTGAGACCAGAAGTTCGAGACCAGCCTGGACAATATAGTGAGACCGCATCAAATTGTTTTTTTCCTTGTAAAGTATTTTGCCCAGGCTGGTCTTGAACTCCTGGGCTCAGGTATCCTTTCCCCTTGGCTCCTAAAGTGATCAAATTACATGCATGAGCTACTGCACCTGGCCTTGAAGCAGTTGTTCTTTTACGGAGGGGAGTGAACAAGACTATTAGGAATCAGCTGTGGAGAAGTGGAATAAAAGGCCATCATCAGGCCAGGCGTGGTGGCTCAGCCTGTAATCCCAGCACATTGGGAGACTGAGGTGGGCAGATCACCTGAGGTCAGGAGTTTGAGACTAACCTGACCAGCATGGAGAAACCCCATCTCTACAAAAAATACAAAGTTAGCCAGAACTGGTGCTGTGCACCCATAATCTCAGCTACTTGGGAGGCTGAAGCAGGAGAATCACTTGAACCTTGGAGGCGGAGGTTGCAGTGAGCCGAGATCCCACCATTGCACTCCAGCCTGGGCGACAAGAGCAAGACTCCACTTCTGGGCAACAAGAGCGAGACTCCATCTAAAAAAAAAAAAAAAAAAAAAATGCCAGCATCACTGGAGAGTGATTCCAATAATGTTTTATCCTGATGCCTGAGGCCGGCCTGTTCTCCAGAGGGGCTGCTGCCTGGCTGACAGTGAAAGCATGCAGGGCCCTGGAGAAGGAAGGAAGCTCAACCCAAACTTGGACTCTCGAGCATTTTGCTCCAATTGAATAGTGGGGACAACAAGGCTTCAGTGAATCATTTCTGAGACTAAGAATGGGACTTCGGAGGGTCTGAATCTGGCCTTCTCATCTGCGTGAATCTTAGTCATATGGGAAGGGAGGCCCAATGCCAGAGCCCAGCAGGATGGGGAATGGCATTCACCTTTTCTGGTTCCCAGGATCACAGAGCTGAAGTCAGTTCAAAGTTGTCACCTGACAGCTGCGAACATCTGTCTCCAGCTCAACGTTAGTATTGCTCCTTTTACAGCCCCAGGTTTCAGTAAATGTAAAATAATGAGGCTGAGCATGGTGATGGGCACCCTGTGGTCTCAGTCCCTAGAGAGGCTGAGGGGCAGAATCGCATTAGCCCACGAGTGTGAGACTGCACCACTGTACTCCAGCCTGGGCAACAGAGCTAGACCCTGACTCAAATAAATAAATAAATAAATAAATAAATAAATAAATAAATAAATAAATGCTTTTTGTGATCTTTTCTTGTCCTCAGTAAGCCTGTCAGTGTATCGTATGTGTTCTTTGCTTTCTGCCACTGCCTGGGGAAGGCTGCTGTAGAAAAATCTCAAATTTGGAAAATGTTGCAACTTCATTTAGGATGAGCGGAAGGTGCACACACCCAGCCCCACACTTTATTGTGAGGTAGGTGAAGGTGTGGATTGAAAACATTCATGAAACTAGCACTGACTTAGGCAGAGGGTAGAGTTCATGGCAATGTGTAATCTGCTCCATCTCCTGTTAGTATCTGCGTGTCAGATGGATGCACCTTCTGTAAAATATGACACAGTACTAAGAAGCGTCCATTCTGATTAGCCTATCATGAAGATGATCATTAACTGATAGCTGTTTTCTGCACAGGACCCTTTGTGGGATACAAAAAAATCTTCTAGATTAGTTTTCTAGAATCCACCACTCCTTTGTTCTTTAACACAGGCTAAAAGTGGTGATTTGGCTACATTCTCATTTATTTTTATTTTTTGAGACATAGTCTCACTCTGTCACCCAGGCTGGAGTGCAGTGGCTCGATCTCAGCTCGCTGCAACCTTCGCCTCCTGGCTACAAGTGATTCTCCTGCCTCAGCTTCCTGAATAGCTAGGATTACAGGCACCTGCTGCCATGCATAGCTAATTTTTGTATTTTTAGTAGAGACTGGCTTTCACCATGTTGGCCAGGATGCTCTCAAACTCCTGACCTCAAGTGATCCACCTGCCTCAGCCTTCCACAGTGCTGAGATTCCAGGTGTGAGCCACCTTGCCGGCCTCTTCTGTGTTTGTATTCAGACCCCAGATTAAGGAACTTTGGTTGACGCGGGTGTAGCACCTGGAGAGGGACCACATGTGCTTCATGCCATTCATATGTCTTTGGATGAACATTGCTTTGTGATGTAGATTCCCACCTGATACTTCTCAGATTTTGCTATGTGGCTGGACGGTAGATAGAATAAACTGCTTGTTGGGGCATCTGTTAAGATGACTTGGCAGTTTTCCTTTAACATGATATTGTAACAGACAAGTTCATACCTTTTTTTTTTGAGATAGAGTGTCACTCTGTTACCCACAGTGGAGTGGAGTGGCAGCATCTTGGCTCACTGCAGCCTCAACATCCTGGGCTCAGATGATCCTCCCACCTCAGCCTCCCAAGTAGCTGGGACTCCAGGTGTGCACCATCATGCCTGGCTAATTTTTTTACTTTTTGTAGAGACAGGGTTTCACCATATTACCCAGACTGGTCTCGAACTTCTGGACTCAAGCAGTCCTCCCACCTAAGTCTCCCAAAGTTCCAGGATTATAGGCATGAGCCACCAAGCCCAGCTGCTGATAGCATTTTTTTGTAAAGTATAACATGTGTAGAACTTTTGTAAGACAATTACAGAGTCAACTGAAACATCCTAAAGTGAAGAGTGTGTAGTGACAGCCAGGCTATGTCTTGGAAGAAGCTTTGATATCCTATCTGAAATGAAACATGGCCAGGTGTGGTAGCTCACTCCTGTAATCCCAGCACTTTGGGAGGCTGAGTCAGTGGATCACAAGGTCAGGAGTTTGAGACCAGCCTGACCAACATGGTGAAACCCTGTCTTTAGTAAAATACAAAAAATTAGCTGGGCATGGTGGTGCACACCTGTAGTCCCAGCTACTTGGGAGGCTGAGGCAGAATTGCTTGAATCCAGGAGGCAGAGATTGCAGTAAGCCAAGATCACACCACTGCACTCTAGCCTGGAAACAATGAAACTTCGTCTCAGAAAAAAAAAAGAAAAAAAGAAATGATACATGATCGTAGGCTTCTTCCTCCAGATCAGGCCAATATCCTAATTTTTTTTTTGCTTTTTTTTTTTTTTTTTTTTTTTTTTTGGTAGAAACAGGATTTCACCATGTTGCCCAGTCTGGTCTCAAACTCCTGAGTTCAAGTGATCTGCCTGCCTCAGCCTCCAAAAATATTGGGACTATAGGTGTGAGCCACTACACCTGGCCAGTATTCTAAATTATAAGGAAATCATGTCCTTGCTTTTCTTCATAGTTGTATTTTTAAATTAATTTAATTATTCTTTTAATTTTTATTTTTAGAGACACGGTCTTATTCTGTCACCCAGGCTGGTCTTGAACTCCTGGCCTCAAGTAATCTTCCCACGTTGGCCTCCCAAATTGCTGATACTACAGCTGAATAAGAAGTAATAAAATTTGACTAAGTCATGTCAATTTTTATGTCAGGATGGCTTCATTCCTTCACTGTGTTCCTGAAGAGCAAAAATGCCTTGGTTTTCTTTTTATTTGAGGTCAGAAATTGAAATACATTGAAAAGAGGTAGACATGATCCAAAACCCCATGGAACATGGAGTTGAAAGACTTCTCCATGAAAACCAAGTTTTGTGTATTATTGATACTTTGGTTTTCTTGGTCACCAGTCTTGAGGCTTCCCACATTTTATAAGTGTGAGCATAATATCCTGTGTCCCACTGGGGCAATGAAAGCAGAGTAACTGTATTTTGAAAATCCAAGTGCACTGTGATGAAGTAAATCACAGTTCCACTGTGAGCAATCCACATTTGACATGGTAATTTTGCTGCAGTTACAAGTCACCCTCAGTCATTATAGCTGGTCTGGGAGGCCAAAGTGTTGGCCTATGTCAGGGGAACATTTGTTGCCCTTCACAATCCTCCCTCATCATGTGATTCTCCAGGAGCAGGTGATGCTCACACCTGAGGGCAGTGGGCCCTGGAGGATGGACTCCCATCAGCCCCTGTGCCTGTGAGCACCAGGAGCAGCAGCCCTCCCGAGAAGTGGTTCTGGATAAGAAGGTCCTGTTTGGCAGTGTGAGTTAAAAACACAGCCCTGCTCTGAGAAGGAGGAGGCAAGTCCTCTCTCAGCTGCCCTGTTTGGCTTTTCTTCCATCCTCCTGCACCACCCTCCTTCCCAGGCGAAAGCCTCTGCATTTCCTCTTATAAAAGGAGCATTCACACATGTCCCTGTCTCCCACCAACTTCATACTTTGCCTTTCTGATAATATTTTGCTTAACGTCAGTCTCCATTGGCTTGGAACTATTCTATTTCTTTTCTTTTCTTTTCTTTCTTTCTTTCTTTCTTTCTTTCTTTCTTTCTTTCTTTCTTTCTTTCTTTCTTTCTTTCTTTTTTCTTTTTGAGATGGAGTCTCCCACTGTTGCCTAGGCTGGAGTGCAATGGTGCGATCTCAGCTCACTGCAACCTCCACTTCCTGGGTTCACATGATTTTCCTGCCTCAGCCTTCTGAGTAGCTGTGATTACAGATGTCCACCACCACACCTGGCTAATTTTTTTTATTTTTAGTAGAGATAGAAATAATGTTGGCCAGACTGGTCTCGAACTCCTGACCTCGTGATCCTCCCATCTTGACCTCTCAAAGTCCTAGGATTACAGGCATGAGCCATTGCAACTGGCCTTCGAACTATTCTATTTCTTAGTAAATGGGCTGCCATGTTTACCTATTCTTCCTTTTTTGGGACAGAGTCTCATCTGTCACCCAGGCTGGAGTGCAACGGTGCAATCTCAGCTCCCTGCAACCTCTTCCTCCCAGGTTCAAGCAATTCTCCTGTCTCAGCCTTCCAAGTAGCCAAGATTACAGGCATGCAACACCATGCCCAGCTAATTTTTTGTATTTTTAGTAGAAATGGAGTTTTTCCATGTTGGTCAGGCTGGTTTCAAACTCCTGACCTTAGTTGATCCGCCCCCACTCAACCTCCCAAAGTACTGGGATTAAAGGTGTGAGCCACTGTGCCTGGCCCTATTCTTTTTCTGAAATAGAGTCTGGCTCTGTTACACAGGCTGGAGTGTAGTGGTGCCGTCATGGCCCACTGCAGCTTTGAGCTCCTGGGCTCAAGCAATCCTCCCTCCTTGGCCTCCTGAAGATCTAGGATTACAGCCACACCACCACACCTGGCTAATGTAAACTTTTTGTTGTTATTGTTTGGAGGTGAGGTCTCCTTATTTTCCTGTGTTGACCAGGCTCATCTTGAGCTCCTGGGCTCAAGCAATTCTCCTACCTTGGCCTCCCAATGCATTGGGATTAGAGGCATGAGCCACTGCACCCAGCTCATCTGTTTTTTATTATTGCCAAATTCCCAAACAGATGAGGACCTCAGAGTCTCGCTTTGATAGCATGTCTATTCTTCCTAACCATAAACTGTGGTTACAATTTTGGATTAGTAAATGAAAAGAAATACATATGTGATCTATTTCCTTTCCTTTATCCCAACATATTTTCCCCGAAGAAATTGTGTAATTGATTGTTCCAGATAGTCGAATTTATATTAGAACAGTGGATCGAGTTCTGAGAGATGTTTTTGGGAATGAAACATCTAATGATGAGGAAATTGCAAAATTTACAAGAAGGGATTCCTGGTCTATTTTTGGAGAAAATTGGAGATTTGGTAACATTGGAGATCAGCACTAAAACCCAGAGAGGCATCTGAGGTGAGTGGCACTCAGCCAGAGGGAGGGGCCTCTCCACAGAGTGCCCGACTAACTTGCAATTAACAGAAAAGTATAAACCAGCTTCAGTTGCAGACTCACAGGAACTTTTTTTTTCTTTTTCTTTTTCTTTCTTGTTTTTTTTTTGTTTTTGTTTTTGTTTTTGTTTTTTTGAGACAGAGTCTTGCTCTGTTGCCCAGGCTGCAGTGCAGTGGCACAATCTCTCCTCACTGCAAACTCTGCCCCCAGGTTCAAGCAATTGTCCTGCCTCAGCATCCTGAATAGCTGGGAATATGCGAATAAAGGCACATGCCACCATGCCCAGCTAGTTTTTGCATTTTTAGTAGAGATGGGTTTCACCATATTGGCCAGGCTGATTTCAAACTCCTAAACTTGTGATCACCCACCTCAGCCTCCCAAAGTGCTGGGATTGTATGCGTGAGCCACCACGTCCAGCCTTTTTTTTTCTTTATTTTCTCTTTTTCAAAATATATTTTGATAATTGCTTTTATTTTATTTTATTTATTTTGAGATAGAGTCTTGCTCTGTCATCAGGCTAGAATGCAGTGGTGCAATATTGGCTCACTGAATCCTCTGCCCCCCCGAGTTCAAGCGATTGCCCTGCTTCAGGCTTCCACATAGCAAGAACTACCAGAATGTGCCACCACATCTGGCTAATTTTTTAAATTTTTGTTAAGACAGGGTTTACCATGGCCAGGATGGTCTAAATCTCCTGACCTCATGATCTACCCGCCTCAACCTCCCAAAGTGCTGGGATTACAGGCATGAGCCACCATGTCTGGCGTATTTATTTATTTATTTTTTGAGACAGAGTCTCACTCTGTCACCCAGGCTGGATGGCTCAATCTCGACACACTGCAACCTCTACCTCCTGGGGTCAAGCAATTCTTCTGCCTCAGCCTCTTTAGTAGCTGGGACTACAGGCACACACCACCACACCCAGCCAATTTTTGTATTTTTAGTAGAGATGGGGTTTCACTATGCTGGTCAGGCTGGTCCCAAACTCCTGACCTCGTAATTCACCCACCTCACAAAGTGCTGGGATTATAGACATGAACCACCAAGCCTGGCCTATTTATTTTTGAGATGGAATCTCACTCTTGTCACCCAGGCTGAAGTACAGTGGCATGGATCTTAGCTCACTGCAATCTTCACCTCCTGGGCTCAAGCAATTCCCCACCTCATCCTCCTGAGTAGTTGGGACCACAGGCACATATCACCTTACCTGGCTAATTATTGTATTTTTTTAGAGGTGGAGTTTCACCATCTTGCCCAGGCTGCTATCAAACTTCTAGACACAAACAGTCCATCTGTCTCAGCCTCCCAAAGTGCTGGGACTGCAGGTGTGAGCCACTGTGCCTGGCTGAGACTTTCATAAGAGGGTATTTTTATGAATGTGCTGTCTATGTTACTTGTCTGAAACAGTTGGAAACAGTATCAGGAAAACTCATCTATAAGAAACACTGGGCCAGGTGTGGTGACCCACGTCTGTAATCCCAGCACTTTGGGAGGCTGCCGAGGTGGGCAGTTCATGAGGTCAGGAGATCGAGACCATCCTAGCCATGGTGAAACCCTGTCTCTACTAAAATACAAAAAATTAGCTGGGACTGGTGGCACATACCTGTAGTCCCAGCTACTCAGGAAGCTGAGGCAGGTAAATTGCTTGAACCCAGGAGATGGAGGTTGCAGTGAGCCAAGAGCACAACACTGCACTGCAGCTTGGTGACAGAGCAAGACTCCATCAAAGATGAAAGAAAGAAAAAGAGAGAGTGAGAGAGAAGAAAGAAGGAAAGAGAAAGAAAGAAATAGAAGAAAGAAAAGAAAGAAAGAAAAAAAGAAAGAGAGAAGAAAGAAAGAAAGAAAGAGAAAAAGGAAAGAAAAAAGAAAGAAAGAAAAGAGAGAGAGAGAGACAGACAGACAGACGGACTGCAGGCCAGGTGTGGTGGTTCATGCCTGTGATTCCAGCACCCAGCATTTTGGGAGGCCGGGGTGGGTGGATCACTTGAGGTCAGGAGTTCAAGACCAGCCTGGCCAACATGATGAAACCCCATCTCTACTAAAAATACAAAAATTAGCCAGACGTGGTGGTGCAGGCCTGTAATCCCAGCTACTCAGGAGGCTGAGGCAAGATAATTACTTAACCCTAGGAGGCGGAGGTTGCAGTGAACCAAGATTGCACCACTGCACTCCAGCCTGGGCAACACGAGACTTGTCTTTTAAAAAATGCTGAAATTCATGGCTGCAGTTGAGCCTTCAGCTAGAGCACTGGGCTTGTTTCACATAGTAACAAGGCAGACAGTGCTGAAAATAGACCCATTCAGTGAAACTGGTGAATATGTAATCAAAATATCACTAAATACCATTAATAAATGGCCAGGCTGGTCTTGAATCTGACCTCAGGTCATCTGCCTGCCTCACCTTCCAGAGAGCTAGGATTACAGATGTGAGCCACCACAACTGTTTTGTTTCTTTTGTTTTTTTTTGTTTTTGTTTTTGTTTTTGTTTTTGGTGAAGTTTCACCCTTTCACCCAGGTTGGAGTGAAGTGGTGCAATCTCAGCTCATTGCAACCTCTGTCCCTTGGGTTCAAGTGATTCTCCTGCCTCAGCCTCCTGAGTAGCTAGAATTAGAAGCACCTGCTACTACACCCAGCTCATTTTTGTATCTTCAGTAGTGATGGGGTTTCAGTATGTTGGCCAGGCTGGTCTTGAACTCTTGACTTCAGGTGATCCACCTGCCTCTCCTTCTAGAGTGATAGGATTACAAGTGTGAGCCACCACACCTGGCTTTTTTTTTTTTTTTTTTTTTTTCCTGAGACAGAGTCTCGCTCTGTTGTTCAAGCTGGAGTTCAGTGGTGTCATCATAGCTTACAGCAGCCTTAACCTCCTGGGCTCAAGCAATCCCCCCAACTCAGCCTACTGAGTAGTGGGAAATATACAGATATGTATTAGTATGCTGGCTAATTAATTTTTGAAAATTTTTAATAGAGGTGGGGTCTCTTTGTGTTACCCAGGCTGGTCTTGAACTCCTGGGCTCAAGTGGTCCTTCCAACTTGACCTCCCAAAGTGCTGGGATTACAGGTATGAGCCACCACGACCCACCTTCATTCTGCCCTTTAACAGCTGAATACACAAATGTGAAATTAACCATTGAAATGCCCATGAATCAACAAGTGGATAAAGAAACCGTGGTGTGTATGTATATATATACATACTTTGCAGGCATGATTGAGTGAGGGACTCTGAAATGGGAGGGTGGGAGGATCACTTGAACTCGGGAGATCGAGGTTGCAGTGAGCTATGATAGCACCACTGCACTCCAGCCTAGGATACGGAGCCAGAACCTGTCTCAAAGAAAAAATAAAGAAAGAAAAGAAAAGAAAAAAAGAAAAGAAAAGAAAGAAAAAGAAACAAAAAGTATGAATAGGCATTTTCCATGTGAGGAAATACAAATGTGTAATAATTCTAGGGACAGGTACACACACATATGCTTAAATGCATACACACATACAAGTGTGTGTTTAGAAATAAACATGTTCAGAAGGCACTTCATTGAAAGACAGTGTGTAAAAGTATCAAAACTCAGAAATAATCTAAATGTCCATCAATAGTATATACTTTTCTTTTGAGATGGAGTCTCACTCTGTTGTCCAGGCTGGAGTGCAGTGGCACGATCTTGGCTCACTGCCACCTTTGCCTCCTGGGTTCAAGTGATTCTCCTTCCTCAGCATCCTGAGTAGCTTGGATTCCAGGTGCCCACCACCACACCTGGCTAATTTTTTTTTTTCTTGGAGAACAAATCTCATTCTGTTGCCCAGGCTGGAGTGCAGTGATGCAATCTTGGCTCACTGCAACCTCTGCCTCCCAGGTTCAAGCAATTTTCCTGCCTCAGCCTCTCCAGTAGCTGGGATTATAGGTGCATGCCACCAAACATAGCTAATTTTTGTATTTTTAATAGAGACTGGGTTTCACTATGTTGGCTAGGCTGGTCTGGAACTCCTGACCTCAGGTGATCCACCTGCCTCTGCCACCAAAATTGCTGGGATTACAAGCGTGAGCCACCAAGCCCCAGTAACTATATAAATTAAATTACTCATCAGAGTGCAGTGACTCATGCCTGTAATCCCAGCACTTTGGGAGGCTGAGATGGGTGGATTATCTGAGATTGGAAGTTTAAGACCAGCTTGACCAACAAGGAGAAACTCCATCTCTACTACAAATATAAAATTAGCTGGGTGTGGTGGCACATGCCTGTAATCTTAGCTGCTCGGGAGGCTGAGGCAGGAGAATCGCTTGAACCTGGGAGGCCGAGGTTGTGGTGAGCTGAGACTGTGCCATTGCACTCCAGCCTGGGCAATAAGAGCGTAACTCCATCTTAAAAAAATAAATTACTCTAGAATTGTTAAAATGCACAGAATTTTTAAAAAAAAATATATTGTTCTTATGTCTTTTTTGTTTTTCTTCATAAAAATGCATTGATTTAGCAAGCTGTGGGTCATAGGAACTTAAGTGAAAAAAAAAAAAAAAAAAACACTAAGCCAGTATCAGAGCAACCTGTGTTGAGTGAGTCCAGTTTTGGAAAACAAATTGCAGGTGTGGGGACGAAGTAGCGCCAATCTCCATTGGCGAGCTGTATGGTCTGGCTGAAAATTCTGGCCATCACTTTCTAGCTGTGGACTTGAGGCAGTCGCTTACCTTCTCTGAACCTGTGATTATCCATCTGCACAATCAGTGCATATGACCATAGCATTTACCTCACAGCGCTTCCAGGAGGCGCAGATGACACAATCCAAGGAGATGAACCACGAACGCTACTTACTGTCACTGCTTTCCTCTGATGCCAGTGTTTGCATATGCCTAGAAGTTTGAAGAATTTGCCTCAGCTCTGAATGAATGGTGGCTACAGGTACCAAGAATGGGTCTGAGAAAGGAGCATGGAGATATTTTCTTTTCTTTTTCTTTTTCTTTTTCTTTTTCTTTCTTTTTTTTTTTTTTTTTTTTTTGAGATGGAGTTTCACTTTTGTCACCCAGGCTAAAGTGCAATGGTGGAGTCTCAGCTCACTGCAACTTCCATCTTCTGGGTTCAAGCAATTCTCCTGCCTCAGCCTCCAGAGTAGCTGGGATTACAGGTGTGCACCACCACGCCCAGCTAATTTTTGTAATTTTAGTAGAGAGAAGGTTTCTCCATGTCGGCCAGGCTGGATTTGAATTCCTGACCTCAGGTGATCCACCTGCCATGGCCTTCCAAAGTGCTGGGATTATAGGCCTGACCCACAAGACATGGTTAGATATATTAATTTTTGGTTTTTACTTGCAAAGAAAAAAGAGGTGAAAATAAGGATGACGTTTTTCTTTAGATGAAGTTTTACACTGTTGCCCAGGCTGGAGTGTAGTGACATGATCTCAGCCTCCCAGGTTCAAGAAATTCTCCTGCCTCAGCCTCCCAAGTAGCTGAGATTACAGGCATGGGCCACCATTCCTGGCTAATTTTTGTATTTTTAGTAGAGATGGGGTTTTATCATATTGGCCAGGCTGGTTTCAAACTCCTGACCTTGTGATCCACCCACCGCAGCCTCCCAAAGTGCTGGAATTACAGGCATGAGCCACTGCACCTGGCCTAAGGATGACTTTTAAATACTGTATTATTTTATATAACTACTGGAAGGATTATATTTTGTTTGGGGGACCAGGAAAAGAAGTGGTAAACCCTTTTGGCTTATTTCCCATGTTTTTTTCTCAGTGCATTAAAGAAAAAAAAAACAGTTGATAGTAATGTGCTCAATTTTGCATGTAGGTTTTTTAATGGCCATTATTTAAGCATCTCCCATGTCCTTTTTTTTAAATTTTTTATTTTATTTTATTTTATTTTTTGAGACAAGAGTCTTATTTTGTTGCCCAGGCTGGAATGCAGTGGGACCATCTTAGCTCACTGCAACCTCTGCCTCCCAAAGATGAATCCACAGAGATGGGTTCAAATGATTCTCCTGCCTCAACCTTCCGAGTAGCTGGGATTATAGGTGCCTGCCATCATACCCAGCTAATTGGTTTATTTTTAGTGGAAACGGTGTTTCACCATGTTGTCCAGACTGGCCTCAAACTCCTGACCTCTGGTGAACCACCCCACTTGGCCTCTCAAAGTGCTGGGATTACAGGCGTGAGCCACCAAGCCCAGCCTGGATGACTTTTGAATACTGTATTATTTTATATAACTTCTGTAGTTATTATATTTTGTTTTGGGGACCCGGAAAATAAGTGGTAATCCTTTTTGACTTATTTCCCATGTCTTTTTTCTGTGCATTAAAAACAAAACCAAAAATGAAAAATGAGCCAGTCACGGTGGCTCATGCCTGTAATCCCAGCTCTTAGGGAGGCAGAGATGGGAGGTTAGCTTGACCCCAGGAGTTCAAGATCTCCCTGGGCAATATAGCGAGACCCCATACCCCCCAAAAAGGAAAAAAAGATAATTAAAAAAGTGTAGGCCGGGCACGGTAACTCATGACTATAGTTTTAACACTTTGGGAGGCTGAGGTGGGTGGATCACAAGGTCAGGAGTTTGAGACCAACCTGGACAATACGGTGAAACCCTGTCTCTACTGAAATACAAAAAAAATTAGCCAGGTGTGGCAGCACATGCCAGTAATCTCAGCTATTCAGGAGACTGAGGCAGGAGAATTGCTTGAACCCAGGAGGCAGAGGTTGCAGTGAGTCAAGATTGCACCACTGCACTCCAGCTTAGGCAACAGAGGGAGACTTTACCTCAAAAAAAGCAAAAAAAAAAAAAAAGTGTAAAAAAGAAAACCGACCAGGTGCTAGCAATGTGTATGAATTTGCATGTAGATTTTTCAAGAACTACATTATTAGGTTGATGCAAAAGCAATTGCGGTTTTGCCGTTAAAAAGTGAAAACCAGTTACTTTTGCACCAACCTCATACTCAAGCATCTTCCATGTCCTTAAAAACCAGTCATGATGGATAAATACGAGGTGATCTGTCCAGAGAAAGGAATATTGCTCAGCCATGAAAAGGAATGAGGCTCTGACACAGGCTACAACCTGGATGAACCCTGAGGACCTCACAGTCAGGGAGAGACACCAGATATAAAAGACCACACAGTGCATGATCCCGTGTACGTGTACTGCAAAGGACAGGCTAGTCCACAGAGACAGGAAAGGGATTCGTGGTGGCCTGTGACCAGGGAGGGGTGGGGAGTGACTGCTGATGGGGATGGGACTTTTTTGTGATGATGACTGTTCTGAAATTACATAGAGGGGTTGGTTGCACAACCCCTAAATTTTACATGTTATTTTATTTCATTCTGAGATGGAGTCTCGTTCTATCGTCCAGGCTGGAGTACAGTGGTGTGATCTCGATTCACTGCAACATCTGCCTCCCAGGTTCAAGGAATCCTCCTGCCTCAACCTCCCGAGTAGCTGGGATTACAGGCACATGACACCATGCCCAGTTAATTTTTATATTTTTTGTAGAGACAGGATTTCACTATGCTGGCCAGGCTGGTCTTGAATTCCTGGTCTCGGGTGATCTACCTGCCTCAGCCTTCCAAAGTGCTGGGATTACAAGCATGAGCCACTGTGCCTGACCTAAATTTTACATTTCATTTATTTAGAGACAGATTCTTATTCTGTTGCCCAGGCTGGAGTGCAGTGGTATGATCTCAGCTTACTCCCAGTTTCAAGCAATTCTCCTGCCTCAGCCTCCCGAGTAGCTGGAATTACAGGTGTGCACCACCACACCTGGCTAATTTTTTTTTATTTTTAGTAGAGATGGGGTTTCACCATGTTGGCCAAGCTTGTCTCGAACTCCTGGCCTTGTGATCTGCCCATCTCAACCTCCCAGTGCTGGTACTTCAGGCGTGAGCCTCTGCACCTGGCCTAAATTTTACATTCTAAAGGACAACTTTTATGGTATGTGAATTACTCCTCACCTTTGAAAATCATAAATATTGTGAAGGCTACAAATATATAAGTGTGTGACTGTATCATAACAAGGAATTAACTACTGTAGTTAGATATTACCTGCATTTCAGATTATTTGTGTAGATTCTCTAAAATGAATGTACCTTTGGAAAACATTGCCAAAGCATTTTCTTTTTCTTTTCTTTTTTTTTTATTGCATTTTAGGTTTGGGGGTACATGTGAAGAACATGCAAGATTGTTGCATAGGTACACACATGGCAGTGTGGTTTTCTGCCTTCTGTCCCCTCGCCTGTATCTGTCATTTCTCCCCATGCTATCTCTTCCCACCTCCCCACCCCCCCGTCCCTCCCCCATTTCCCCCCAATGGACCCCAGTGTGTAGTGCTCCCCTCCCTGTCTTTCTTTCTTTCTTTTTCTTTTTCATTCATTCATTCTTTTTTTTTTTTTTAGATGGAGTCACTCTGTCACCCAGGCTGGAGTGAAGTGGTGCAGTCTTGGCTCACTGCAACCTCTGCCTTCCAGGTTCAAGCAATTCTCCTGCCTCAGCCTCCCAAGTTGCTGAGATTACAGGTGCACACCACCATGCCTCCCAAATTTTTGTGTTTTTAGTAGAGATGGGGTTTCATCATGCTGTCCAGATTGGTCTCAAACTCCTGACCTTGTGATCCACCTGCCCCAACCTCCCAAAGTACTGGGATTACAGGTGTGAGCTACCTTGCCTGGTCTGTCTTTCTTTCTTTCTTTCTTTCTTTCTTTCTTTCTTTCTTTCTTTCTTTCTTTCTTTCTTTCTTTCTTCTTTTTCTTTCTTTCTTTCTTTTCTTTCTTTCTTTCTTTCTTTTTCTCTCTTTCTTCTTTCTTTCATTTTAACAGAGACAGGGTCTTGCTCTCTTGGCCACACTGGAGTGCAGTGGTGCAATCACAGCTCACTGCAACCTGGAACACCTGGGCTCGAGCAATCATCTCACCTCAGTCTTGCCGGTAGCTGGGACTACAGGTGCTCACTAACATGCCTGGCTAATTTTAAAATTTTTGTAGAGACAGGGTCTCACTGTGTTCCCAGGCTGATCTTAAACTCCTGGGTCCATGCAATCCTATCATCTTGGCCTTCCAACATACTGGGATAGCTGGCATGTACCACCATGCCCAGCTAACAAAGCACTTTCTAGGAAGGTTGTACCACTTAGAGGTCCTCTGGGATCATGTGACAGCTTGCATCCTCTGTGTTTCGGCCAGCATAGAGCCCAAAAGCTTTTCTTAACCTTTTTTTGTTTTGTTTTGTTTTGTTTTTGAGATGGAGTTTCACTCTTGTTGCCCAGGCTGGAGTGCAGTGGTGTAATCTCCGCTCGCTGCAACCTCCACCTCCCGGATTCAAGCAATTCTCCTGCCTCGGCCTCCCAAGCAGCTGGCAGGCCATGGCCACATGCAACTAATTTTTGTATTTTTAATAGAGATGGGGTTTTGCCATGTTGGTCAGGCTGGTCTTGAGCTGTTTACTTCGGGTGATCCATCCTCCTTGGCCTCCCAAAGTGCTGGGATTACAGGCATGATCCACCTCACCTGACCAGCTTTTCTTAATCTTAATGAGGCAAAAGGAAACATTTTGTCATCAAAATAAATGATCCATAAACACTTTTTCCTATATTCCCTGTGCATATCCGAGGTCCATTTGTCTGTTGGGATGTGAGTGTTTTCCTTCCTTTTATTTATTTATTTATCTTTTTGTTGAGGTGGGGTCTTGCTCTGTTATCCAGGTTGGAGTGCAGTGGGGCAATCATAGCTCACCACAGCACTGACCTCCCAGGCTTAGGTGATCCTCCTACTTCAGCCTCCTGAGTAGCTGTGATTACAGGTGCACACCACCATGCCTGGCTAATTTTTGTATTTTTTGTAGAGATGGGGTTTTGTCATGTTGCCCAGGCTGGTCTTGAACTCCTGGCCTCAAGCAATCCACCTGCCTCGGCCTCCCAAAGTGCTGGGATTACAGGTGTGAACCACTGTGGCCAGCCTTTTTTTAAGAGAAAGGGTCTTGCTCTGTTGCCCAGGAAAGAATGCACGTGATAGTGTACTCCTATAATCCCAGCTACTTGGGAGGCTGAGGCAGGAGAATCACTTGAACCCGGGAGGTGGAGGTTACAGTGATCCAAGACTGCACCATTGCACTCCAGTCTGGGTGAAAGAGCTAGAACATCGTCTAGAAAAAAAAAGAAAGAAAAGAAAAGAAAAAAGAAAAAAATAGGTAAATTAGGTAAATAAATTTATAGATATCTTTTCTCAAAATTAAAAAAAAATTTTTTTTCCTTTTTTTTTTGAGACAGTCACCCTCTATCACTCAGACTGGGTGGAGTGCAGTGATGCCATCTCAGCTCACTGCAACCTCCACCTCCCGAGTTCAAGTGATTCCCCTGCCTCAGCCTCCCAAGTAGCTGGGACTATAGGTGCATGCCACCATACCCGGCTAACTTTTTGTATTTTTAGTAGAAATGGGGTTTCACTGTGTTAGCCAGGATGGTCTCGATCTCCTGACCTTGTGATCTGCCTGTGTCGGCCTCCCAAAGTGCTGGTATTAGAGGTGTGAGCCACTGTGCCGAACTGAAAAAGATTTTTTTTTTTTTTTTTGACGGAGTTTTGCTCTTGTTACCCAGGCTGGAGTGCAATGGCTTGATCTCAGCTCACCGCAACCTCCGCCTCCTGGGTTCAGGCAATTCTCCTGCCTCAGCCTCCTGAGTAGCTGGGATTACAGGCACGCGCCACCATGCCCCGCTAATGTTTCGTATTTTTAGTAGAGACGGGGTTTCACCATGTTGACCAGGATGGTCTCGATCTCTTGACCTCGTGATCCACCCGCCTCGGCCTCCCAAAGTGCTGGGATTACAGGTGTGATCCACCGCGCCCGGCCTTGAAAAAGATTTTTAAAAGAAGAAAAGGCTGAGCTTCCTTCAGCAGATTTTGAACAAAAAGGGTCAGGGACAGATGAATCCCGCCTTTGGAGTCCAAGATCTCATTCTCACCCCAAGGAAGGAAGGCCCTGATAGGAAAACTCTGCCTGAACATCTGCTGAGCTTGAGGGAGGGTTCACAGTAACACCAGCCAGGAGGCTGGGCCCAATGGGGACGAGATAATTTTCATCTTTCTCTCACAGCTGGGTCCCCTGGGGACTCCGACCCCACACTGGGGGTCTGACACTTCCAGTCACAGGAGGGACCCCCTGCCCTGGGCTGCTGCCGGCCCGCCCCAGGCCACGTGCCCACCTGTCTCTCCTGCTCAAGCCTTTGGGAGGCCCTCTGCTGCTCCCTGCTTGGCTTGCCTCAGCAGGGCTGGGGCTGGGTTGTCGGGTGCCCTGGGTCAGACTCAATGGGGACATGTCTGTCCACCCCTGGATCTCATCCAGTGGTGGTAACCGTGTCTCTGTGGGACTCGGTGATCTTTCTTGGCCTGGCTTTCTCTCCTGGAAGGCAAGAGGTGGTCACAGGGGGAGGATTAGATGCGGCAGGGGAGAGGCGATGATCTGAGAAGGATCACAGTGTCGCCTCGTGGAGATGCCTCTGTGGTCTGTTTCTTTGTTTGCTTGTTTGAGATGGAGTTTTCTTCTTGTTGCCCAGGCTGGAGTGAAATGATGCGATCTCACCATCTCGGCTCACCACAACCTCTGCCTCCCAGGTTCAAGCAAGTCTCCTGCCTCAGCCTCCCAAGTAGCTGGCATTACAGGAATGCACCACCACGCCTGACTAATTTTTTGTGTTTTTAGTAAAGACAGGATTTCTCCAGGTTGGTCAGGCTGGTCTTGAACTCCGGACCTCAGGTGATCCACCTGCCTTGTCTGCCTTGTCCTCCCAATGTGCTGGGATTACAGGCCTGAGTCACTGTGCCTGGCCCATCTGTTTGTTTTTGAGACATGGTCTTGCTCTGTCCCCAGGCTGGAGTGCAGTGGTTCGATCATAACTCACTGCAGCCTCCACCTCCTGGGCTCAAGTGATTCTCCCACCTTAGCCTCCCAAGTAGCTGGGACTACAGGAGTGAGCCACTACGACTAGCCATAATTTTTTAAAACTATTTATTAATTTTTTTTGCGATGGAGTCTCACTCCAGCCCAGGCTGGAATGCAATGGCATGATCTTGACTCACTGCAACCTCTGTCCCCCAGGGTCAAATGATTCTCCCACCTCAGCCTCCCAAGTAGCTGGGATTATAGGTGCCCACTAATATTCCAGGGTAATTGTATTTTTATCAGAGATGGGATTTCACCATGTTGGCCAGGCTGGTCTTAAACTCCCGACCTCAGGTGACCCACCAGCCTTGGCCTCCCAATGTGCTAGGATTACAGGCATGAACCACGGCACCCGGCCTTGCCATAATTTTTAGAATAATTTTCTTATACAGATGAGATTCTCATTATGTTGCCCAGGCTGGTCTCAAATTCCTTGGCTGTGGTCATAGGTGTGAGTTGCCTCGCCTGGCCAGTACCTCTGCATCCCAGATCCTCTGTCTTCCTTTGGACCCCAAGCATGACTGGGACCTGGGCCCCTCAAATGGCTAGGAGCCTGTGGGACAGCTTTAGGGTCTTGCCCAGCTGGGCAGCCATGGGACACTCATACCCATTAAGCAAGCCCACCAGCTGCAACCTGGGATGTCTTGGGTCTGGCCTGCTGTCTAGACTTCTATTTGGGAAGTGGCCTGCTGGGATGATGGAAATAGCCTCTGGACCCTGAAAATAGCAGGCATTGTGGCTCCAGCACACAGCCCCCTCGGCACCACCCCCTGCAATCACCGTGCTGGGCTGGCAAGCCCCAAGACCATCCTGCTAAGGCTCTGTGGCTCTGGTTGCCAAACTGGAGCTGGGGCTATAAAACCTCCGGTGGGACTGGGAGTGGGGACAGGTCAAATCCTAGCGCCCCTGAGGCTAGACATTCAAAGGGGTGGTAGGGGCCCCTCCTCAACATCAAATGGGGTGGGTTGAGTCGCCACCCTCCTCCGGGGCTGGGGCTGGCACCGACTCACAAAAGGAAAACCACTTCAACCAGGACTTGCTTTCTTCAGTCTGAAGGAATTCTTTGCATGGCTCAGGTCTGTCCTCAGCAGTTAGCTTTCTGGAATGTTCAGACACCTCGAGGAGGCAGACCCCTTCCCTCCTGGCTGGATCTCAGCAGGCCGGCAGTGTGATGGGATCTGGGAGATCTGCTGCTCTGGAGGGAGGCTCAGTGACTCATCAAATCGTTTCTGACTCCTGCACCGCCTGGCCAGCAGGGACAAATCTGTTTGCCCCAAGGGCCGGGCACCCCTTCCCACGGCCAGTAATGACAAGCTGGTGATGGGTGCTGAAGAATTGAGGTCTGAATGGATATGTGGGTGATGGCTGATTTTGTGGGTGCACTAGGGCAGGTCATGGTGCCCCAGTGTTTGGTTAAATTTTTTCTAGATGTTGTTGTGAATGTTGTTTTTTCTTTCCTTTTTTTTCTTTTTTGAGATAGATTCTCACTCTGTCCCCAGGCTGGAGTGCAGCGGCACGATCTCAGCCCACTGCAACCTCCATCTCCCAGGTTCATGTGATTTTTTTGCCTTGGCCTCCCAAAGTGCTGGGATTACAAGTGTGAGCCACTGTGCCTCCTGGCCTGTTTTTTTTTTTTTTTTTTTTTTTTTTTTTTAGAGATGGGGTATTGCTATGTTGTCCAGGCTGGAATTAAACTCCTGACCTCAAGTGATCCTCATGCCTTAGCCTCCCAAAGTGTTGTGATTATAGGTGTGAGCCACAGTGCCTGGCATGCAAAAAGTTTTGTTTTGTTTTTTTAGATGTGATCCACATTTAAATCTATAGACTTCAACACAGCAGGTGACCCTCTGGATTGCAGGTGGCCTCATCTAATCAGTTGAAGGCCTTAAGAGAAAAAGGTTGGGGTCCCTCCAGGAGGAGGAAACTCTGCCTCCAGGTGGCCTTGGAGTTTAAGCCACAGCACCAGCTCTTCCCTGAGTCTCCAGCCTGCTGGTCTGCCCTGCACATTTCAGAACTTGACTTGAAATAAATCTCTCTGGGTCAGGCATGGGGGCTCATGCCTGTAATCCCAGCATCTTGGGAGGCAGACAGATCACTTGAGGTCAGGAGTTAGAGAACAGTCTGGCCAACATGGTGAAACCCATCTCTACTAAAAATACAAAAAATTGACCTGGCATGGGGAGTGACTCCAGCTACTGGGGAGGCTGAGGCAGAAGAAGCACTTGAACCCGGGAGGTGGAGGTTGCAATAAGATGAGATCATGCCAGTGCACTCCTGCTTGGTGATAGAGCTAGACTCTGTCCTCAAAGAAAAAAAAAAGCAACTGTCTACACTCTCTCTCTCTCTCTCTCTCTCTCTCTCTCTCTCTCTCTCTCTCTCTCTCTCTCGGGTCTGTTTTTCCAACTAACACATGGGTTGCTGGAGCAAAGCTAATCTAGAATCTTAGTAAAACCACCCAGGTCTTCCAACCTAAGACACCCATGTCCATGTGTGGCCACCTGCAAGCTGTTTTCTGGGGCAGGAAATAGCCCCTTGGAGGAGCCCTGAGGTTCCTGTAAAGTTGACTCAGGCCTGGGGAACAGGTGCCTTTGAAAACTATCAAGCACCATTCTCCTGTATGAGGCCTGGGGGGCCTATCCTTCCAGAGTTTCCACCTGAGAGGGAGACATCCAGGAACCCTGGGTGTCACAAGTGTGGACTTAAAATTCACCAGCATAAACACAGTGTGGTCCATCCATGTGCTGGAACGACTCAACTGGGAAAAGGAGCGAGGATCTGACAGGACACAGCGCAAATGCACCTTGAGGATGTCACACTCCATTTCTTTCCTTTTTTTTTTAGACGATGTCTCACTTTGTTGCTCAGGCTGAAGTTCAGTGGTGCGATACCGGCTCCCTGCAACCTCTGCCTCCCAGGTTTAAGCAATTCCTAACTCCACCTCCTGAGTAGCTGGGATTACAGGCATCCACCACCACGACCTGGATAATTTTTGTATTTTTAGTAGAGATGGGGGTTCATCATGTCGGCCAGGCTGACCTCGAACTCCTGAGCTCAGGTGATCCACCCACCTTGGCCTTCCAAAATGCTGGAATTACAGGCATGAGTCGTGTGTGTGTGTGTGTGTGTGTGTGTGTGTGTGTGTGTGTGTGTGACAGAGTCTCACTCTGTCTCCCAGGTTGGAGTGCAGTGGTGTGACCTCTGCTCATCGCAACCTCTGCCTCCGAGATTCAAATGATTCTCCTGCCTCTGCCACCCACCCAAGTAGCTGGGATTATAGGCCCACACCACTGCACCCAGCTAATTTTTGTATTTTTAGTAGAGGTGGGGTTTCATCATGTTGGTGAGGCTGGCCTCGAACTCCTGAACTCAGGTGATCCACCTACCTTGGCCTCCCAATCTGCTGGCATTACAGATGTGAGCCACGATGACCAGCTGTGTGATCCCATTTCTATGCAATGTCCAGGACAGGCCTATCCAGAGAGGCAGGAAGGGGATTCCCTGGGTTTCAGGGACCTCTCTAATGCAGGTGGGCCTCATCTTATCAGTTGAAGGCCTTAAGAGAAAAAGGCTGGGGTCCTTCCTGGAGGAGGGAGCTCTGCTTTCAGCTGGCCTTGGGGTTAGAGCTGCAGCTCAATGGAGACTCATGGCTAATGAGAATAGGGTTTTCTGGTGGGGGATGATGGAATGTTCTGGAACTAGATAGCAGTGATCACTGCACACAGTGTGAATGAGCTCTATACCACTCAACTGTGCACTTTCAAAAGGCTACTTCCATTTTACGTGAATTATTATTTTTTCGAAGTCTGTCAGGATGACTGACGGCCTAATCATTCATGATCCCACTGTGCTTTGCATGTCCTGGTTTCTGGCAGGTTAAGTGTCTGTGAGAAAGAACTGCTGTCTTTTTAACTTTCTTTAGGACAAAAATCAAGCTTTCATTTTTTTTTTTTTTTTTTTTAAGACAGAGTCCCTCTCTGTCATCCAGGCTGAAGTGCAGTGGAACAGTCTCAGCTCACTGCAAACTCTGCCTCCCAGATCAAATGATTCTCCTGCCTCAGCCTCCCAAGTAGCTGAAACTACAGGTGTTCACCACAATGCCTAGCTAATTTTTGTATTTCTTTTTATTCTTTTCTTTTCTTTCTTTCTTTTTTTTTTTTTTTTTTGTGATGGAGTCTTGCTCTGTCTCCCAGGCTGGAGTACAGTGATGTGCTCTTGGTTGACAGCAACTTCTGTCTCCTGTGTTCAAGTGTTTCTCCTGCCTCAGCCTCTTGAGTAGCTGGGATTACAGGCATGAGCCACCACACCCGGCTAATTTTTTGTATGTTTAGTAGAGACAAGGTTTCACCATGTTGGCCAGGTTGATCTTGAACTCCTAACCTAAGGTGATCCACCTGCCTTGGCCTCCCAAAGCCTTGGGATTACAGGATTGAGCCATTGTGCCTGGCCTCAAGTGTGATCTTTGTAAAAAACCTCAAAAAACATAGAAGTGAAAAAAGCAGAGAGGACACTCTGTCTGCTCTTGCCTGGGACTATGTCTCTGAGTATCTCAGTTTTATTCACATCTATCATAGCCAAGGAGCTGGACACAGTGATGCAGATGAGGGAGACGAATCGCTCCTCTCACGATGATTCACGGGGCCCAGTACATTTGCAAAGCACATTGCATTGCTGCACAAACCCATTAGTTACACATTAGATCAGCTGCCTCCTTCTGCAGATGAAATGGAGGCTCAGAGAGGTTGAGAGAGGGCCCCATGGTCACACAGCAAGAGGCTGAGCTGTGGTACAAACCTCTTCCCTCCTGCCAAGCCTCCTTCTCACTATTTGCTGGGCACCCATGGGCTTCTCCCCAACTCTTCTTTGCACCCACTGGGCTTAGATGTGCTTGATCCCAGCTTTGATACACAGCTGTTCCACCAGCTTCTGGGCCTGGGCTGTGTTGTCAGTGGCTGGCATTGCCTGCCATCAGCTCTGGGCCCCCATCACCCAGAGAGCTGTGGGGGAAGCAGAGGGGTGTGGGCCAAAGCCCAGCTCAGGCCTCTTTTTGGTTTTTAGTACATAAAGAAGTATAACTTTCTATGTTGCAAAAATTTTAAAACCTTTTTAATTATAAAACTCATAAGTAACCATTGTTGAGAAAATTAGTAAAATATAGAAAAGAAAAAAACTAAAGTATCGCATAATTTCTCTACTTAATATAATCACTGTAGACATGATGGCTCTTTTCTACCAATATATATTTTTTCTTTGCTAGTAAAATACATAACCCTTATACATATGTTTAAATAGTTGAGTTTGCCGGACATGGTGGCACATGCCTGTAGTCCCAGCTACTCTGGAGGCTGAGATGGGAGGATCGCTTGAGCCCAGGAGTTCTGGGCTGTATTGCGCTATGCCCATCAGGTGCTCTCACTAAGTTCGGCATCAATATGGTGACCTCCTGGGAGCAGGGAACCACCAGGTTGCCTAAAGAGGAGTGAACCATCTCAGGTTGGAAACAGAGCAGGTCAAAACTCCCGTGCTGATCAGTAGTGGGATCTCGCCTGTGAACAGCCACTGCACTCTAGCCTGGGCAACGGAGTGAGACCCCGTCTCAGAGAAAAAAATAAGTAAAATATTAAATAGTTGAGGCCATATTCTATATAGTTTTATATTCTATAAATATATTTATATATTTGATATGTATGTCAAATATATATTATATATCAAATATAATTTATACATAAATACATATTTATACAGTTAAGTATAAATATGTATTTACATATTTGATATAAATATTTGATATAATATATATTTAATATATATATCATATATATATTTATGTATATTATGTATTTTGAGCCACCAAGCCTCGGCTCCACCTTCCCAACTCTGAGCACGTCCACTTTGCCTCTGGGCGGGGACCAGGGGCCTCCCTGTACACAGACTCGGCCCTGGTTTCACTCTGAGCATGTCACCTGGCATGCGGTCAGCCATCACATTCCTCCGTGAGGGTTTGCAGCAGGAGGCTATGAAGAGATGAAGGTCATAGGCCAGGCCCTCTGGAGAAGGGAGAACCACATAGGCTCCCCAGTGACCTGCCTCAGTCCTGGGGCAGGGGCTCTCGCCCTCCAAGGGACACTGGGTGATGCCTGGGATATCTGTGGCTTTTATAATTGGGGGAGCTCCTGGCATGGAGTGGGTTGGGTGGAGGCCAGGGACGTTGCTCAACACCCTGCAGTGCCTAGGATGGCCTGACAGCAGGGAAGGGTCCAACCCGGATGTCCACAGTGCCCAGGGGAGCCCCTGGGGCAGGTCGGGGATCACAGCAGAACCCCAATGCCTGTCCCTGGCAGTGTCCCTTTGTTTACTTATTTGTTTATTTGAGACAGTGTGTACGTCCGCGCATGCGGGCATGTGTGTATGTCACTGTGGATGTTTGCACATGCGCATGCATGGGTGTGTACATGGATGTGCAGGCGCTCGTGCATGTGTATGCCCGTTCTGAGATGCCGAGACTCAGACACAGATTGGGTCACCCATGCAGCCACCTCTCCAAGTCCCCTTCTCAGGTGGTGTCACCAGCCCACAGTGACTCAGAAGCAACTATGTCCCCCGCTGAGGACTCAGCCAACACCCGCAGAACTGACCACACGCTGAGTCGGCCAGGAGTGTCCCTCCCAGCTGCCTCCCTGCAGAGGCACAGTGTGCGGGACACTCCGACCTGAACGCTCTTGCCTATGGGCCCACAGAAGCTGTGCGAGGGGCGGGAGTAGGCAGCTCTGGGGGCAGGGGCCAGGTGGTCAGAGCTGCACATAGTCCCTGCAACCCGATGCTGTGGGTAGTCTCTTCCTCGGTGCACAGGCCCGTGAGGAAGGCAAGGCTCAAGACGCGACTCAAGGTGAGGTTCTTCAAAAATAAAATGTAAGAGGGACGCTGCTCAGCCCTGGGCTGGCCTCCTAGCAAAAGGCTCATAGCCACACCCACGTCTAAGCCCGCCTTGAGCAGAAAATCCCACTGGCGGCTGGGGGCGGTGGCTCACGCCTGTAATCCCAGCACTTTGGGAGGCCGAGGCTAGTGGATCAGGAGGTCAGGAGATTGAGACCAGCCTGGCCAACATGGTGAAACCCTGTCTCTACTAAAACACTATAAAAATTAGCCGGGCATGGTGGCACATGCCTGAAATCTCAGCTACTCAGGAGGCTGAAGCAGGAGAATTGTGTGAACCCGGGAGGCGGATGTTGCCGTGAGCTGAGATCGCGCCATTGCACTTCAACCTGGGCAACAAGAGCGAAACTCTGTCTCAAGAAAGAAAGAGAGAAAGAAAGAAAGAAGAGAGATCCCACTTGTGCCTGAGAGTCGAGGAGGATGAGGGTGCTCCCACCCCAGGACAGAGTGGAAATCTGTGGTTGCTCAAGGGAGGGTGAGCAGCCGCGAAACAGAGCAGATATGGGCTTGTAAGACCTGAGGCTCCGGTGCACACCAGGGTAAGCAAAGCCATAGGGGAGGAGCTGGCAGCAGGGCAGGGAGGATGGTGAGAGCACAGGAGTCATGGGAAGATGCCGTCCTCCAACCCCTTGCAGAGGCAGGTGTATCCAGGGAACAGAAATGAAAAAGAAAAAGCCACATATAGAAAGGCGTTTATGGGCTGGGTGCGGTGGCTCAGGCCTATAATCCCAGCACTTTGGGAGACTGAGGCGGGTGGATCACAAGGTCAAGAGATCCAGACCATCATGGTCAACATGGTGAAACCCCGTCTCTACTAAAAATACAAAAATTAGCTGGGCACGGTGGCACGCACCTGTAGTACCAGCTACTCGGGAGGCTGAAGCCAGAGAATTGCTTGAACCCAGGAGGCAGAAGTTGCAGTGAGCCAAGATTGCACCATTGCACTCCAGCCTGGGTAACACAAGCAAAACTCTGCCTCAAAAAAAAAAGAAAAAGAAAAAGAAAAAGAAAAGAAAGGCATTTATAACTGTGTTATGTATAAGGGTGAAAAGTTAGAATAATGCTCCGTGTTTTGTTTTGAGATTGAGTCTCACTCTGTCCCCCAGGCTGTAGTGCATTGGCTCGATCTCGGCTCACCAAAACCTCTGCTTCCCGGATTCAAGTGATTCTCCCACTGGGCCAGATCTACTATTCATTTATAATATAAACATGCTGTATTATAATATAGTAAAATATTACACATTTATTACATATTAGCATATTTTGTCATTATATATTTATGTTTACTCATATATTTGCATTTGTACTCATGTTTATATTTGCATCATTTATCATGCATTTATTACATACTTGAAGATTCATTCACTATTATTCATATCAGTTATATATTAATAATTGTATAGTTTCATTAGTATTTAGTCTTTATATTACTTATATAATTACTGCATATTTGTATATTTATTCATCATTTAAATAATTTATGCATTAGTAATTATATAGTTTAATTTCTATTTTGACATTTATATTGGTTGCTAATAACTTTATATTTGTGTTTATTATATATTTACATTGCTATTTTATACCTGTATATGTGTATTATTATATAGGTATATAATCTGTTATAGGATTATTGATTATCATTTATCTTAACTTTTATTTTTGAGACAGAGTCTACTCTTTTGCCCTGGCTGAAGGGCAGTGGTGCAATTTCCGCTCACTGCAACCTCCACCTCCTGGGTTCAAGTGATTCTCCTGCCTCAGCCTCCCAAGTAGCAGGGACTACAGGTGCCTGCCACCATGCCCAGCTAATTTTTGTATTTTTAGTAGAGACAGGATTTTACCATCTTGGCCAGACCTTGAGCTCTTGACTTCGAGATCTGCCCACCTCAGCCTCCCAAATTGCTGGGATTACAGGCGTGAGCCACCACACCCGGCCTATCTTACTTTTTTATTTTGAAATAATTATAGACCTATAAGCAGTTGCAAATGAGTCCAGGGAGCCCCACACGCCCTCTCCAGGTCCCCTCCAGGGCGATGCCACCTGTGACTATGAAACAACATCAGAATGGGGACCCTGAGGTCATGCCAATGCTGCATCTCACTCAGATGCCACCAGCCCCCGGGGCCCTCATCTAGGGGTGCAGAGGGAGTTTTGGTGTTGTGCCTGGGTCCCTGCTGGGGGTATCCCCCTTCCACAACTGTGCCCCTACCTGAGGGCCTATTCCCACTGGGTGGAGGAGAGGAGGTGTGACCTAAATGTTTGCTGAGCAGATGGCCGGGCAATGACCCCAAAATGCGACAAAATTGACAATGGGGTCCATAAAGAGAGATGCTGCTTAGGGCCCCTGTTCATAAAATTCTAAAGGGAGCTCATCTATCCTGGGAAGTTTAACTCACCGCACTATAGACCCTCTCCCTCCATGCCACAGACACATGGGGCTGGAGCCTTCTTTGGGGTGGGGCATCCTGGGCACTGCAGGGAGCTGGGCAGCATCCCTGGCCTTCACCCACTCCATGCCAGGCACACCCCCACAGTCCTGTGCCATACAAATGTCCCTAGACATGGACAGGTGTCCCCTAGGGGGAGAATTCAGTCCTTTATGGAACTCCTTGATCAGGAGAAAGTAGTGTGGAGTGATTCCCTTAAAGAAAATGCAGAGTTTGAACCCAGTTGACTGAAGGTCCCAAGAAACAAGTTGTACTGAATGTGGTGGCTCATGTCAAGAATCCCAGAAGTTAGGGAGCTTGAGGTGGGTGGGTCATTTGAGGTCAGGAGTTTGAGACCAGCCTGGCCAACATGGTAAAAACCTGTCTCTACTAAAAATACAAAAAAATGAGCCAGGCATGCTGGTGTGTGCTTTTAATTCTAGCTACTTGGGAGGCTGAAGCAGGAGAATCACTTGAACCCAGAAGACAGAGGTTGCAGTGAGCCAAGATGGCACCATTGCACACCAGCCTGGGTGACAGAGTGAAAACCTGTCAAAAAAAAAAAAAAAAAAAGAAAAAGAAAAAAAAAAAAAGGAAAGCAAAGCAAAAGAGGAATGTTTCCAAAGAGGTTTAATTTTTTTTTTTTAGACAGAATCTTGCTCTGTCACCCAGGCTGAAGTGCAATGGCACGATTTTGGCTCACTGCAACCTCCACCTCCCAGGTTCAAGCTATTCTGTCTCAGACTATAGGTATGCACCACTGTGTCCAGCTAATTTTGTATTTTTGGTAGAGGTGGGGTTTCACCATACTGGTCAGGCTGGTCTCAAACTCCCAACCTCAGGTGAACCACCCACCTTAGCCTCCCAAAGTGCTTGAATTACAAGTGTGAGCCACCGCACTTGGCCAGGGGGTTAAATTTATTAGTATCCCAGGATACTTTGTGACTAGGAGAGGCCTCAGAGGGCTGGAACCTTCCCCCAAAACTCGAACCCCATCACATTTGAAGGGAGTGAGACTACAGCTCCCACAGAGGAGGTAACCCTGGAAGGTGGTCAACCAGAAATCTGCCCCAGCTCTACCAAGCTGTGTGGCCTTGGGAAAGCTGCCTTGCCTCTCTGAGCCTCAGTGACCTCTGCTGAAATGCTCAGAGGGACACTTTTATCCCTGTATGAGGCCTAACTCCCAGGCTCCCCTGCCAGGAAATGGGTGTCCCAGAGTCTGGCAACCAAGAAGAGGACCCTCTTCTAGGGACCTGTGGCAACTGCCAAGTATAAACACAGCTGCTAGGAAGACGAGGTGGCTGGAAAATCTTGCACCCAGAGAACGTGGAAGGGCCAGTTTGCTAGGAGCTCTTGAGAAACCTCAGTCTCCATAGACGTGCACCCTGCTGCCATTGCCCGGCCCTGCCCTGAGGCTGGGGTGCAGCAGGGAACTGCAACAGCCTCCCCCCGACCACCACCCCTGGCCCTGGAGAGACCTGGGCAGAGCTGGAAGCTGATCATAATGAAAATCAGCATGAATGGGATTCAGGATAAAGCCACAAACTGTGTGTCCTGAAATTACCCATTTTTGTGTTGTTGGGTTTTTTAATTTGTTGTTTGTTTGTTTTGTTGGGGATGAAGTCTCACCCTGTTGTCCAGGCTGGAGTGCAATGGCAGGATTTGGCTCACTGAAACCTCTGCCTTCCAGATTCAAGTGATTCTCCCACTTCAGCCTCCTGAGTAGCTGGGATTACAGTTGTGCACCACCTTTATATTTTTAGTAGAGACAGGGTTTTGCCATGTTGGCCAGGCTGGTCTTGAACTCCTGACCTCAAATGATCACCAGCCTTGGCCTCCCAAAGTGTTGGGATTACAGGCATGAGGTACTGTACCCAGGCCATTTTTGTGTTTTTGAACTTAAAGCATGAGCTTGGGCAAGGCTCTTCTTCTTTCGAGCCATAAAGTAAAGGTGAGAGGAGAGTCTTGTAAGCTCAGTGATTAGTTCCAAAAGTCTAGGGTGGCCAGTCATGCTTAGAACACTTCCGTGTCATTTATCAAATTGATGAGGTGCAAAAGGGCCTCTGGGGACTGTGAGTTGCATAAGCCTCTTGCTGAATTGAGAGCAACCTGAAACTTTCGGGTTTCAGGGAGAGGTGAGGTCATTTCCAGGGATCTTATTCAAGGGATACAGGTGGACACCTGTTCCTGAAGATGGAACACATAGTGCATACCTGGAAATGGAAAGCCTGGGAGTTACATCCTGGCTCTGCTCCTGGTTTGGATCTTGGCTTCCTCGACTGGACAATCAGAGGGCTCCTCTCAGAGCTGAGGATGGGACCTCATTTGTCATCCTGCAGCTCTGAAATCAAGATGACCTAGAATATCCATGACTTCCTTCTAAATGACTTGGACTTTAGTTTAAAATCTCTATTGGAAGATTTTGGCTTTCACAATGGTGTGTCAGATACTAAGGAGAAATGCACTCTTCTGATGAAGTCAACTAGAAAAGCTGTGTGGGGCCAGGGGCAGTGGCTCATACCTGTAATCCCAGCACTTTGGGAGGCCAAGGTAGGAGGATCACTTGAGGTCAAGAGTTTGAGATCAGCTTGGCCAATATGGTGAAACCCTATCTCTACTAAAAATACAAAAGTTGGCTAGGTGTGGTGGTGCCCACCTGTAATCCCAGCTACTTGGGAGGCTGAGGCAGAAGAGTCACTTAAACCCAGGAAGCAGAGGGTGCTTGTAGTGAGCTAAGATTGTGCCACTGCACTCCAGCCTGGATGACAGAGTGAGACCCTGTCTCAAAAAAGAAAGAAAATCTGGACAGAATGTCAAAACATCTGCCCAAGGGCCTGCAGGGTTATTAAGAGAGTGGAGAATTTCCAGCCAGGATTTATGGGAGGGTGAAAGCCCAGAAGGAGAGCCTGAGTTTTGGGTTACTTTTCCCTGGGATTAGGGGGTTAGCTGAGATGCTGAGTGATATTTCTATCAGCTTCACAAGGCCAAGGGTATAGAGATTGAGGTCCAGAGCTTGCTGAGGGGAGAAGGCTCAGTACATTTCCCCTTGGTGTGACTTGGGACTACTTAATATTGCACTGTAAGAGTAATGATCATGGCTTGGCCCAGTAGCTCACATCTGTAACCTCAATATTTTGGAAGACTGAGGTGGATGGATCACCTGAGGTCAGGAGTTCAAGGCCAGCCTGGCCAACATAGCAAATCCTCATCTCTACTAAAAATATAATAATTAGTCAGGCATGGTGGAAGGTGCCTGTAATCCCAGCTGCTCAGGAGGCTGAGATGGGAGAATGGCCTGAACCTGGGAGATGGTGGTTGCAGTGAGCCAAGATCACGCCACTGCACTCCAGCCTGGGTGGCTGAGGGAGACTCCATCTCAAAAAAAAAAAAAAAAAAAAAAAGTAATGATCAAGAGGAATCAGACTGGCCCTTACAGTAACTGCAGCTGAATTTTAAACAATCTCAAACTCTGATAATGGATTAAGGTGATCCTACATTGCTGGTGGCCCCAAATGTCTAGAAGAAGTAAATGTAAATCCTCTCTAGAGGAAAATAATATCAGCCCAGGCCTCAAATTATTTCTACATATAAATCTGCAAATACAATGTCCGGCATGCAAGTAAAAATAACTAGACATACAAGGAGACAGGACCACATAAACAAAAATCAGCAGAAAAAAACAGCAATACATACAGACCCACAGGGTTTCCATATACTGGAATTGACAGAGACTTTAAAATAACTGTGTTAATTATGTTCAAGGGGATAAAAAGGTAAGATTGGAATTTTAGCAGTAAATTGGAACAATAAAGAAAAAGAAGGAATCAGTGGATATGGAGAAAATGACAATATCTGAAAAGTAAGAACTCAATGGAAGACACAAAAATTAGTCAACTGGAAGACAGAACAGAGAAAAATGTATAGAATCAAGAAAGAAGGCACAAAAGGAAAGAAACTACAGAAAGAAGGTCAAAAGACACAGAGGATGCAATGAAGTATAATGCACATGCCATTGGAACACTAGAAGGAGAAGCAAAAGAATGAGACAGGAATAATCTTTGAAGAGATAATGACTGATAACTTTCTAAAACTGATAAAAAAAAAAAAAATCAAGCCACAGATGCAAGAATCCTTGAACCTCAGATAAAATAAATGTCCTTAACAGTGGCAGAGAAATGGCCGATAAGCACATGAAATGGTGTCTAATGATTAGCCATCAGAAAATAAGAATTCGAGCCATCATGAGAGACTGCCTCTCATCCACTAGAGCAGCAAAAATTAAAAAGACTGACAACACTAAATATTTGGGAGGATGTAGAAGAACTGGATGCATCACATCACACATTACTGATAGGAATGTGAAATAGTACAACCATCGTGGAAAATAGCTTAGCAGTTTCTTACAAGGCTGAATACATACCTCGCCTATGACCCAGCAATTCTGCTCCTAGGGATTTACTCAAGATAAATAAAAGCAGATCTTCATACAAGGACTTGTACAAGATGTTCATAAGCTTTACTCATAACAGTAAAAACTGGAAACAACCCAGATGCCTGTCAACAAGAGAATGGATAAACAAGCCACAGCATTTCATACAATGAAATATGGCTGTACAACAGGAAAGAATAAACAATAGAGAGATAAAGCAACATGTATGACTCAAATATATTTTGTCAAGCAACAGAAGCTGGATATTAGAGGTGCATAGGTTATAATTCCATTTATATAAAGTTCAAGAATAGGCAAAATTATGGTGATAGAAATCAGAACAGAGGTTGCTGCCTCTGGTCAGGGTGTTGACTAGAAAGGGTCATGAAAGGCCGGGCGCAGCACTTTAGGAGGCCAAGGCAGGCAGATCACAAGGTCAGGAGTTCAAGGCCAGCCTGACCAACATAGTGAAACCCCATCTCTACTAAAAATACAAAAAATTAACTGAGCATGGTGGTGCTGAAGCAGGATAATTGCTGTGAACAGTGTGAACATGGTTCACTGCAGCCTTGACCTCCTGGGCTTGAGTGATCCTCCTGCCTACGACTAAGTAGCTGGGACTACAGGTGTTTACCAGCTGTAATTTTAAAAACATTTTCTGTGGCTCATGCCTGTAATCCCAGCACTTTAGGGGACTGAGGTGGGCAGATCACCTGAAGTCAGAAGTTCAAGACCAGCCTGATCAACATGGTGAAACCCTGTCTCTACTAAAAATCTAAAATTAACTGGGCCTGGTGGTGGGCACCTGTAATCTCAGCTACATGGGAGGCTGAGGCAGAATTGCTGGAACCCAGGAGACAGAGGCTGCAGCGAGCTGACACAGTGCCACTCCAGCCTGGGCAACAGAGTGAGACTCCATATCAAAAAAAAAAAAAAAAAAAGGCTGGGCATGAGGACCTGCTCCTGTAATCCCAGCCACTTGGGAAACTGAAGCAGGAGAATCGCTTGAACCCAGGAGGTGGAGGTTACAGTAAGCTGAGATCACACTGCTGCACTCCAGTCCGGGTGGCAGAGCAAGCCTCTGTCATAAAAGAAAAAAAATGTCCCTAGAGAGAGCAGCAACAACAAACAACAAAACCCCCAAAACGTAAGAGCAATGGTTTCCAAGACATTTTCTCATTAGTTAATCAATAATTTTTTGAGACCAAGTTTCCCTCTTGTTGCCCAGGCTAGAGTGCAGTGGTGCGATCTTGGCTCACTGCAACATCCACCTCCGGGGTTCAAGCAATTTTCTGGCTTCAACCTACAGAGTAGCTGGGATTAGTGGTGCACACCACCAGGCCAGACTAACTTTTGTATTTTTAGTAGAGACAGGGATTCTCTATGTTGGCCAGGCTGTTCTCCAACTCCTGACCTCAGGAGATCTGCCCACCTTGGCCTCCCAACGTTCTGATTACAGGTGTGAGCCACCATGCCAGGCCACAGCACACACCTTCTTTAGAACAGTTTCTTTCTGGATCCTTCCTAAGCTTCTGATTTCTAATCCTTCCTAACCCAACTCACTGCCCCCAACCCTGCACCCTCCATTCTGCCTCACTTTCTCCTTTCCTGATTCCCTCCATTTCCAACAATCAGTCCTGGCCTCAGATTCCTGCCCTTGAGGTTCCAGTGTTCCTTGGGTCCTCCCTCTCCCCTGATCCTCTCTGATTGGGGTGGATGTGAGCTGGAATTAAAGCCAGGTTTTAGTGGAGTCCTGGGCCTGAATTTTGCATTGTGCTCTGCTGTGTCATTGCACCTTCTTGTCTCTGCTCTTTCTACTGCTTCATCCTTTTCATGCTCTAACCCCGCCAGCAGATGCTGACCCCACCAGTGGAGCGCGCTCCTTCCCCGCTGCTGCGTCTCCATCTCCATCTCTCCATCTTCTGCTCCTGGCCTTTCCTGGCACGGGGTCCGAGCTCTGAGCTCTTGCACTTTTCTAGGGTGCCATCCTGCTCCTCCTCATCACCTGGAGGCAGTGGGCGTGGGCTTGTCCTCTGGCTGCTGTGGGCCTGGGCTGCCCGGGTCAGTGTGGTGGGCGACAGCACAGTTGCTGCCCCAGTGTGGTGCCAGCAGGTGCAGCCCTGTAGGTTAGTGTAGGTGCTGCCTGGAGGCTGGTGCGGCGCCCCCTGGGGGCTGGTGTGGGCGACGCCTGGGGGCTGGTGTGGGCGCCGTCTGGAGGCTGGTATGGGCGCCCCCTGGGGGCTGGTGTGGGTGCCATCTGGAGGCTGGTATGGGCGCCCCCTGGGGGCTGGTGTGGGCGCTGCCTGGAGGCTGGTGTGGGCGCCCCCTGGAGGTTGGTGTAGGTGCCGCCTAAAGATTGCTGCGGTGCTGCCCGGAGGATGCCTGGCGCCTGTTGGTGCCCAGCGCCCTGCCTGGGGCTTCCCGGCGGCATTGCTGCCCCCCTCCCGGGGCTGCCGGGCCGTGTTCCACCGTCTGCATCTTCTCACAAGGCACCTTGGCTCCTCCGGGAAGTTAGCGGCGCGGCCGCCAAGGCCTCTGCTGCTCGGGTCGCCATATTCCCCGGGGTCCCGCCTCGCTCCAGCCACCGCAGCCGCTCCCTTCCCGAGGCGGGAGGAGGCGACGGCGCGACTTCCAGGCACGAGGCCCTGCCAATCCACCCCCCACCAGCTGGCAGGGCAGAGGAGAAAAATGCCAGGAAACAGAAGGTTCCCGCGGGCAGGAGGGTCACCCCCAGGGCTGCGCCGCCTGGCTTCTGTCTGCCAGCAGCTGTCGGGTCCCTCCCTGCCATATGGCTCCCTGGAAAGCGTAAGGGTTATTGCTGAGTTTAAAATGAGGAAACCGAGGCCAGTATAAGAAAATTAAATGCCAACTTACTCAGCTTCCGGGCGAGGTTCTATGGTCCGGAGAAAAGGGCCAGAGAAGTCACCCTGACTCCCTGGGGCATGGGGATTTAGTGGCTGGAGTAACGAGCAACAGCAGGCTGCTCCGACTGGCTCCAGGGGAGCATGACTGGCACGGGTCGGGCCGCTATTGGTTGGTGGGTTGTTGGGCGGGTTTTTCTAATACCCAAGGTTGCATCAGCCAGAGCCTTCCAGGGGAACCACGTGCTGAGCTAGGTGACCAGTGCAGAGGCAGGTGCTGGGAGCAGAGTGCAGACAGAGGTGCTGGGTGCCGAGTAAGCAGTCGGGTGCAACATAGGTGGGTGTGTTCGGTCTCCAGGTGAGGCAGCCAGCCTTACAGAAAGCTCTAAGGCTCTCAGACCTTTCATCCTCACTGTGATTCTGCAAAATCGGGGCCAGGCATTTTCCACATATTCTTAAATAGGAGGCTTCAGTCACAGGTTGATGACAGAACCACTCGGACTGATTATAGCCTGCTGATAATGAGAACACAGGAACAGAAAACAAGAATATTTATGAATAAGTACCAAACTTTGGAGGGATCGAGTAGGGTGGACAAACAAATGCTTCCACCCACCTGTGTTCACAAGAGTGTGCTTTACTAAATCGGCGTAAACTATAGATAACTTATGAAAAAAAGTTTCTTAAATCTAGAAAACAAAACAAGCAAATGGCGGGGGCAGGGGCTCACACCTGTGATCCCAGCACTATGGGAGTCCCTGGCGTGGAGAAGGACGAAGGGAGGGGTGGGGATCACCTGAAATCAGGAGCTTGCGACCAACCTGGACAATAAGGTGAAATCCCATCTCTACTAAAAATGCAATAATTAACTGGGCGTGGTGGCGAGCACCTCCAGTCCCAGCTACTTGGAAGGCTGAGGCAGGAGAATCGCTTTAACTCAGGAGGTAGGGGTTGCAGTGAGCTGAGATCACGCCACTGCACTCCAGCCTGGGTGACAGCATGAGACTCTATCTCAAAAACAACAACAACAACAACAACAACAACAAAAAAAAAAAAAAAAAAAAAAAAAAAAAAAAAAAAAAAAAAAACAAGAATAAATAATGTTTTAACTACACATTATAGTTATAAAGACATTATCTTAATTTTATGGATTTTTTGTTTTGCTTCATCTCGCTTAGCAGTTTTTTGAACACTTAAGTTTCCTTATTAGAGTTCTAGAAATTGTTTTTTAGTTTATTTATTTTTATTATTTTTGAGATAGTGTCTCACTTTGTCACCTGGGCTGGAGTGCAGTGGCATAATTTTGGCTTACTGCAACCTCTAGCTCCCAGGTTCAAGCAATTGTCATGGCTTAGCCTCCCTAGTAGCTGGGATTACAGGCATGCACCACCATGCCTGGCTAATTTTTGTGTTTTTAGTAGAGACGGAGTTTCACTATGTCGGCCAGGCTTGTCTCGAAATCCTGACCACAGTGATCTGATCACTTTGGACTCCCAAAGTGCTGGGATTACAGGCGTGATCCACTGGCCCTGCGCCTTTGATTTTTTTTTTCTTTCATTTTTAATGTATTGAGGGGATGTACTAGTGAGTTTCTGACATGCCTATATCACATAGTGGTGAAGCCTGGAAAGTTCATCGTTTTAAGTTATCAGAAACCTGTGTTCAAGAGGACTTGGTAGATGTTTTCCCATGAAAAGCAAATTTGGCGGCCAGGCATGGTGGCTCACAGCTGTAATCCCAGCACTTTGGGAGGCTGAAGTGGATGGTGGATCATGAAGTCAGGAGTTGGGGACCAGCTTGGCCAACATGGTGAAACCGTGTCTCAACTGCCACCAATTAGCTGGGTGTGGTGGGGGTGCCTGTAATCCCGGCTACTTCAGAGGCTGAGGCAGGAAAATTGCTTGAACCCAGGAGACAGAGGTTGCAGTGAGCAGAGCTGGCGCCACTGCACTCCAGCATAGGTGACAGAGTGAGATTCCATCTTAAAAAAAAAAAGAAAAGAAAATTTGAATTTGGACTGTTGCTGATTACAGATATTTTTAGAGAAGAATTCAAAACAGTAAATGTGGATGATGGAGTCAATAGTTATGATGAAAATCTGCTGAATGTTAGCAATTCACAAGGAAATGTAGTTAGTAGTCTTATGTGCAGCTTTTAAAAAAGGTAACCAGAATCCTGACAGCATCACATCAGGACCAACCAGACTTTTATAAATTTTATATAATCCTCTGAATACATTAATAACTTACTTTGTTGTTCTTTTTTGAGATGGAGTCTTGCTCTGTTGCCCAGGCTGGAGTGCAATGGCACCATCTCAGCTTACTGCAACCTCCACCTCCTGAGTTCAAGAAGTTATCCTGTCTCAGGCTCCCAAGTAGCTGGGACTGCAGGCATATGCCACCACGCCAGGCTAATTTTTTTTACTCTTTTTGTTTTCGTGATGGAGTTTCACTCTTGGTGCCCAGGCTGAAGTGCAATGGGCTTAATCTCAGACCACTGCAACCTCTGCCTCTTGGGATCAAGTGATTCTCGTGTTTTAACTTCCCAAATAGCTAGGATTACAGGTGTCTGACACCACGCCCCACTAATTTTTGTATTGTTAGTAGAGACGGGGTTTCACCATGTTGGTCAGGCTGGTCTGGAACTCCTGATCTACCTGTCTTCATCTCCCCACATGCTGGGATTGCAGGCATGAGTGATGATGCCCAGACATCAATAACATGTTTATACAGACAAAACTTTAGCAGATATTTAGCATAACAATCAAAATTGCAAATCATAACATATTCAATTTGTATAAATGTATATAATTTTTGGAACATGTATATCAACAGCATACCCATCAATATAACTGAGATGAGATCTAATGTCACCTCATTTGACAATGCCCTCCCATGCAGCATCACCACATTTGACAATGTCCACCCATAAACTCTACCAACCAAATTGAATCATTAATATCTTTACAAGATGAGGGACACATTCTTTAGACTCCCTGAGGGACCCAACTGAAAAATCCCAAGGTTAATTTTAAGCCTAAAAGGTTTGATTTAGGATTTTGATGCTGGAGAAAACCCTCAAAGATGTCAAGTTTGAAAACACTTGATCAAAACAAAATCACAGGTCACTATTAGAAGAATATGCATTTAACCAGAGACTTCAAAAACAATACAGAAAGTTTCATGGATATAAAAACCTTAACCCTTTATAAACACACACACACAGACACACACACATACATATGTATGCACAGAGTCTTGCTCTGTCACCAGGCTAGAATGCAGTGGCATAACCTCAGCTCACTGCAACCTCTGCATCCGTGGTTCAAGCAATTCTCCTTCCTCAGCCTCCCGAATAGTTAGGACCACAGGCAAGTGTCACCATGCCCAGCTAATTTTTGTATTTTTAGTAGAGATGGGGTTTCACCATGTTGGCCAGGATGGTCTCAATCTCTTGACCTTATGATCCACCCACCTCTGCCTCCTGAAGTGCTGGCATTACAGGCATGAGCCACCAAACTCAGCAAAACCTTAACCCTTTTAAAGCTCAGTTTTGCTAAGTAATCCAAAAGGGTACTTGAATTTCATCAGACAAAGGAGAAATGTGTACAGCTTATGGGTGTACACACATGATGACATTGGTCATATCCCCATTGGCCACACGATTACACATTAGAATGGCATCTTTAGTGAACAGAAAGCCAGTGTTATAGAAAGTATAGGAGGCACTCTTGGACTTAAGACAAGAACATTATTGTGTAGAAATGTCATTGATTGTGCTAAAATTATTCTCCATGGGACAGAGAACACATAGCGTGGCCTTTAGAATAGGATGGGCTTTGATTGGATGCAAGAATCTCAACAGTTACTAGCTGAGTCACACTGGACAAAGTGCTTCATCATTCTGAGACTCAGTTTTTTTTGTTCGTTTTTTGAAATGGAGTTTTGCTCTTGTCGCCCAGGCTGGGGTGCAACGGCGTGATTTCAGTTCACTGCAACCTCTGCCTCCCAGGTTTAAGTGATTCTCCTGCCTCCACCTCTTGAGTAGCTGGAATTACAGGGATGCACCACCATGCCCGGCCAATTTTGTATTTTTAGTAGAAACAGGGTTTCTCCTTGTTGGTCAGCCTGGTCTTTAACTCCTAACCTCAGGTGATCCACCTACCTCAGCCTCCCAAAGTGCTGAGATTATAGGCATAAGCCACCATGCCCAACCTGAATAACATGTTTTTAAAAGTCATGTTGTCCTACAATATCCATTTTTCTTGCACATTTAGGAAATTGAGGGGTTTTTTTTCCCTAAAACATGCTGACATATGGAAAACAGTATGCAAAATGTGCAGGAATGTTTTAGACACAGTTTGAGGTTTCCAAAAGATTTTGTGCTGGGGAGGCTGACTGCTACAAGTTCCCAAAGCTCTCGGAGGACATAGTGTGCATCCTCCTTCAGCAGAGGCTGTGAGGAAAGAAGTCTTGGGGAGCACCTGAGTCTTGGGCTTTTAGCGTAGAGTGTTCAGGTCTTTAAAGTTTGAACCTGTGGCACAGAGAGATCACAGGTCTCTGGCTTCCTGTGACCTTTGCCTTCCTTGCCAAAAGAAAATGTGACCCTCCAAAGCAAGAAACTTGAGGGCATGGGTCACCCCAGACCTGACATCTGCCCAGAATATGGGAAGGAAAAAACAGTGGTCCTCCAGCGACGTCACAGGGCTGGTATAGGTGGTCACTTCCCTGTGTGGATCACCCAGATATGTCAGGCAACCTGAACCCCATCTGCAGAAATGTGAGGAGGAAAATACAAAAGTCTTTACGTGAACGCTGAGAAGGCAGATGCAGCAGAAACCTCCAGGAGGTAACTACCCAGTCTTGGACCTATGGTGGAGAGAGAGCATATTGGTGATCATGTGTACTTACACTCTAGGGTCACCAGGTGGCACTGTGACCTCGTCTGTGGCTGTTAAAATGACAATTTGGAAGGAGTTCATCATGGCTAATATTTAACAAGTCCCTACTATTTGACACATCACTCACCCCTGGCAACAACCTAAGGAGCTGGGGATTCTTATTATATATCTTTTATAGAGAAGGACACGGAGACATAAAGACATGAATTATCTTGCCCACATCACTCAGCTAATAAGTGGTGGAGGCCGAATAGAACCAAAACAGTGTGGCTGCGGAGCCCACATGCATTGATTGAACAAGTGTTTATTGAGCACCAGCCATGCACAAGGCCTTGTGGATTAAATATAGTTATAATTAATAATATAACAATGACAAATCACTGACACTTTTTAGATGTAAGATTTCCTTTTTTGCAGGTTTCAGGCACAATACTGTATATCCAATAATAGTGAAATGGATCCCACTAGTTATGACAGAAATGATGATACATTTAAATGAGTTGGGTGTTTTAGAATCTTTGACAGAAACTGAATGAGGAATGAAATTGTTTCCATTTCACACGAAAGAAAACTCAGGTGAAGAGGGGTAAAGTAATTTTGCATGGCATGAAGTAGAAATTCAGGGTAGAAAGTACATGAAGTAGAAAGTACAGGGATTTGAACTTGGCTCTGACTTTTTCTGAGGCCCCTATGCTCTTGACTACTATGGACTTAAGCATCACCTTGTTTTTCCACTCATTCAAGAAACTTTTTTTAAAAAATGTAATTATCTAATAGGTTGGCACTCATCATGAACTTCTGCTCCTGTTCTGCAGGAGGTGAAGCCCTCTATTATCCTGATCCCACAGTTCCTGTCCCATGACCAAGGCCAGCTCACCAAGGAGCTGCAGCAGCATGTAAAGTCAGTGCCATCCCCCATGTGACTACCTGAAAAAGGTGAGTGGGCACAGACAGATGGGACCTCGCGCCCTTGAACAGTTCCTGGTCTCGGCTGCCCCACGTCTCACAGGGGACCATGCTGGAGGAAGCGTAGGCAGAGAGTTGTGGCTCATGCCTGTAACCAAGCACTTTGGGAGGCTGAGTCGAGTGGGTCACCTGAGGTCAGGAGTTCAAGACCAGCCTGACCAACATAAAGAAACCTTGTCTACTAAAATCACAAAATTAGCTAGGCATGGTGGCACACAGCTGTAGTCTCAGACACTTGGGAGGCTGAGGCAGGAGAATCGCTTTGACCTGGGAGTTGGAGGTTGAAGTGATCCTAGATTGCGTCACAGCACTCCAGCCTGGGTGACAGACGGAGATGCTGTCTTTTAAAAAAAAATTTTTTTTTGCAAAATTTGAAACAAATCAAAATCAGCAGCTTCTAAATTATTTTTAACATGATTCATAATTAGAAATAGATTTTATATTACATATATAGTTTTATATTTTTTAATAAAATAATAAAATCATTTATTTTACAACAAGTAATACTTTTTTAATTCTCCGTCATTTTTTTCGAATGCTTTGTGCAATCTACAAAAAGTCCAATAGTAATAATTAAATTATTCACGAAATTAAATATTATTTTGTCATTTTAAAATGATTTCATAAATGATCTTTTGTTTTTGAGATTTTATGTTGATGTATATATGTATGTACATAAATATGTATGTATATATGTATATATATATGTGCGTGTGTATGCAAGTGTATATATATATATATATTCTTTTTGAAAAAGTATCTCACTGTCACCCAGGCTGGAGTGCAGTGGCACAATCTTGGCTCACTGAAGCCCCCGCCTCCCAGGTTCAAGCGATTCTTCTGTCTCAGCCTCCCAAGTAGCTGGGACTGCAGATGCCTGCCACCACGCCTAGCTAATTTTTGTATTTTTTGTAGAGATGGCAGTTTCACCATATTGGCCAGGCTGGTCTCAAACTCCTGATTTCATGATCCACCCATCTTGGCCTCCAAAGTTCTGGGAGTACAGGCATGAGCCATCCTGATGGGCCCAAGATAAAAAATTTTTAAAATTAAGAGAAAAACACTGGATATGAAATAATATTTATAGTTTTATCCTATCTGTTTAAAAATAATGATTGAAAGAATACATATGCAAATAAGTTTACATTTTTTTGGTAATACTTTGCTGCATTTTCTGAATATTGACAATCAATATGCATTATGAAGTTACATGGCTAATATAAAGTGCTCACTGTGTGCGCAAGACCCTGGGCTCAATGCTCTACATGCATTTTTATTTCATCTCATTCTCTCCACAACCTCAAGTAGTATAACTAACCCATTTTACAGAATTGAAACTGAGGTTCAGAGACTGAAAGTTAAATGCCTGAGGTTGCAGTTAATAAGAGGCAGAGCTGGAACTGAAACATACAGGAGTCTTACAATCAGTTTATGTTCTGACAGTAGGCTAGTCTGCTTCACAGAGCATGGAGTAGATGGTGTGTGCCTGCTAGGATGGACCAGGTATCACTGTAGGTAATAAACAACCCCAAAAATGGAAATTTACAACACTGAAGGCTCTTTTCCCACTCATGCTGCACATCCTCCATGGCGCTCCTGATCCCTGCACTCCACATCCCCTCATCCGCCACCAAAACAAAGGAGCAGCATCTATATGGGACCTATCAGCGGCTCTACGAGATGAAGGAAAGGGTGGCCAGTCTGAATGGCTTCCAACTCTTTTGCCTCAAGGTGACACACTTCACTTCCACTCACATCTCCTGAGTCAAAGCAAATCCCATAACTATCTCCACCTTCAAGGGGACTCCATTAGGGCCACCATATGGTGTCAGCCTGTGTGGGAGACTGTGGAGGGGCAGAGGAGGAGAGTGGGGGAATTGATGGGAAATGAAGCAGCACTCAGTCACCCAGATTTGCTTTATCCTCAACCAGGTGGAGGATATGTCCCAGAGCTGCACAAAATCAGCAGCAGCATGATCAAACAGGGTAAACTTCAGAAAAAGCAGTTTGTTCAAATGTGATCAGCAGTGAACTCAGACTCAACTGAGTGATACTGAGTCAGTAAATCTCTGACTGCCTCAGTTACCTTGTATGAGAGCAGTGAAGATGGGAACATTGAGAAAGCTGATTTGGAAGCATATCAGGAGTGTGAACATTCAACATTTTAGTTCCTTTAAATTAAATCCAGGCACTGTCTTTCCTGCAAGTTTCCTGTTCCTTTCAGATTGCACAGGTGAGAGTGCTCAGATTAGGGCCGGAGGTCACGAAATATTGGCTTCCATACCAAGAGTTCCCCGTGTCGTGCATGCATTTTGTGCATTTTCCTGTGCCACACACTGTCCCAAAACATCATGGGACCTGATTCTTTCTCCTTGTTCCAGTGGCCCTGGGTGACTCAAGTGCCCATTCAATGACCAGGACACAGAGAACTTAGAGGGATGCTCTGTGAGGCCCCAGGTGGCAGCCACTGCCCTGCCAAAGTGTGAGGCAAGGGATAGGGCATCGTCTGTGGGGGCAGTGGTCAGCTGGGCCTAGTGACTCTACTTGGTGGACAGATGATCCTACACCTGCCACCTCTGAGGGATCCACTGCCTCTGTGCCTGTTTATCCTGCTGATGCGCCAGTGGCTGCCCCAGCATCCCAGCCTAGGCCTAATGCCGCCAAAGTCAGACCTGGCCCCTGGGGACCCAGGAGACCTACAGGACTCACTCAGCTGTCCCCAGGTGTTCCCAGACCCTCATTCTTATCAAGAACCTGGGACCCCTAACCCGTGGCCCTCTGTCATCAGCCATAAATGATGATTTGCTGCTGTTATGATCATCACTGCCTTTAGTGGCCAAGGGCCTTCCAAGGTGCCAGCTCTGGAAGGAAAGGTCCTTGGGAGGTGATGACACTCGGTACATGGGTGCTCAGCAGGTTGCTTCGTCCTATCCTCAGACAGCCTTTGACACAGCCATTGACACTCCCATTGTTTGGAAGGAAACCAGCCCACGGTCACACAGCTGGTCTCAAATCTAAGGTGCCTGGCTCTGCCTCCATGAGGGACCTGCCTACAAGGGAGGTTGACCCTGGCTTTGGGGAACCTTTCCTGGGTTGCATGAATCACCTCCCCTGTTTGAGGACCCAAACTCTGCTCACATCTCCTTCCTTACCCTGTCTCTGCTTGGGCTATAATCAAGGTGACCGCTGCAACCCTTCATGGACATCATGGTACTCTCTGCCATTCACTTTTGGGCTAATCTGACTTCTGCACCCACTCACTTGGTCTCTCCTTTCACAACCAAGACAACCCACATCTGGGGCTCTTTATGCAGGTGACAGCATACAAATAGAATTGAATGCCATGGTTGTGTTATCCCTGTTTCATTTTGCTTGTGTCTCAGGGCTGTTTTTCTATTTATGATAAAGGCATTTGTAGCATGAATAGAATATTTGCAGTTTACAATAACTTGACATCATAGTAAATGGTAAAGACACTGAAAACAGTGATTTTCAGCTGCGAGAGGCCTGAGTGAGTTTGAGCACACTCTGTGTGATCAGGCAGAAGCAGGTCTTTGGGAAGTTTAGCTGAGGACGGAGCCAGGAAAGATGATGGACAGTGGGGGTCTGATCTGGTCACCAGACCCCTGGGTCCTGCCCACCTGCCTGGCACTCCCCACCCATCACTCATGATCTGCCAAATCCTCTGGGTATTGTGGCCAAATCCCAGGAGAGAGGCTGACGTAATTTGTCTTTCGAAATATACACAGATTCCGTGGCCATCCCTGGGAAGTCAACCATGAGAGTCAACTTGGTTTTCTCCCCCTTGTTAGGGTTCAGAATTAAAAGTCCATCTTCACAGGCAGTAAGATAATATAGACAAGTGACAACATCACCCTGTTTCAGATGTTAACTTGGCTAGGTGGGTTAGGGGTGATTTGAGACCATACAACCTTGTGCCGCAAAGTGGAATTCCTGGGCCAGAGGGAGACATTTGATTGTCATGTTATGATCTTATCACTGAGTATAAATGCAGTCTTGTTTCATTTTGGATTCTTTCTTATGTTTATAAGAAAGAATGTTTATGTTTATGTTTCTTATGTTTATATGCTTTGAATTTCCAAGCATATAATAATTTTTGGATAGCTTTTAATCATTGACTTCTAGCACAATTCTGTGATCAGAAACGTGCTGTGTGATTGGATTTCTCTGAAATATGCTGAGATTTGCTTGATGAACAAGGCAATTGAGTTTAATTTTTGTAAATGTACCATGCATGCTTAAAATGAATGTTGCTCCACATTGCCTCATCTGCATCATCCGAGATACAGGATGATGGACGATGGCCCCATGGATGTGATGGAGATGCTTTACTATTGGGACTTTCTGCATCCTTCTGATGTTTTGTTGCTTAGAATATGAATGGCTGAGAGGGGGCTGTGGCGCTCCCACTCTGCTTGTGTGTGGGGTTCTTCCTGCCATCCTACCATCATTTGTTTCTTATGTTTTGCAGCCAAGGCTGACTGTGAAAAACCCTGGGAGCTCAGGAAGGAAGGAGCTGCTCAGAAGCAGGGACAGGGAGCTGGTGGGAAAGACCAGAAGTCAGGTCTGTGAAAGTTCCAGAGAGGACCTGTACTTGGGAGTCAAGTAAGGGGCCTGAGATGCGGGAGAGGCATTGGAGGACACAGGTGCTCTGTGGAATATCCGCTGTGAGGTACCACGTTCCGAGGCTGGGGATTGGTGGAGAGGGAGTATAAAGCCCCAGGGTTGCTTAGGCAGCGCCCAGACAGGAGAAGGTTTGGTGGAAACCAGAGTCCTGGTCTCCATCTAATTGCTCTTGAGCCTCCTGCTTTCTTGCCCGTCATATCCTGTTGCTTCCCTGATAGACTTTCTCCCTGACTTGTAGCTGAACCTCCCACTCTCGCTTGAAGACTTAGTTTAAACCAGATCCTTTCCCAGACGGCTTTCTCCTCCCCCTCCTCCAGGTGCCCAACAGCCCCCTTCCCCTCCCTCCGCTTCCCTCCCATTCCCCTCCCCAACTCAGATCCCACCCCATCCCCATCCCCATCCTTCCCCTAGCCCTAAGCCACTGCCATCTCTGACCTGGCCACCTCAGGGCACCCTGAGAAGACCAGGAGATGTGGGTGCGGTGGCTGCTCTTTTGGCTCCTCCTGCTGGAGTTTCCCAGCCATCAATCCACCCTTGTGAGTAGACACTGGACCCTCAGGGTTTCTTCCTTGTTATTGGGCTGTGTCACGTGGCACATTACACAGTGCAGGCCTATAATTTCAGCGCTTTGTGGGGTTAAAGTGGGCAGATCGTCTGAGTCCAGAAGTTCAAGACTAGCCTGGGCATCATAGCCAAACCCCTGGTGGCTCGTGGCTGTAGTCTCAGCTACTGGAGAGGCTGAGATGGGAGGATCACTTGGGCCCAGGAGTTGGAGGTTGCAGTGAGCCGAGATCGCCCACTACACTTGTCTCAAACAAAATGAACCAAAACAAAGTGAAATGTCATTTGAGTTTTGTGTCATCTGATTTGATGACTTTTTAGGAAATTCTGTGTCATCCCTGTCTTCTGCTCTTGGGGGCTGCCTCTAGGGAGTCTGTGTCCAGTCAGTGTGATGGGAGCTGAGAAGCCCATCAGACGGAGAGGAAAGGGTTGCACCCACTGGGAGATTTGCAATGCAGGAGTCACTAGGAGTCACAGGACCAGGATGTGAGTGACTGTATTGTCCTTTGTTTTGTAAAGTGTGTATGGTGCAGGTCATTGATTGACCCAAAGAGGAAAGTCCTTATGTTATCCAAACATAAAGAAATGACAGGCCTCATGTAGTGGCTCACTCCTATAATTGGGAGGCTGAGGTTGGTGGATCAGTTGAGGTCAGGAGTTCCAGACCAGCCTGACCAACATGGTGAAACCCTCTACTAAAAATATAGAAATTAGCTGGGAATAGTGGCTTGCACCTGTAATCCCAGCTACTCTAAAGGCTGAGGCAGGAGAATGGCTTGAAGCCAGGTGTCAGAGGTTAAAGTGAGTCGAGATTGCACCATTGCACTCCAGCCCAGGAAACTGAGTGGGACACTGTCTAAAAAAAAAAAAAAATTCTTTGGTTGATAATTTTTCTTTTTTTGAGACAAAGTTTCCCTCTCATCTCCTGAGCTGGAGTGCAATGGTGTGATCTCAGCTCACTGAAACCTCTGCCTCCCTAGTTCAAGTGATTCTCCTGCCTCAGCCTCCTGAATAGCTGGGATTCCAGGCCCTTGCTAGTTTTTGTATTTTTAGTTGAGACAAGGTTTCACCATGTTGGCCAGGCTGGTCTGGAACTCCTGAACTCGGGTGATCTGCTGGTTTCAGCATTCTCACAGTGCTAGAATTACAGGCGTGGGCCACTGTGCCTGGCCTTTTTGTAAATTTTTTTAGATAATCAGCTATTATTAGTGTTAATGTATTTTATGTGTGGCCTAAGACAACTTTTCTTCTTTTAATATTGCCCAAGGAAGTCATAAAATTGGATATCCCTGCTTTACATCAAGAAAAAAACACACAACATTTGGAATGCCTAAAAACACTACCAGCTATGCAAAAACCATGAGACTGGTAACTTCCAATCTGTTCTGAAGCAGTGAAATCCCCTGGTGATATCTGAGGGGTATGGTTTTCTCTTGGAGGAGGTTGATGGTTTCTAAAGACTATTATTATTTACTGAAATATTATAAATGCTATTGACCTTTTCATTATTTGAACTATTACTATTCCAGGTGATCAGGTTTCTACTTGATTATTTGTATCCTGGGCATGACTTTCTTGGCGTTTGGTGGATGCTTTTTACTACTGTGTTTCTGGGAGTTTCTACAGTTGGCCTTTTCCTCTGAAAAATTATCTTCCATGTGAGTATACTAACTTCCTGTAGAGGCATACTTGTAATCACAAAGAAGAAATTATTTAAAACAATTCATGGTTCTGGACTTTATTATGAATATTTGGTTTTACCAAAAACATCAGGGAAATGATTTATTAGCATAAGAAGTATAAAAATATCTGCCATTTACATTATGAAAATTAAATAGGTTGATGTTTGTTTAATAGACTGTCAACAGAACTTTGGGTCAAACATAAGTTGGTTTTTTTTTTTAACCTTTGTGCTCTTTATCAGAAATGGAGTGTGAAGTTTTGGCATTTAAATAGGAAATTCTGTCAAAACTTTTCTGCTTTATAATCTATTGTATGGCTGGAAGGAAAGCTTTCACTGTCCTCTCCAATGGTTCACTGCAGAAATGAACTAACCACAGACAGCTTAGCAGGAGAAGAAAAGCATAGGACAGGCATAAACATGGGAGCCAGGCAAGAAATGAGACTGCAAGAAGGGTCAGATGGTTAGAGCACCCTCCTTTCAGGGGCGAGGGAGATAGATGGAGATGGAGGCAACTTAGAAGGGCAGCAAATGAATTTTAAAGGAAATGAAAGAGTCCAAGGAACAAATGGTTGGCCTGAGACAAAGTTCCTCTGAGATCAGAGGGACGAGGCGACAAAGTGCAGGAAGGTGGAGGGCAGAGCTGCACTGCCTCCCAGGATGCAGAGAGAGCCCCAGAGAATCTGTTGGAACTGCCCTTCAGAGAATCAGTGAAAAGTGTGTCTGGGCAGGGTAATTTCGAATGACATCAAAGTGCATGTTCCCAGTTGCAGGTGGAGAGGGATCAGTATGTCCGAAGCCCGTACTTGATAGGAATTTGGCCGCTAAGTTGTGCCATCATTTGAGCTTTTTTGTCCATTGGGTAAATTGAGCTCTACATTTTCTCTTGCCTTTCATGACAGTAAAAACGTGGCTGTCTGGGGGCTGACCCTCCTTCTGAACAATGATCCAAGAAAAAAGCACTAATCCCACAGTGCTGTTTTATATTCAAGGGAAGAGGAAGCATGTTTTATTTTTACAACCTAGATAATTACCCACCCTTCAGGACTGCCTTTCAAGATACATAGAAAACAGAAAATAGATGAGTTATGAAGGTATCTAGGAACATTTAACAGTCTCTCCTTTTTTTTTTTTTTTTTTTTTGAAATGGAGTCTCACTCTCTGGCCAAGGCTGGAGTGCAGTGGCACAATCTCAGCTCAACCTCTGCCTTCCAGGTTCCAGTGAGTTTCCTGCCCCAGCCTCCCAAGTAGCTGGAATTACAGGCATGCACCACATTCCCGGCTAATTTTTGGTAGAGATGGGATTTCACTATTTTTGCCAGACAGGTCTTGAACTGTGAACTCAGGTGATCCACCTGCCTCAGGCTCCAAAAATGTTGGAATTACAGGTATGAGCCACCATGCCCTGCTGCATTTAACAGTCTCTACCCTACTTACTCCTGAGCAGAGAATTGTCAATATAAATTGGGGGAAGTTTTCTTTTTTTTGACAGAATCTGGCCCTGTCACCCAGAGTGGAGTATAATGATGTGATCTTGGCTCACTGCAACCTCCACCTCTGGGCTTTAAGTGATTCTCCTGCCTCAGCCCCCCTGAGCAGCTGGACCTACAGGCAATTGCCACCACACCCAGCTAATTTTTGTATTTTTAGTAGAGATGGGGTCTCACCGTGTTTGCCAGGCTGGTCTGAAACTCCCAATCTCAAGTGATCCACCCACCTTGGCCTCTAAAAGTGCTGGGATTACAAGTGTGAGCCACCATGCCTGGGGAGGGAATGTTTTATAATGTGTCGATTCTGATTTTAACTCCCAGGTAATATAAATTTCTGGGAGTTAAAATCAGAAAAAACAAATTCTACAAAGAACTTGAAAGATGTTCTTTCAGGCTGGGTGTGGTGGCTTTTACGGATCATTCCTTTGCAAGAAAGGGTAAGTTTGACAACTGGGTAAGTTTTGTTTGTTTTCCTTGCTTTTGGGCATAGTCTGCCAGGTCAGGATGTGGATGTATTTTTCTCTCCACAGCTCTGTGCTCAAGCCTTGGAGAGGGAGAGAGCCGAGAGGAAGCCTGCCTACAAGCAGCACAGGTAGGTCATTGTATGGATTTTTTTTCTTTTTGAGTCAGCATCTTGCTCTTTCTCTCAGACCGGAGTGCAGTGGTGCAGTCTCAGCTCACTGTAACCTCCAATTCCTGGGTTCAAGCAATTCTCTTCCTCAGACTCCCAAGTAGCTGGGATTACAATCATGCACCACTACACCGTACTAATTTTGTAATTTTAGTAGAGACAGAGTTTCTACATGTTGGTCGGGCTGGTCTCGAACTCCCAACCTCAGGCGATCTGCCCACCTCAGCCTCCCAAAGTAGTGGGATTGCAGGCAGGAGCCACCGTGCCCAGTTGTGATGGTCACTTTTAAGGATGTTTTTGTTTTAAGATGAAGCTTTGAGTGTCTAGTAAAGAACGTGGTGTTTTCATTCTTCTTCAAGTCAATTCTTTCTCTGTTTTCTATATGGAAAAGGAGGAGAAAGCAGAGAGTGCCAGAGAGACACATGAGTGAGGAGCCAGCCCAGAAACGCCTGTGCCTAGAGAACGCTTTGTGGAGATGTAGGAGCTCCCACGAAGGCAGCTGCTTAATTTCTGCTGCACAATCCACACACTCTGCTTCTCCTTTTGGGGGTGAGGACTCGGGTGGGATAATTGTCATATTTCCTGAAAACAATTCCAAGCATGTGTGAAAAGAACAGTTGTTCCATTGGGTGACAGGGCCCCATTTGTCTCAGGTGCCCTAGCTGAATGGCTCTTGGCTGGTCCCCTGTGCATGATGCAGTTCAGGCCCCTCCATTGACTGTGGATATTGCCCCACCCTGACGCCTTGGTTACTTTTAACTGCGAAGATAAGCCTGCAAGACAAATGGGCCAGCTCCCCTTCCCACCTTGAGTCAATGTAAAGGCTTTATTTTTCTTTCATTTGAGAAAAGTCCAACAATAGCATTTTAAATGGAAGCCGTATGATGAGAGCAGAGATTTTTGGGCAATGTCTTCATGGATCAATAAGGCAGTATCATGAGGTCTGCTTTAAGAAAAGAATCATTTATTTGCACTTTTTGGAACTTCCTTCATTCTTTTTGCTTGTTTAAATTGTTTATTGTGAATTATATAACTCCTTTAGGAAACTAAATATCTGTGTAACCTTACTCCTCTAACATTTGAAGTGTGACCCTAAAACTTTCCAGTTAATTTCTTTCTTTCTTTTCTTTTCTTTTTGAAAACCTTGCTCTGTCACCCAGGCTGGAGTACAGTGGTGCGATTCTTGCTCACTGCAACCACCACCTCCCAGGTTTAAGCAATTCTCCTGCCTCAGCCTCCCAAGTAACTGGGACTACATGTGCCTGCCACCATGCCTGGAAAATTTTTTTATTTTGTATTTTTAGTAGAAACAGAGTTTCACCATGTTGGCCAGGCTTGTCTCTAACTCTTGACCTCAAGTCATCTGCCTGCCTTGGCCTTCCAAAGTGCTGGGATTAAGAGTGTGAGCCACCGCACCCAGCCTGCATTTAATTTCTGTAACTCTGACTTTTTCTCATGAGTGTTAGTCTCTTTATGTTCATTTCTGTTCATAAATATTGACAATGCCTGGTGAGATATGGAGGATAGATTCATTACAAATCCACAGAATTTTAAATGCCCCTATAGCTTGAAGAAAAGGAACAGTGCTGTTCCTGTCCTGGGCCCATAGATGTTCTTCCCATCTGTGGCTGTTTCTACTTTAATTTGGAGTCTGTGATCACATGATGGGTAATTTCCTTTGATGTGTACTGGGAACCCCTGATTTTAAGCTCATTTCCAGCTGGTTAGAGCCTGACCTGTCCACAGCCTGCTGAGAGTTAAGAAAACCCCTGGACCAGGGATCTGCTGTGTCTTCCTCAGGGCTGAGGCCCAGAGGGCTCCAGGGTCCTCTGAGTCATCTGGCCAATAAACCCTGTGCCTCTGGTAAGGGACATGAGTGTGGCAATGAGGGTGAGATGGCAGCGGAGGGTGTGGAGGGTTTTTTATTTGGCACAACATGCAAGCCAGATTTAGCCCCATTTCCTTCTCCGGCCCTTAGTAGATTCAGAACCTCATTCGGTTCCCACGAGGAACAGCAGCTGTGTTCCAACTGAAAACACAGAGAAGACAAAGGTAAATTCTGGGGTCGTTTTCACTCTGCCTGTATCAGGACACTGTAGTCTTTTCCTCCATCACCCTCTCCTGGCCTGGCCTCTGATCCGTGGGTTCTGTGATACGTTTTCTGTCTGGACTTTTTCAGAAGCAACATCTTTCCCATAAGCTTTCTGGCTTCTCCATTCCCAGCTGGTCATCTTGGGAGGCACCTCCAGAAGCCATAAATGCTCAGGGACTGAGGGCTGAAGGGCTTTTACTGTTCTGTTTCCAGACATAACATGAGGAATGCCACTGACCTCCACCTCTGTAGGTCTCATGGCACAGTGAACTCTGACTGATCTCTTTTACTTAAGGTGTTGTGGGATCTATTTCAGAAATATGTGGGGTTTTATTTTGCTGTGATTTTGTTTGTTTCCTTCTACAAGGTAGGTGATTAAGATTTGAAATATCTGCTGTATGCCCAGAAGTGATGAAAGTGAAAACTCATTAATCCAATATTAATATGTGCTTCGTGCAGTTTTGAATGTTCTTCAACAAGGTCAATTCCATAGTTCATTACTGTCTCATTCCTGTTGTTAACTGTGTTGTGCAAAAAGCTGCCTTCACCCCTCTCTGCTTCAGTGGTGTCCTGATCTAATATTCTAAGTGTCAGAGTTTCTGTACTTGTAATAGAAAATACATCTTGACTGTGAGTTAGTGAAAGTGAATGTAACCTATTACCCACAGCGATGATTCCCAACGAAGGCCTTAAATGATGCTCAGCTATGCTGGTTCTCGTGTAGCCTCTGTACTTAGTACAATAGCTGCTGAGGCTTATGATTACACATGATGGCTGTACACTTGAAATCAAACACATTTCAAAAGCTTGTTTTTTTCAGAATTCATACCTCATTTTTCTATGTACAAAAGTATTATTTATGTCATAATGTACTTAAAATTTGTATAGCCTGGGAATTCAAAGAAATATTCTAGCTGTGCCTAACTGACTTCTGTATGTCAGATTGTTCTGTCAGAAAACCTTCTTCCAGTTCCCCTGAAGGTCTTCAGGAACCCAGAACATTTCCCCAGAGCCATTTGTGCTCACGGTGGGCACCCTCAGAGTGAACAAGACCCTTTGTCAAGAAGGGAAGCGGAGGCGAAATGAGAGGGTCCTGCAGGCAGAACTGGAATCAACTCCCACTGTGCCTCCTGCAAGCTATGTGACCCCTGGGTACGTGCTCTCCTTCCTCGGGGAGCCTCTGTTTTCTTAGATTTGGAGCAGGTGGTCACACTGACTTGCAGAGTTCTGAGAATCAGAGACAGAACATAAAAGGCCTGGAGGACATTCTCCAAAAAGAAGCTGCAACACGTGTGGACAACGGGCTTTTCATGACTCTCTTACTCATTGTTTATCTGATGCAAGGAGCATGCTCTGGTGATGGTGGTGAGGGAGGAATGAGGATAGACATAGACACTCCTGTGTCAGAAACACGCTTCTTCCTTACTGCGCTGTGACTCTGTCTCCCCTGGGGCAGGCCCCCAGCCTGCCTACATGTGCAGACAGACACAGTGGCATGTGGAGAAAACAGTTTGTCTCAATGACTTTTCTTCACTCCCCAGCTATCGGTGGTACTTAGTGGAAGGGTGACTTTGTGATAATGATGTGCTATTTTGAAACCTGGAGGATGGAAATGTGGAAAAAACTATCAGCGGCAGCATAAGGTTCAGGCTGTGTTGTTGATGGTGGTTCTGTCCATCAAATTAATACATTTCAAAGCACTCCCTCCTTCTGCCTGCAGGTTAACATGGCTGCAGCACAGCATCGTCAGTGCTCAGGATTGCCCTGCTCGCTCTACCTCATGGCTGATCCTTCAAGGCCACTGATGGCTTGCCAGCCACCTCCACCATCTGGGTGTCACCTGGGAGCTCAACCATTTCCATCAGCTAAAGATGTTCTGGGACCTCTGACAACTCCTCAGCTCCAGTGTCCTCTAGGACCTCAGCCACCTTCACCAGCTGATACTGTTTGGGGACCACAGACACCAACACCTGAGTGTCTTCTGTTACCTCTACCGCCCTTAGCCAATGATTTTCTGAGTCCATACACAACTCCACCTGAGTGTCTTGTGATGCCTCTACCACCATCTACAGATGATGAGTTTTCGAGACCACAGACACCTACAACTGAGTGTCTTCTGTTACCTCTACCACCCTTAGCCAACGATTTTCTGAGTCCATACACACCTCCACCCGAGTGTACTCTGTTACCTCTACCACCGTCTCAGGCTGAAGATTTTCTGAGGCCACACACACCTCCACCCGAGTGTAATCTGTTACCTCTACCACCTTCTTCAGCTAATGCTTTTCTGAGGCCACAGGTAACTCCACCACTTGACTGTTTTCTGGAAGCTCAAACTCCTATTTCACTCATGTGTCCTCTGGGACTTCAACCACCGACCTCACTTGAATGTCCTGTGCCACCTCAATCATCTTCTCCAAGTGAAGATTCTCTGAGACCACAGTCACATCCTCCAGTCAAGTGCTCTCTGGTACCTCCACCATCTTCTCCAGCTGGTGATCTGAAACCACAGACACTTCCAGCAATTGAGTGTCCTCTGGGACCTCCTTCATGTCTTCCAGCTGTTTGTTTTGTAAGATCTCCACCATCTCCTCCAGCTGCATCTCCTATGGGATTTTATCCACCTCATCCACCTGTCTATCCTGCTGTACCTCAGCCACCTGATCCTATCTGTCCTGGGAGACCCCATCCACCTCATCTCCTTGTGTGTCCTGGGAGACCCCATCCACCTCATCACCCTGTGTGTCCTGGGGGACCCCATCCACCTTATCACCCTGTGTATCCTTGGGGACCCCATCCACCTCATCACCCTGTGTGTCCTGGGGGACCCCATCCATCTCATCACCCTGTGTGTCCTTGGGGACCCCATCCATCTCATCACCCTGTGTGTCCTGGGGGACCCCATCCACCTCATCACCCTGTGTGTCCTGGGGGACCCCATCCACCTCATCACCCTGTGTGTCCTGGGGGACCCCATCCACCTCATCACCCTGTGTGTCCTTGGGGACCCCATCCACCTCATCCCCCTGTGTGTCCTTAGAGACCCTGTCAACCCCATTCTTCTGTGTGTCCTGGGGAACCTCATCCACCTCATCCCCCTGTGTGTCCTTGGGGACCCTGTCAACCTCATCCCTCTGTGTGTCCTGGGGGACCCTGTCCACGTCATCCATATGTCTTTCCTGGGGGACCCCATCTGCCTCATCCCCCTGTGTGTCCTGGGGGACCCCATTCACCTCATTCCTCTGTGTGTCCTGGGAGACCCCATCCACCTCATCCCCCTGTGTGTCCTGGGGGACCCCATCCACCTCATTGCTCTGTGTGTCCTGGGGGAACCCCATCCACCTCATCACCCTGTGTTTCCTGTGGGACCCCATCCACCTCACCCTTCTGTGTGTCCTGGGGGACCCCATCCACCTCATCCATCTGTCTTTCCTGGAGGGCCCCATCCACCTCATCCAGTTGTGTTTCCTTTTGGACTTTATCTTCTTCCTCCAGCAGTGTGACATCTGGGTCCTCAGCCTACTAGTCCACTTAGTGGCCACTGGCACCTGGCCACCTTCTCTACCTTGGTGGCCTCCCTTAGCTATCACCTTCAAATGAGTCTCCTCTAGTACCTAAAGAATCTCCTCACAACCTCTCAGCCCTCAGCCACCTCCTTCCCCTAGGTCTTCTCTAGTACTTCAGCCACCTCCTTCACTTGACTGACCTGCTGTCTCAGCTGACACTCAGCCTTCACTTGACTTGGCCTCAGACTTCACTCCTTCCTCTAGTCACGTGGCCTCTGACACCTCGACCAACACCTCTAAATGCACCACTTGGTGTGTTGATTTGAATGGCATGAAGTAATTTGTAAAAAAAAATCATCTCTTCTTATTTTGAGTGAATAGAAAGAAATGTCGCAGATGGTACCGCAGGGCTTTGCAGTACAAGGGTAGCACTGGCTGAGATCTTGGTCACTTTTCTCAAGTTTCTGAGAGTACTCAGTTGGTTGCATTATTTCCTCATCATGAGTTTGGCGGCAGATTTCTCTTGTAGATAAAGACAGGTTTTTTATTTTTTGTGGGCACAGAGCCTCACTGCATCACCCAGGCTGGAGTGCAGTGGTGCAAACCTGGCTCAGTGCAGTCTTCATCTCCAGGGTTCAGGTGATCCTCCCACCTTAGCCTCTAGAGGAACAGCTGGGACTACAGTCACGCACAACCACATTTGACTCTTATTTATTTTTATCTTTATTTTTTTTGAGACAAAGTCTCACTCTGTTGCCAGGCTGTAATACAGTGGTGTCATCTCAGCTGACTGCAACCTCTGACTCTTAGGTTCAAGCGATTCTCCTGCCTCAGCCTCCCAAATAGCTGTGACTACTGGCCCATGTCACCATGCCCAACTAACTTTTTGTATTTTTAGTAGAGACAGAGTTTCATCATGTTGTCCAGGACAGTCTTGATCTATTGATCTCATGATCTGTCAGCCTTGGCCTCCAAAAGTGCTGGGATTACATACATGAGCCACACTGCCCAGCCTTTCTTTCTTTCTTTTTTCTTTTGAGATGGAGTCTCACTTTGTCACCCAGTTGGAGTGCAGTGGTGCAATCTCAGATCTTAGCTCACTGCAACCTCTGTCTCCCAGGTTCAAGTGATTCCTGAGTAACTGAGACTACAGATGTGTGCCACCATACTGGGCTGATTTTGATATTTTTAGTAGAGACAGGGTTTCACCACATTGGCCAGGCTGGTTTCAAACTCCTGACCTCAGGTGATCCAACCACCCCGGCCTCCCAAAGTGCTGGGATTACTACAAGTGTGAGCCACTGTGCCCATGTCTCTCTCTCTCTCTCTCTCTCTCTCTCTCTCTCTCTCTCTTTCTTTCTCTCTCTCTCTCTCTCTCTTTAAACTTTTTGTAGAGACTGTGTTCTTAATGTCTGCCTCTCTTAAACATTTACAGTGGAATTTTTTTTAACTTGCAATGTTTGTCTTATTTTGTGCTTTATATTTTCAAAGGGAAAAGAAATAACATTGAGTCAATTTCTTTTAAAAAAATATATTTGTTTTATGTATTTAAAAGCCTTCAAGTTGCTCTAAAGATTTCAAAAGTATTGAGTTGGGCTGGGCATTGTGGCTCATGCCTGTAATCCCACCACTTTGAAAGGCGGCAGCGGGCAGAACACCTAGTGTTAGGAGTTCAAGACCAGCTTGGCCAACATGGCGAAACCCTGTCTCTGCTAAAAATACAAATATTAGCTGGGAATGGTAATGTGCCCCTGTAATGCCAGCTACTTGGGAGGCTGAGGCAAGAGAAAAAAAACGTTCTTGGAGTTCCGTGGTCCCCAGTATTTCCTTCTGTTTCAATCTATATATATTTTGATTACTAATGTGATCTTTTAAATTTTCTAAAGCAGGCTCAGAGGTAGGCAGAAAGATTTGATGCAAAAAAAAAAAAAAATTCTTTCTTACCTTATTCACCACAAAGCTTCTCAAATCTAGCCTAAATACTATACCTTAAAACAAACATGAGGTGCATCTGAGTGGGAAGGAAATTTATTTCTCTGCTTTTCTATTATACAAGTAATAAACAAAAAATGCAAATTAAAACTGGGCACAGTGGCTCATACCCGTAATCTCAGCACTTTGGGAGGCCGAGGTCGGGGCATCACCTGAGCTTAGGAGTTTGAGACCAGCCTGGCCAACATGGCAAAACTCCATCTCTACTTAAAATACAAAAAAATTAGGCCAGGTGTGGTGGCTTACACCTGTAATCCCAACACTTTGGGAGGCCAAGGCTGGTGGATCACGAGGTCAGAAGTTTGAGATCAGCCTGGTCAATATGGTGAAACCCCATCTCTACTAAAAATACAAAAATTAACTGGATGTGGTGGCGTGCACTTGTAATCCCAGCTACTGGGGAGGCTGAGGCAGGAGAATCACTTGAACCCAGGGAGTGGAGGTTGCAGTGAGCCCAGATGGCACCATTGCACTCCAGCCTAGACAACAGAGTGAGACACCTTCTAAAAAAAGAAGAAGAAGGAGGAGGAGGAGAAGGGGGAGGAGGAGGAGGAGGAGGGGAGGAGGAGGAGGAGGAGGAGGGGAGGAGGAGGAGGGGAGGAGGAGGAGGGGAGGAGGAGGAGGGGAGGAGGAGGAGGGGAGGAGGAGGAGGAGGAGGGGAGGAGGAGGAGGAGGGGAGGAGGAGGAGGAGGAAGGAAGGAGGAGGAGGGGAGGAGGAGGAGGGGAGGAGGAGGAGGAGGGGAAGAGGAGGAGGAGGGGAGGAGGAGGAGGAGAAGGAGAAGAAAAGAAACTGCAAATTAAAATATTACATATAGTGGAAAATGTCAAACACAGTTGAAGTGCAGAGGCCAGGATGAGGTCTCTCTCTGTGCCACCACTCCCGCAACAGCAGGTAACATTCTGCCCTTCCTCTGCTCTCACCTCCTCTCTCCAGCTTTGCACAGGGATTTCACACAAATCCAACACATCATATGACTTTGCCTGTAGACACTTGGGAATATTCTCTAATCAATGAAGCCTTCTGATTTCCCAACAAAGAACCATCCAACCAAATTAACAATAATGTCTTGTTATCACCTTGCTATATGTTATTATCATCAATAATTTCCTGTTATCAGTAACCAGTCTGTGACCCATTGTCCATGATCTCAAAAATGTCCTTTTAAGGCCCAGCCTGGTGGCTCATGTCTGTAATCCCAGCCCTTTGGGAGGCGGAGGCAGGTGGACTGTTTCAGGACAGGAGTTTGAGAGCAGGCCAGGCAACATAGCAAAACCTCATCTCTACAAAAACCACACAAAAATTAGCTGGGCATGGTGGCACATGCTTGTAGTTCCAGCTATTTGGGAGGTTGATGTGGGAGGATCGCTTGAGTCAGGGAGGTTGAGGTTGCGGTGAGCCGTGATGGCACCACTGCACTCCAGCCTGAGTAACAGAGTGAGACTTGCTCTAAAATAAATAAATATGATCAACAGCCAACAGATTGGGACAAAATATTTGCAAATGATATATCTGATAAGGGGATAATGTCCAAAATATATAAAGAATTCCTACAAGTAAACGACAACAAAACACCCAGTTTTAAAAAGGGCAAAAAGGTGCATAGATATTTCCTTTTTGTTTTTTAAACAGACATTGCTTCAGGCTGGGCACAGTGACTCACACCTGTAATCCTAGCACTTTAGGAGGCTGGGGCAAGCAGATCGCTTGAGATCAGGAGTTGGAGACCAGCCTGGCCAACATGGTGAAACCCTGTCTCTACTAAAAATATATAAATTAGCCAGATCTGGTGGTGGGTGCCTGTAAATTTCAGCTACTTGGGGGGCTGAGGCAGGATAACTGCTTGAACCCAGAGGGCAGAGGTTACAGTGAACTGAGATTGCACCATTGCATTCCAGCCTGAGCAACAGAATGTGACTCTGCTAAAAAAAAATTAAATTAAAAATTAAAAAAAATTAAATTTCTTTGTAAATTCTGGATATTAGCCTTTTGTCAGATGGGTAAACTGCAAAACTTTTTTCCCATTCTGTTGGTTGCCGATTCACTCTAATGACTGTTTCTTTTGATGTGTAGAAACTGTGGAGTTTGATTAGGTCCCATTTGTCTATTTTAGCTTTTGTTGCCAATGCTTCTGGTGTTTTGGTCATGAAGTCCTTGCCTACACCTATGTTCTGAATGGTTTTGCCTAGGTTTTCTTCTAGGGTTTTTATGATGTTAGGTCTTATGTTTAAGTCTTTAATCCATTTGGAGTTAATTTTAGTGTAAGGTGTCAGGAAGGGGTCCAGTTTCTGCTTTCTGCACATGGCTAGCCAGTTTTCCCAACACCATTTATTAAACAGGGAGTCCTTTCCCCATTGCTTGTTTTTGTCAGGTTTGTCAAAGATCACATGGTTGTAGATATGTTGTGTTTCCTCCGAGGCCTCTGTTCTGTTCCATTGGTCTTTATCTCTGTTTTGGTACCAGTACCATGCTGTTTTGATTAGTGTAGCCTTGTAGTATAGTTTGAAGTCTGGTTGTGTGATGCCTCCTGCTTTGTTCTTTTTGCTTAGAAAGGACTTGGCTATGTGGGCTCTCTTTTGGTTCCATATGAAGTTTAAGGTGTTTTTTTTCCAGTTCTGCAAAGAAGGTCATTGGTAGTTTGATGGGGATAGCGTTGAATCTGTAAATTACTTTGGGCAGTATGGCCATTTTCACAATATTGATTCTTTCTAACCATGAACATGGAATGTTTCTCCATCTGTTTGTGTCCTCTCTTATTTCGTTGAGCAGTGGCTTGTAGTTCTCCTTGAAGAGGCCCTTTATGTTCCTTGTTAGTTGTATTTCTAGGTATTTTATTCTCTTTGTAGCAATTGTGAATGGCAGTTCATTCTTGATTTGGCACAAGAAAAATACAAACAAGCCCATTCAAAAGCGGACAAAGGATATGAACAGACATTTTACAAAAGAAGACATACAGGAGTCCAAAAACATATGAAAAAATGCTCATCTTCACTGGTAATCAGAGAAACACAAATCAAAACTACATTGAGATGCCATCTCATGTCAGTCAGAATGGCAATCATTAAAAAATCCAGAGACAACAGATGCTGGAGAGGATGTGGAGAAATAGGAACACTTTTACACTGTTGGTGGGAGTGTAAATTAGTTCAACCATTGTGGAAGAGAGTGTGGCGATTCCTCAAGGACCTAGAAATAGAAATCCCATTTGACCCAGCAAGCCCATTACTGGGTATATAGCCAAAGGATTATAAATCATTCTACTATAAGAACACATGCACATGAATGTTCATTGCAGCACTGTTTACAATAGCAAAGACCTGGAACCAGCCCAAATGTCCATCAATGATAGACTGGACAGGAAAAATGTGGCACATATACACCATGGAATACTATACAGCCATCAAAAACGATGAGTTCGTGTCCTTTGTAGGGACATGGATGAACCTGGAAACCATCATTCTCAGGAAACTGACACAAGAGCAGAAAATCAAACACCACATGTTCTTACTCACAGGCGGGTGTTGAACAATGAGAACAAACACATGGACACAGGGAGGGGAGCACTACACACTGGGGTCTGTTGGGGGGAAATAGGGGAGGGACAGTGGGGGGTGGGGAGTTGGGGAGAGATAGCATGGGGAGAAGGTGATGGGGAAGAAGGCAGCAAATCACACTGCCACAAGTGTATCTATGCAACAATCTTGCATGTTCTTCACATGTACCCCAAAACCTAAAATACAATAAAAAGAAATTAAATTTCAAAAAGGCCAGGCATGGTGGCTCATGCCTATAATTCCAGTACTTTGGGAGGCTGAGGTTGGAGAATCACTTAAGCCCAGGAGTTGGAGGCCAGCCTGGGCAATACAGTGAGACCCAAATCTCTTCCAAAACAAAAAAAGATTAAACATTAGTGGCTCATGCCTATAATCCCAGCACTTTGGGAGGCTGAGGTGGGAGGATCACTTAAGCCTAGGAGTTGGAGGCCAGCCTGGGCAATACAGTGAGACCCAAATCTCTTCCAAAAAAAAAAATTAAAAATTAGCTGGGTATAGTGGCTCACACCTATGGTCCCAGCTACCTGGGAGGCAGAACCGGGAGGATTGCTTGAGCCCAGGTGGTCAAGGCTTCAGTGACCCACAATGTCACCACTGCACTCCAGCTCGACAGAGCAAGACCCTGTCTCAAAAAGAAATAATTTAAGGGCTGGGCAAAGTGGCTCATGCCTGTAATCCTGGCACTTTGGGAAGCAGAGGAGGACAGATTGCCTGAGCTCAGGAGTTTGAAACCACCCTGGGCAACATAGCAAAACTCCATCTCTACTAAAAATACAAAAAATTAGCTGGGTGTGGTGGTGGGCCTGAGACCAGCCTGGCCAACATGGTGAAATTCTGTCTCTACTAAAAATACAAAAATCAGCTGGGCATGGTGGTGCCTGCCTGTAATCCCAGCTACTCAAGAGGCTGAGGCAGGAGAATCATTTGAACCTGGAAGGCAGGTGTTGCAGTGAGTTGAGATCTTGCCACTTCACTCCAGCCTGGGCGACAGACTGAGACTGTCTCAAAAAACCCAGCTACTTGGGAGGCTGACCACGTGAGGACAGGGGTTAGAGACCAGCCTGGGGAACATAGCAAGACCCCATCACTACAAAAAATAAAAATAAATTAGCCCAATATGGTGGCATATGCCTGTTGTCCCAGCTACTCTGGAGACTGAAGCAGGAGTACTACTTGAGCCAGGAGTTTGAGGCTGCAGCAGGCTACAGTTGCACCACTGCCCTCCAGCCTGGGCAACAGAGCAAGACCCTGCTTCAAAAAAAAAAAAAAAAAAAAAAAAAAAGGCCTGCTACCATGGCTAATGCCTATAATGCCAGTACTTTGGGAGGCTGAAGTGGGCAGATCACGAAGTCAGGGATTAGAGACCAGCCTGATCAACATGGTAAAACCCCATCTCTACTAAATATATAAAAATTAGCCAGGTGTAGTGGCTCACATCTATAGTCCCAGCTACTCGGGAGGCTAAGGAGGGAGAATGGCTTGAGGTTGCAGTGAGCAGAGATCATAACTCTGCACTCCAGCCTGAGCAACAGTGAAATTCTGTCAAAAAAAAAAATGAATGAATGAAAGGAAGGAAGGAAGGGAGAGAGGGAGAGAGGGAAGGGAGAGGGAAGGAAGAGATGGGGGGAGGGAAGAGAAAGCTTTCTGCCCTAGAGTGTGATTGTCTCACCACCCCAAGTTCAAGAGCGAAGTGTGGTTTGTGTGGATGTTTTTCCCAGATACAGGGCAATGGTGAGAAGGACAAAATCCAGGTGTGGTTTCTTCTCTCTTAGATGTATTAGGTCCAAGAAACCAACTGAAATCCTGGGATGAACAGATTCTGTCATTAGAGTCCAACCTTTTTGGCCATCAGTATGAGTGGCTTGTGGCTGCTATAACAAGTCACACAGATTTGGTGGCTTAAAATAGTGGCATTGATTCTCTGTGGTCCTGGAGGTTAGAAAGCAAAGTGTGGGCGGGGCCTTGCTCCCTCCAGAGGCTCCAGCAGAGGACTCTTCCTGCATCCTTCAGCTTCTGGGGCTCCAGGAATCCCCTGGCTTGAGCCCACGTGGCTCCAGTCTCAGTTTCCATATCCCTATGCCTTTATCCATTTGTCAAATCTCATCTTTTTTTATTTTTTTTTGAGGCCTGGTTTTACTCTCATTGTCAGGCTGAAGTGCAATAGTACAATCTTGGCTCGCCACAACCTCCATCTCCTAGGTTCAAGCAATTCTCCTGCCTCAGCCTCCCAAGTAGCTGGGATTACAGCCATGTGCCACCACACCTGACTAATTTTTGTATTTTTAGTAGAGATGGAGTTTCACCCTGTTGACCAGGCTGGTATCAAACTCCTGAGCCTATGATCTGCCTGTTGCAGCCTTCCAAAGTGTTGGGATTACAGGTGTGAACCACCACACCCGGCCTTTTTTTTTTTTCTTTTCTTTCTTTCTTTCTTTTTTTTTTTTTTTTTTTTTTTTTTTAGAGACACGATCTCTCTCTGCCACCCAGGCTGGACAGGCTGGAGTGCAGTGGTGAGATCTCAACTCACTGCAACTTCCACCTCCTGGGTTTAAGTAATTCTCCTGCTTCAGCCTCCTGAGTAGCTGGGATTACAGGCACCCACCACCATGCCCCGCTAATTTTTGCATTATTAGTAGAGATGGGGTTTCATCATGTCGGCCAGGATGATCTCAAACTCATGGGCTCAAGCCATCCTCCTGCCTCCGCCTTCCAAAGTGCTGGGGTTACAGGCATGAGCCACTGTGCTGGCCAGATCTCACTCTTATAAGGACAGCTGTGATTATGTTTAGGGTCCACCTGGAGACCCAGGAGAAACTCCCAGCTCAAGATCCTTCCTGTAATCACTTCTGCAACTTCTTTCCTATATAAGGGAAAATTCACAGCTTCCACGAATTTAGGAGCAGATATCCTTGGGGCATTATACAGACTACACACGAAGTCTCTTTTCAGGGCAAACTAGATGCTCACAGGAAATGCCTCCATGCACAATGGCCGGGAAGCTTCCATGCCAGCAAGCCGCTTTTTTAATTATTTTTTTTTTATTTTTTGGAGATGGAGTCTTGCATGTTGCCCAGGCTAGTCTCATACTCCTGGCCTCAAGCGATCCTCATGCCTTGGCCTCCCAAGGTGGGGGGATGACAGGCATGATCATTTTGTTATCTTCTTTGTTATCATTTTGTAGCCAGGCTGGAGTGCAGTGGTGCAGTCTCAGCTCACTGCAGCCCCCACCTCCAAGGTTCAAGTGATTCTCCTGCCTCAGCCTCCTGAGGTGTGCGCCACCATGCTCAGCTATTTTTTTTTTTTCATATTTTTAGTAGAGACGGGGCTTCATCGTATTAGCCAGGATGGTCTCGAGCTCCTGACCTTGTGATCGGCTCACCTCGGCCTCTCAAAGTGCTGGGATTACAGATGTGAGCCACAACGCCCTGTAGCAAGCTGCTTTTAAGAGTCAGGAAGAGGCTGGGTGGCTCACGCCTGTAATCCCAGCCCTTTGGGAGGCTGAGGTGTGAGAATGGCTTGAGCCCAGGAGTTCCCAACCAGCCTGGGCAACATAGTGACATGTGCCTGTAGTCCCAGCTCCTTGGCAAGGCCAAGGTGGGAGGATGACTTGAGCCCAGGAGTTTTAGAATAGTCTGTGCAATATAGGAAGACCCTTTCTCTACAAAAAATACAAAAATTAGCTGGGTGTGGTGGCACGTGCCTGTAGTCCCAGCTCCTTTGGGGGGCTGAGGTGAGAGGATTGCTTGGGCGCAGGAGTTGGAGGCTATAGTGAACTGAGATGGCACCACTGCACTCCAGCCTGTGTGACATAGTTAGACCCTGTCTCAAAAATAAAAAGTCAGGATGAGGGAAGGCAGCCAAGGCAATGAAGACCAATCAGGTGGGGCAGTCTTTTTGGAAGACATTTCAAAACTAAAGTGGGAAGGTTACCATTTCTGGTGATTCAGTAGAGATGGGATGTCCCCATGTTGGCCAGGCTGATCTCAAACTCCTGAACTCAGGTGATCCACCCACCTCGGCCTCCCAAAGTGCTGGGATTATAAATGTGAACCACCGCACCTGGCCAACTTTGGACTTTTTTGACTGAAGAATGTGTCCTGAGAGCACATGCACACGAATGTTCATTGCAGCACTGTTTACAATAGCAAAGACCTGGAACCAACCCAAATGCCCATCGATGATAGACTGGATAAGGAAAATGTGGTACATATACACCATGGAATATTATGCAGCCATCAAAAATGATGAGTTCGTGTCCTTTGTAGGGACATGGATGAACCTGGAAACCATCATTCTCAGCAAACTGACGAAAGAACAGAAAATCAAACACCGCATGTTCTCACTCATAGGCGGGTGTTGAACAATGAGAACACATGGACACAGGGAGGGGAGCACTACACACTGGGGTCCATTGGGGGAAATGGGGGAGGGACGGGGGGCTGGGGAGGTGGGAAGAGATAGCATGGGGAGAAATGACAGATACAGGTGAGGGGAAGGAAGGCAGCAAACCACACTGCCATGTGTGTACCTATGCAACAATCTTGCATGTCCTTCACATGTACCCCAAAATCTAAAATGCAATAAAAAAAAAAGAATGTGTGCTGGGAGGACAAATGTGCCCCAGGCCCTGAACATCTTAACATGGCCCTGTAGCTGTGTAGAACCAGCCAGGGGAAGGGATGGAGTCTAAAGGCTGGGAAAAAGAAATTCAGAAAAAGAATTTCCGATGCGAGGTGAACCTGCTGCTGGCTGCGGCCTCCTTCCTGGCCCAGGCTGTCTCCTGTTAAATCAGGACCTAAGTTGAATTAGTTGAATTTGCTTGAGTTACGTTGAATTGGGTGTTGAATTAACATGTAGGGTGGCCTTGGGCTCTCAGGCCCTCACCTAAAGTCCATTGTCTCAAGCTACTGTCTCATGGACCAGCAGGTGTCTACACTGCCTGGAGTGCGGGAGAACCTGCATTAATCATATGAAAAAAAATGCAGTCTGTTCCCTGCTCATAGTAATAAACTTCTAATGGGACACATGGCAAAAACCAGGGAAACCCCAGATCCTGGAATTCACCTCCTTCTCTCTCCCCATTCAAGGTGTGGATTTTAAAGTATGCAGCCTCCTGGGACCTCAGTAGGAGAGATGGTCATGGGACAAAGAGTCTCTTGGGGGTTCGTAGATTCTCCTAACCTGGGGGGGTCTCAATCAGGGGCGATCCTGCCCCCAGGGGACACTGGGCAATGTCTGGGGACATCTGCGGTTGTCAGGACTGGGGGTGCTCCCAGGATGGAGTGGGTAGAGGCCAGCGATGCCACTCAGCACCCTGCAGTGCCCAGAACAGCCCCAGCCCAGAGAACAATCTAGCCCCAAATGTCCACAGAGTCAGGCAGAAGCGATCCTGATTTAATTATGTGAAAAAAGAAAAGAAAAGATCAAGGGACCCTGGCTATGCCAATAAACTCAGACTGTGGCGGCGGGTGAATCCTGAATGAAAAGAGTGCAAATCAGAAACTCTTAACAGCTTTGAGTCATGTTCCAGTGTGTGGAGGGCCACGCTGTGTTTATCTATTCACCCACGGAGGGCCACTGGGGTCATTTCACGTTTTCACCATTGTGAGTCATATGAACTGTATGGACATTTGTGGCATGGCTCTAGGTGAACACCTGCTTCCAGTTCCTCTGGGCACATAACGAGGAGAGAATTGCTGGGTCAGGTGGCACCTCCATGTTCAGCCTTTTTAGGAAGTGCCAGACTGGCTTCCACAGCAGCGACCCCACTTGCGGCGTACATGGGTTCTCAATGCCGTGAGTTCTTTTGCTTTTAAACGAGGCACTGAGGTAGGAGGTGGGCGGCTGTTGGTTCAAGGCCACCCTGGAGCCTGCTGGGCTGGACAAGAAACTGGGCCTTTCAGGGAGGCAGAGCTTACCAGCTGTCCAGGCATGGAGCCTGGCCCAGCCCTGCAGCTCTGACCCTGCCTTGGACTGTGAGCTCTGAGGACCCCGTCAGTCTGACCAAGAAGCCACACTAGGTCACCTCAGATCAAGAACATTCTACAGGACACCAGGCCATGATGCTGCATGACTGTCCTCCTTGTCCTCCTCTCTACCTCCAGCCCAGAAAGGCCTGGCCTGGGCCCCCTCCTGTGGCTCCCAGACCTCCATCTCCAGGGAGCCCTCCAGAATGCCTTTCCTCCTGCCTTCAATGCTCCTCCCCCTCCTTCAGTGGTCAGCAAGGATGTCACCTCCTTAGAGACATTCCCAGACACCACATGGCACAGTCTCTCTCTCCTCTTGGTGCCTGCCACCTCATCCTATTTTCTTTTCCTTTTTTGTGTGTGTGTGTTTTTTCTGAGGCAGGGTATTGCTCTGTTGCCCAGGCTGGAGTGCAGTGGTGCAATCACAGCTCCCTGCAGCCTCAGCATCCTGGTCTCAAGATATCCTCCTGCCTCAGCCTCCTGGAGTAACTGGAACTACAGGTGTGCACCACCATACCTGGCTCATTTTTTAAACTTTTTTTAGAGATGGGGTCTTGCTATATTGCCCAGGCTAGTCTCAAACTCCTGGCCTCAAGCGATCCTCATGCCTCGGCCTCCCGAGGTGCTGGGATGACAGGCATGATCATTTTGTTATCTTCTAAGACCCTCTGTTTTGGTTGTCTCTGTGTCTGGGAGTGTGATGTCTCTGCGTGACAGATGCTACCTGAGGACAGGACCTGATTCCACCTGTCTCAGCCTGTCCCTGGCACACAGTGAGTGTCAGGTCAATATTTGCTGATCTGCTGACTGGCTGGCCTCCCATCCACTCTTCCGCCCACCGGCTTCTCCATCTTACCCAAATCCCTGCCGACCCCAGTGAATTTAGGCCACTGGTCACTCCTCACTGCTCCCCAGTTTTGCAAAGCTCCCAACCACATGTTTTTCTGTTTAACCTGTGTGTGTGTGTTGGGGTGGGGGCAAGGCAGGATCTCCCTCTGTGCCCAGGCTGGAGTGCAGTGGCGCAAACTCAGCTCACTGCAACCTCCGCCTCCTGGGTTCAAGTGATTCTCCTACCTCAGCCTCTAAAGTAGCTGGAATTGCAGGCATGCATCACCATACCCACCTAATTTTTTGAATTTTTAGTACAGACAGGATTTCCCCATGTTGGCCAGGCTGGTCTTGAACTCCAGACATCAAATGATCCACCTGCCTTGGCCTCCCAAAGTGCTAGAATGACAGGTGTGAACCACTGTCCCTGGCCTGTTCTATCTTTTTTTTAATAAACAATTTTATTTGGAGTAATTTCAGATTCACAAGAAAGGAGCAAAGAGAGAGTCTCCGCCCACGCTTCACCAGCTTCCTCTTAAAGGGCCATCCTCCATGACCACAGGGCATGCTCAGAGCCAGGTAACACTGGTACCTTCCTATTCACCAAGTGCCACCACACACAACTCAGGTTCCCCAGTTCTCCCCTCGTGGCCTTTACCACCCCATCTTGACCCCATCCAGGAGCCCATATGGCATTTGACCATCACATCTCCCCGGGTTCCTCCAGGCTCTGACAGTTTCTTGGTCTCTCTTTGGCATTTCCATGAACATTTCTGTTTGTCTGTTTAGAAAACGGTTACTATCCATGAAAAAACAAAAACAAAAACAAAACAAAATGTCATTCTGGCTACCCTGAGAGTTTATTATTGCTATTTTATTTTATTTTATTATTTTTGAAATGCAATTTCGCTCTTGTTGCCCAGGTTGGAGTGCAATGATGTGATCTCTGCTCACCAAAATCTTCGACTCCCAGATTCAAATGATTCTCCTGCCTTAGCCTCCCAAGTGGCTGGAATTACAGGTATGCGCTACCACACCTGACTAATTTTGTAATTTTAGCAAAGATGGCATTTCTCCATGTTGGTCAGACTGGTCTTGAACTCCTGACCTCATGTGATCCACCTGCCTCAGCCTCCCAAAGTGCTGGAATTACAGGTGTGAGCCGCCAAGCCCAGCCATATTATTGCTATTTTAAAATGAATTAATACCTACTTGACATTTTCTCAGTTTTGATTTGAAATTCAACAAATATTGATAAATATAAGGCATGCAAACCAAAGCTCTTTAGAATAATCATCAGGATCAGAGAGTTTGCAAACTTTTATCCTAAGCCAGGGGTTAGCAAACTATGGCCTCAGGGCCACATCTAGCTGACTGTGTGTTTTTGTAAATAAAGTTTTATTGGCACCAGCCACACCTACTTGCTTATATATTGCCTATGGTGGCTTTCCCACTACAATGTCAGACTGTCTGGCCTGAAAAGGCTAAAATGTTTGCCCTCTGGATCTCTGCAGAGAAGTTTTCTACCCCAGGCCTTGCACACAGCAAGTCCACAGGAAGCATTTGTTAATAATTAGACTGAGCCCTAATCAGGGTGAAGAGCATTGTCAGACATTAGAGGACCATTGAAATGTCCATCCTGTCCCGCCTTTTACAGCAAATACCACCATGGAGTATGACTCAGCCTTGAAAAGGAATGAGGCTCTGCCAGGGAACACAGCATGGATGCACCTTGAGGACGTCACGCTCTGTGAAAGGACCCAGACACAGAATGCCACGCAGTGTGTGATCGCATCTCTATGAAATGTCCCGGACAAGCTCATTCACAGAAGGGGAGGCATGGGTGATGGGACTGCAGAAGGGAGATGGGCAGTGACTGCCTATGGGTGATATGGGGCTCCTTTTGGGGGTGATAGGATGTTCTATAATTAGATCAAGGTGATGGTTTCACAATTATGTGGATGAGCTAAAAACCACTGAGTTGCACTGTTTTTTGAGATGGAGTCTCACTCTGTTGCCTGGGCTGGAGTGCAGTAGCGCAATGTCAGCTCACTACAACCTCTGTCTCCTGGGTTCAAGCAATTCTCCTACCTTGGCCTCTGGAGTAGCTGCAATTACAGGCATCCACCACCACGACTGGCTAATTTTTACATTTTTAGTAGAGATGGGGTTTCAGCACATTGGCCAGGCTGGTCTCGAACTCCTGACCTCAGGCAATCTGCCCGATTGAGCTTCCCAAAGTGCTGGGATTACAGGTGTGAGCCACCACACCCAGCCAAGTTGCACATTTTTTTTTTTTTTTTTTTTTTTTTTTTTTTTTTTTTTTTTTTAGACAGAGTTTCGCTCTTGTGACTCAGGCTGAAGCGCAATGGCGCGATCTCGGCTCACCGTAACCTCCACCTCCTGGGTTCAAGCAATTCTCCTGCCTCAGCCTCCCAAGTGGCTGGGATTACAGGCACGCGCCACCATGCCCAGCTAATTTTTTTGGTATTTTTAGTAGAGACGGGGTTTCACCTTGTTGACCAGAATGGTCTCGATCTCTTGGCCTCGTGATCCACCCGCCTCAGCCTCCCAAAGTGCTAGGATTACCCGCATAAGCCACTGTGCCCAGCTTAAGTTGCACATTTTTAAAGGGTGAATTTTATGGTGTGTAAATTATATCTCAAAAAAGCTATTTAAAAAAAATAACTACAGAATGAAAGAAAGGTGGACTCCCCTGCACTCTGGTTACAGGACATCATCCCGCCTCCTCTCTCTGCAGGCAGTCACTGCCTCCTCACCAACCTCTGCCCTGATCCCCCCTCCCACACCCCAGAGCTGTGCCCATGTGCCAGGAAACCTGCCACCACAGGGGCCGATCCAGCCTCAGACCAACAGGATCTAAAAAAAGGCAAAACCCACCAGGTAGGGCGGCTCATGCCTATAATCTCAGCACTTTGGGAGGCCAAGGCGGGCAGATCATGAGGTAAGAGATCGAGACCATCCTGGCCAACATGGTGAAACCCCGTCTCTAAAACAACAACAACAACAACAACAACAACAATAACAAATGGCAAAGCCTCAGAACCATTTCCTATCAAAACAAATTAAAAAGCTCTTGGGAGGCCAGGCACAGTGGTTCATACCTATAATCCCAGCACTTTGGGAGGCCAAGATGTGCAGATCAGTCAGGAGTTCGAGACAGGCCTGGCCAATATGGGGAAACCCCATCTTTACTAAAAATACAAAAATTAGCCAGGTGGCATGTGCTGTAGTCCCAGTTACTCAGGAGGCTGAGGCAGGAGGATTGCTTGAACCCAGGAGGCAGAGGTTGCAGTGAGCCAAGATCACGCCACTGCACTCCAGGCTGGGCAACAGAGCAAGACGCCATCTCAAAAAACAAACAAACAACAACAAAAAAAAACAAAAAAAAAAAAAGGAAAGAGAAAAAGGAAGCACTTGGGTAGGAGTTCAACATTTTCAAGCAATTAAAGACAAAAGAGAAGATTTTCAACAAAACGTCCCAGCTAGGGGTGGGTTTCTTAGGGTCCCCTTGGTGGCCACCCTGGAGGGACCTGGGTGTGCATCTGTGCCGTCAGCACCCTCGGCTTTTGTGCAGAGAACAGACTCCTGCAGTGGAAATGCTGGCTCCCTTTGAGGCTGAGTTGTGATCTTGGGTAGCCTCCCAGCCTGAGCTTCCAGTTTCATTTATTTTTAGTTTAATTTAATTAATTAATTTATTTATTTTAAGACAGAGTCCCACTCTGTCACCCAGGCTGGAGTGGTATGGGGAAATCTCAGCTAACTGCAACCTCCACCTCCTGTGTTTAACCAATTCTCTTGCCTCAGCCTCTTGAGTAACTGGGACTACCGGTGCACACCACCATGCCTGGCTAATTTTTGTATTTTTAGTAAAGATGGGGTTTCCCCATATTGGCCAGGCTGGTCTCAAACTCCTGACTGATCTGCACATCTTGGCCTCCCAAAGTGCTGGGATTACAGACATGAACCACTGTGCCTGGCTCCCCAAGTGCTTTTTAATTTGTTTTGATAGGAAATGGTTCTGAAGCTTTGCCATTTTTATTTTATTTTATTTTTATTTTTTAGTTAAGGACAGGGTTTCAGCATCTTGGCCGGGCTGGTCTCAAACTCTTGACCTTGTGATCCACCTGCCTCCACCTCCCAAAGAGCTGTGATTACAGGCGTAAGCCACTGTGCCTGGCCCCAGTTTCATTTATAAAAGGGGTGACATGGGTCCTTCCTGCAGGCGCTCTGAAGGTCACAGCTTAGACAAAGGTGGTGTGACTCATACAGGCTTCTGCAAACAGGTGCCACACCACCAGTCACCTTTTCTTACCACAGTGCCTTCCTCCTGGGTGACCTCTCCCCCTCCTGCACACCCCAGTAGCTTACTGAGACCTCAGTAATGCTCACTTCCCTTGCAACAGGTTTAGTGGTGTCCCTCAAAAGTCTTGTCCACCGGGAACCTTGGAAGATGACCATCACAGACTAATTGCATTTGCTTAAAACTCACATTGAGACTGGTCGCAGTGGTTCATGCCTGTAATCCCAGCACTTTGGGAGGCTGAGGTGGGCAGATCACCTGAGATTGGGAGTTCAAAACCAGCCTGGCCAATATGGAGAAACTCAGTCTACTAAACATACAAAATTAGCTGAGCATGGTGGTGCATGCAGGTAATCCCAGCTACTTGGGAGGCTGAAGCAGGAGAGTTGCTTGAACACAGGAGGCAGAGGTTGAGCTGAGATCATGACATTGCACTCCAGCCTGGGCAAGAAGGGCAAAACTCCATCTCAAAATAAACAAACAAACAAACAAACAAACAACAACAACAACAAAAATCTCTTACATTGTACCTGGTTGTGGTGGTGCACACCTGTGGTACCAGCTACTCAGGAGGCTGAGAAGGGAGGATTGCTTAAGCCCAGGAGTTTGAGGCTGCAGTGAGCTGTCACAGTGTTGCTGCACTCCAGCCTGGGCAACAGAGTAAGACCAGGTCTTAAGAAAACAAACAAGGTGTTCCTTACAAAAAGGAATTGAAAGCGGGGTCTTGGACAGATACTTGTATTGTTCACTCATGTCTACAGCAGCCAAAAGGTGGAAGCGACCCAAGCGTCCATCAAGAGATGGACAGATAAACACAGCACTGTGCGTCTGTATAATGGAATATTGCTCAGCCATGAAAAGAGAGGGAATCCCCACACAGGCTGCAAGAAGGATGCACCTTGAGGATGTCCCACTCAGTGACAGAAGCCAGACACATAAGGACAAATCGGGAGGGCGTGGTGGCTCACACCTTTAATCTCAGCACTTTGGGAGGCCAAGGTGGGCAGATCATGAGGTCAGGAGTTCGAGGCCAGCCTGGCCAACATGGTGAAACTTCGTCTCTACTAAAAATACAAAAATTAGCTGGGTGTGGTGATGTGCACTGTAATTCCAGCTACTTGGGAGGCTGAAGCAGGAGAATCACTTGAATCTAGGAGGCAGAGGTTGCAGTGAACCAAGATCACAACACTGCATTCCAGCCTGGATGGCAAGAGTGAAACGCCATCTCAAACAAATAAAAAAAAAAAAAAAAAAAAAAAGATGGCCGCCTAAGAACAGCTCAGGACTTCAGCTCCCAGTGGAAGTGCAGAGGGCGAGTGGACGCCGCATTTCCAGAGGAATTTTTATTGCCCACAGACCAGGAGATACCCAGGCAGAGGGGTCGCCAGCATCGCAGTCCCAGCTGGTGCGGCTGTTTTTGCCCCCGCGGGGCTGCTGTGACCACGCCCTGTCGCTGTGGTTCTCCCTACAAAAGCCACTGGTCTGGGAGCCCTCTCAGCTGGCAATCAGAGCCCTGAGACGGCAGAGTTGCCCACTCATCTGAAATAGCGAGTCAGGCCAGGAGATTCCTAGGCAAAAAATCTGCCAGGAGCCGGTGCCGCAATTCTAGCCGACTCAGTGAGTCGCAGCACGGGAGATCCCGGCGCCTTTTCAACAAGCGACCCGAACGCGGGGTCGTTCAACTTAAAAGACTCTGAGTCAGGGAGCCAGGTGATCAGGCTCGATTGGTCCCACCCCCCCACCCCCACCACAAGGAAAACAAAAACAGTAATTGGAAACCCTCTGGGTTGAGTCTTTCACAGCAAGCACAGCTGAACCCTGGACAGTCCGGCTCGGTGGGGGAGGGGCGTCCGCCATTACTGAGACTCTCCACCGCTACAGAGGCAGGCCGCCGTCGCCGAGGCAACCCGCCACAACAGAGAGAATCCACCATAACAGAGGCAGGGCCACCGTTGCTGAGACACTTCTAACTATGCCCATATAAACAGGACTGCAGGGAAAAGCACAGGGCAGCTGGGCGGAGACCACAGCAGCTCAGCAAAGCCTCTGCGGGCAGGCAGTGGCCAGGTGGGCTGCTAGCTGCACGGGGCAGATCTGAAAGAAAAAACAAGGGCAGCAACACAATGGAAACTCATGAAGCCCTAACTCCCTGGGATAGAGCACCTGGGAACAAAAAGTGGTTTATGAGTTCAGCTGCAGCAGACCTAAATGTACCTGCTCAGCAGCTCTGAACGAACAACGGAGCTCACAGCTCAGGATTTAAGCCCCAATAAAAGATAGACTGTCTCCTCAAGTAGCTCCCTGGCCCCCATAGATCCACAGACTCACCTCATAAAGAAGAGAACGGACTGACAGTTGGCGAGCATCATTCTGGGACAAAGATAGTGGAAGAGGAAACTGGTAGCAACCCTTACTGTTCTGCAGCTGCTGCAGGTGATCCTCAGGCAAGGAGGGCCTGGAGAGAACCTCAGCAGTCCTACAGCAGAGGGGCCAGACTGTTAGAAGGAAAGCTTAAAAAAAAAGAAGAAGAAGAAGAAGAAGTAACTTCAGCATCCATGAACTAGAAGCTCACTCAGGGACTCAATCTGAAAGACAGTAACTACAGAGACAACAGGTGGATAAACCCACAAAAATGGGAAGAAACCAGTGCAAAAAGGATGAAAACTCCCGAAACCAGAACACCTCTCCTCCTAAAAGGGATCACAGCTCCTCACCAGCAAGGGAACCAGACCAGATAGAGAAGGAGGGTGATGAAATGACAGAATCAGACTTCAGAAGGTGGGTAGTAAGAAACTACAGTGAGCTAAAAGAACATGTGCTAACCCAATGCAAAGAAACTAGGAACCTTGAAAAAAGATTGGAAGAAATGCTAAGGAGAATGGGCAGAATAGAGAGGAATATTAGTGAATTGATGGAGCTGAAAAACACAACACGAGAACTTCGTGAAGCATGCACAAGCTTCAACAGCCGAATAGACCAAGCAGAAGAAAGGATATCAGAGGTCGAAGATCAACTCAATGAAATAAAAAGAGAAGGCAAGAACAGAAAAAAGCGCAAAAAGGAATGAACAAAATCTTCAAGAAATGTGGGACTATGTGAAAAGACCTAATCTACGTCTGATAGGTGTACCTGAATGTGATGAAGAGAATGAATCCAAGCTGGAAAATACTCTTCAGGATATTATCCAGGAAAACTTCCACAACCTAGGCAGGCCAATATTCAAATCCAGGAAATACAGAGAACACCACAAAGATATTCCTCAAGAAGAGCAACCCCAAGGCACATAATCGTCAGATTCACCAGGGTTGAAATGAAAGAGAAAATGCTAAGGGCAGCCAGAGAGAAAGGTCGGGTTACCCACAAAGGGAAGCCCATTAGACTCACAGCAGATCTCTCAGCAGAAACCCTACAAGCCAGAAGAGATTGGGGGCCAATATTCAACATCCTTAAAGAAAAGAACTTTCAACCCAGAATCTCCTATCCAGCCAAACTAAGCTTCAGAAGTGAAGGAAAAATAAAATCCTTTGTGAACAAGCAAGGACTCAGAGATTTCATCACCACCAAACCTGCTCTACAAGAACTCCTGAAAGAGGCTCTACACATAGAAAGGAACAACCAGTACCAGCCACTCCAAAAACACACCAAATGGTAAAAAAGCATCAACACAATCAAGAATCTGCATCAACTAACCAACAAAACAGCCAGGCAGCATCAAAATGACAGGATCAAATTCACACATAACAATGCTATCACTAAATGTAAATGGACTAAATACCCCAATCAAAAGACACAGACTGGCAAATTGGATAAAAAGCCAAAACCCGTCAGTGTGCTATATCTAGGAAACCCATCTTACATGCAAGGATACACAAAGGCTCAAAATAAAGGGATGGAGGAAGATCTACCAAGCAAATGCAGAGCAGAAAAAAGCAGGAGTTGCAATTCTCATCTCTGATAAAATAGACTTTAAAGCAACAAAGATCAAAAGAGACAAAGAAGGACATTACATAATGGTAAAAGGATCACTGCAACAAGAAGAGCTAACGATCCTAAGTATATACGCACCCAATACAGGAGCAGCCAGATACATAAGGCAAGTTCTTAATGACTTACAAAGAGACTTAGACCTCCACACAATAGTAGTGGGAGACTTTAACACCCCATTGTCAATATTAGACAGATCAACCAGACAGAAAATCAACAAGGATATCCAGGACCTGAACTCAGACCTGGAACAAGCAAACCTAATAGACATTTACAGAACTCTCCACCCCAAATCCATAGAATATACGTTCTTCTCAGCACCACATCACACCTACTCTAAAATCGACCACATAATTGGCAATAAATCACTCCTCAGCAAATGCAAAAGAACAGAAATCATAACAAACAGTCCCTCAGACCACAGTGCAATCGAGTAAGAACTCAGAATGCAGAAACTAATGCAGAACCGCACAGCTTCATGGAAACTCAACAACTTGCTCTTGAAGGTTGACTGGATAAACAATGAAATGAAGGCAAAAATAAAGATGTTCTTCAAAACCAATGAGAATGAAGACACAACATATCAGAATCTCTGGGACACATTTACAGCAGTCTCTAGAGCAAAATATATAGCAATGAGTGCCCACATGAGAAGAAAGGAGAGATCTAAAATTGACACCCTATCATCAAAATTGAAAGAGCTAGAGGAGCAAGATCAAAAAAACTCAAAACCTAGCAGAAGACAGGAAATAACTAAGATCAGAGTAGAACTGAAGGAAATAGAGACACAAAAAACTCTTGAAAAAATCAATAAATCCAGGAGCTGGTTTTTTGAAAAGATGAACAAAATAGACAGACCACTAGCCAGATTAATAAAAAAGAAAAGAGAGAATAACCAAATTGATGCAATAAAAAACGATAAAGGGGATATCACCACAGATTCCACAGAAATCCAAACCATCATCAGAGATTATTACAAACAACTCTATGCACATAAACTAGTAAACCTGGAAGAAATGGATAAATTCCTGGACACCTGCATCCTCCCAAGCCTAAACCCAGAAGAAGATGAAACCCTGAATAGACCAATAACAAGGTCTGAAGTCGAGGCAGCAATAAAGAGCCTACCACCCAAAAAAAGCCCAGGTCCAGATGGGTTCACAGCCGAATTCTACCAGACATACAAAGAGGAGCTGGTACCATTCCTTCTGAAACTATTCCAGACAATCCAAAAAGAGGGAATCCTTCCCAAATCATTTTATGAGACAAACATCATCCTGATAACAAAACCCGACAGAGACTCAACAAGAAAAGAAAATTTCAGGCCAATATCCATGATGAACATAGATGCAAAAATCTTCAATAAAATACTGGCAAACCGATTGCACCAGCATATCAAAAAGCTCATCCACCATGATCAAGTAGGATTCATCCTGGGGATGCAAGGCTGGTTCAACATATGCAAGTCCATAAACGTAATTCACCACATAAACAGAACCAAAGAAAAAAATCACATGATTATCTCAATTGATGCAGAGAAGGTCTTTGACAAAATTCAACAGCCCTTTATGCTAAAAACCCTCAATAAACTAGGTATCGACAGAATGTATCTCAAAATAATAAAAGCTATTTACAATAAACCATCAGCCAATATCATACTGAATGGGCAAAAACTGGAAGCATTCCCTTTGAAATCTGGCACTAGACAAGGATGCCCTCTCTCACCACTCCTATTCAACATAGTACTGGAAGTTCTAGCCAGAGCAATCAGGCAAGAAAAAGAAATAAAGGGTATTCAAATTGGAAAGGAGGAAATCAAATTGTCCCTATTTGCAGGTGACATGCTTGTATATCTAGAAGACCCCATCGTCTCACCCCCAAATCTCCTGAAACTGATAAACAACTTCAGCAAAGTCTCAGGATACAAAATCAACGTGCAAAAATCACAAGCATTCCTATACACCAGTAACAGACTTAAAGAGAGCCAAATCAAGAACGAACTGCCATTCACAATTGCTACAAAGAGAATAAAATACCTAGGAATGCAACTAACGAGGAACATAAAGGACCTCTTCAAGGAGAACTACAAGCCACTGCTCAATGAAATAAGAGAGGACACAAACAGATGGAGAAACATTCCATGTTCATGGTTAGGAAGAATCAACATCATGAAAATGGCCATACTGCCCAAAGTAATTTACAAATTCAACACTATTCCCATCAAGCTACCAATAACCTTCTTCACAGAACTGGAAAAAAAACACCTTAAACTTCATATGGAACCAAAAGAGAGCCTGCATAGCCAAGTCAATTCTAAGCAAAAAGAACAAAGCAGGAGGCATCACACTACCAGACTTCAAACTATACTACAAGGCTACAGTAATCAAAACAGCATGATACTGGTACCAAAACAGAGATATAGACCAATGGAATAGAACAGAGGGCTCAGAGGAAATACAACATACCCACAACCATCCAAGCAATGGGGAAAGGATTCCCTTTTTAATAAATGGTGTTGGGAAAACTGGTTAGCCATGTGCAGAAAGCAGAAATAGGACCCCTTCCTGACACCTTACACCAAAATTAACTCCAGATGGATTAAAGACTTAAACATCAGACCTAACACCATAAAAACCCTAGAAGAAAATCTAGGCAAAACCATTCAGGACATAGGCATAGGCAAGGATTTCATGACCAAAACGCCAAAAGCATTGGCAACAAAAGCCAAAATAGACAAATGGGACCTAATCAAACTCCACAGCTTCTGCACGCAAAAGAAACAGTCAGTAGAGTGAATCGGCAACCAATAAAATGGGAAAAAAATTTTTCAGTCTACCCATCTGACAAGGGGCTGATATCCAGAATTTACAAAGAACTAAAACAGATTTACAAGAAAAAAACAAACAAGCCCATTCAAAAGTGGGCAAATGATATGAACAGATACTTTACAAAAGAAGACATACAGGAGGCCAACAAACATATGAAGAAATGCTCATCATCACTGGTCATTAGAGAAATGCAAATCAAAACCACATTGAGATACCATCTCACACCAGTTAGAATGGCGATCATTAAAAAATCTGGAGACAACAGATGCTGGAGAGGATGTGGAGAAATAGGAACACTTTTACACTGCTAGTGGGAATGTAAATTAATTCAACCATTGTGGAAGACAGTGTGGCGATTCCTCAATGACCTAAAAATAGAAATCTCATTACTGGGTGTATATCCAAAGGCTTATAAATCATTCTACTATAAGGACACATGCACATGAATGTTCATTGCAGCACTGTTTATAATAGCAAAGACCTGGAACCAACCCAAATGCACAATGATGATAGACTGGATAGGGAAAATGTGGTACATATACACCATGGAATATTTCGCAGCCATCAAAAATGATGAGTTCACATCCTTTGTAGGGACATGGATGAACCTGGAAACCGTCATTCTCAGCAAACTGACACAAGAGCAGAAAATCAAACACTGCATGTTCTCACTCATTGGCAGGTGTTGAACAATGAGAACACATGGACACAGGGAGGGGAGCACTATACACTGGGGTCCATTGGGGGGAAATAGGGGAGGGACGGGGGGTGGGAAGGTGGGAAGAGATAGCATGGGGAGAAATGACAGATACAGGTGAGGGGACGGAAGGCAGCAAACCACACTGCCATGTGTGTACCTATGCAACAATCTTGCATGTTCTTCACATGTACCCCAAAACCTAAAATGCAATAAAAAAACCCAACCTGTTATAAACAAAACTAAAAGAAACACACACACACACACACACACACACACACACGCACACGCTAGACTAGGAATTATAAAAACAGCTGACAGAGACTTTACATGCTACAGAGAAGTTTCTCGCACTCGTAACTGTGGACATCAGGACTGAATCCATCTCTGGGGTGGGGCCGTCCTGGGCACTGCTGGATATGGAGCAGCGTCCCTGGCCTCCACCCACTCCCTGCCAGGGGTACCCCCCCGGCACCCCCTCCCCAGTCACACTGACCTATGATCACCCCACTGCACTCCAGCCTGGGTAACAGAGTGAAACTCTGACTCTAAAATAAAAATAAGAAGAAGAATATAAGAATCATAATTCAGAGCCAGGAGTGGTGGCTTAGGTCTGTCATCCCAGCACTTTGGGAGGCTGATGCAGGTGAATCATGAGGTTAGGAGTTCAAGACCAGCCTGGTGAATGTGGTGAAATCCCGTCTCCGCTAAAAATACAAAAATTAGCTGGGCTTGGTGGCGGGTGCCCGTAATCCCAGCTACTAGGGAGGCTGAAGCAGAAGAATCGCTTGAACCTGGGAGGCAGAGGTTGCAGTGAGCCAATAACGCACCATTGCACTCCAGCCTAGGCGACAGTGTGATACTACTCCTCAAAAAAAAAAAAAAAAAAGAAAAAAAAAAAAAAAAGAAAAAAATTCAGATCCATGTCCAGTAAAAATAATAAGCAAGGAAAGCTGAGGCTCTAACATGAAGCTTTTTCAAGGCTATCATTATGAGGCTCATCCAGTCACAGTGGGCTCTGCACTGGGGCATCCGCCTGGGCGTCCACCTAGCCCACCTCCACTCAGGAGCCCTCAGGCCCTCGAACCCTGCTGGTGGACAGGGGCCCCCCTACCAGGCCCCTAACTTCCAAGCAGACCCTGCCTTCTGCTTCCCCAGGTTGCACCTTAGCCGTCTATCACACGCATCCCCACACAGATCCGAGGGTGTTAGCCCAGCAGGGCCCTGCACATGGGTGCCAGATCACTAAAACCATGACGCAGATGGAAGGAAAATTCACATTCAAGGGCCCACATCATCACTGTCCTGGGCAATGGACTCCACCCCCTGCCACAGAGAGTCATGGGAGAGTCAAGGTCAAGCCACGGATTGGCAGAAACATCCTCTGTGGCCTCCACGTGGTTCCACCATGTCCCCTGCCCCCCAGCGTCTTATCATAGGCGACTGCCCTGCTGTGTGTACTTTGAGTCAAAGGCGGCCAAGGTTTGATGAATCACAGATGACAGAGTGACAGAGTCGGTGCCTCATCCCTCGCTCTGTGGGAGGCTGACTGTTCAAGTGATTGCTTAACAACAGGCACACACACACACACACACACACACACACACACACACACACACACGAGAGGCAGTTGCGGGCTGCACACTGGCTCAGGGTACCCAGATCCCTGCACCCCACTGATGGATTTCCGGCCTCGGTGATAGTGGACGTGAGCCTCTCTGGGTAGGGAGTCGCCAATCAGTAACGTCAGGTGTTCACAATCGCAGATTTGAAACAGGGATTCGCTGAGAGGACATCTGTGGGCCTGAAAACATGGTTCTGTGTACCGAGGCCTGAGTGGGGACCCTAGTAGTCCTGCGGAGAAGAGAACACGAGCAGACCCTCAGCTCACCCGCGAGGCAGCTTCTTCTGCACCCGGGCTTCTCCTGCTCGGCACTGTGGGCATTTGGGGCTGAATCCTCCTTGGTTGTGGGGCTGCCCTGAGTGCTGCAGGGTGCTGAGTGGCACTCCTGACCTCCGCCCCATGGCATCCGCCAATTGAGGCAGCCACAACTGTCTCCTGGGTGCAAAATCATCCCAGGTTGAGACCCTCCCCGGGAGAGGGGATTCCACGGACCCCCAACAGACTCTTCGTCCCATGGTCCTCTACCCTGCTGAGTTCCCAGGAGGCTGCATGTGTTGAAATGCACACCCTGAGTGGGGAGGGAGAGAGGAGGAGAATCCCAGGAGCTGGGGGTTCCCTGGTTTACACTGTCTGCCCGTCGGGAGTTTCTTCTGGTGCCCACTGTGAGCAGAAAAATAACTCTATTTTTTCCCCCCAGATAACGAACCCAGAGTTTCCCCCCGTCAGCCCTGTGGACATCTGAGGCCTCATCATTCCTTGCAGTGGGGCCGACCTGGGCACTTTGGGGTGATGAGCAGCACCCCTGGCCTCCACCCACTTCCTGTCAGGAGTACCCCCAAGTCATGAAAACCACAGACGTCCCAGAAATTGCTTAGTGCCCTGGGGGTGGGGGGCAGAATCACTCCAGGTGATCCCCTGCTATAGAAGGTCAAGGTCACATCCAAGCTCCCCTGCCACCAGGAAGCACCGCCTTGTCCTGGGCCACAGATTCGGAGGCTGCAGGGTACAGGGAGAGGCTTCTGGGCCCTGGGGGCTGAGGCAGAGCAGAGCCCCTGATTTCAGCACAGCACCTCATGATTACTTGTGGGTTGCACACATTTTCTAGGGGGTGGCAGCGGAGGGCTATGTGACCCGAGAGCAGAGCATTTTCAGGTTCTGGCTGTATTTATTGGCAATTCTTTCAAGGGAAAAACTTGTCCATGAAAAGAACCAAAAATAATGTGAATTTTGACATTATTTTTGGGACACGATGAAAGCTGGTGACCAACCAGGGAAAAGAAATCTGCCTTGACTGGCAGGGGAGACTGGAGTTTGATAATGACTGCACAAGAGTCATTATCAAGATAAAAGGCTCCAGTAAAGCTCTCAGCAGAAATGCGACCAAGAAACCTGCCCGGATTAACAAGAAGCTATTAGAAAATCACACGCTGCAATCTGGAGGTCAGGGACTTCTGTACTCTGTGTGGCAAGAAGCAAAAAGGCTGGAGAAATGATTATCCTGGAACAGGGGTTTCCACTGGGCTTCTGTGGACATGGGAGCTGGATCATTCTCTGGGGTGGGGCCATCCTGGGCACTGTAGGGTGCTGAGCAGCATCCCTGGCCTCCACCCACTCCATGGCAGGGGCACCCCCCAGTTGTGTAACCACAAATGTCCTCAGACATTGCCCCAGACGAGTGAGAATGGAGTTGCAGGTGGATGCAGGTGGGTACAGGTGGGTGCAGGTGGGCCCAGATACCCCCTGAACCCGTCTCCACCTGCACCCCCTGCATCCCCACCCCCACCCCCAGCCCCATGTCTCCTAAGCAGGTAGAAAGTCTGCAGTGCTGAACATGAGAGACCCTACCTTAATTTGAGAGAAAAAAAAAAAAATAGGCTGGGAGCAGTGGCTCATGCCTGTAATCCCAGCACTCTGGGAGGCTGAGGAGGGTGGAACACCTGAGGTCAGCAGTTTGAGACCAGCCTCACCAATATGGCAAAACCCTGTCTCTCCTAAAAAACAAAAATTAGCTGGGCATGGTGGCACATGCCTGCGATCCCAGCTACTCGGGAGGCTGAGGAAGGAGAATTGCTTGAACCCAGGTGGCGGCGGTTACAGTGAGCTGAGATCGCATCACTGCACTCCAGCCTGAGCGACAGACTGAGACTCTGTCTCAGTAATAATAATGGTAATCATAATCATCATCACTGGGTGCAGTGGCTCATGCCTATAATCCCTGCATTTTGGGAGGCTGAGGCAGGAAGATCATCTGGGGTCAGGAGTTCCAAACCAGCCTGACCAACATGGAGAAACCCATCTCTACTGCTAATACAAAAATTACCCAGATGTGGTGGCACAGGCCTGTAATCCTAGCTACTTGGGTGGCTGAGGCATGAGAATCGCTTGAACCCGGGAGGTGGAGGTTGCAGTGAGCCAAGCTCATGCCACTACGCTCCAGCTTGGGCAACAAGAGAGAAACTCCATCTAAAAAAAAAAAAGTCTGTTCCCCACTCACATCAGACATCATGATAAAACCCCAATAGGGCAGATGGTGTAAGCCAGGGGAACCCCAGCTCCTGGGATTTGCCTCCTCTCTCCCTCCTCACTCTGTGTAGATTTCAATGTGTGCCACCTCCTGGGACCTCAGAAGTCCATATGATCATGGGACGCAGAGTCTTCTGGTGGTCTGTGGAATCCCCTAACCCAGGGGGGTTTCAATTTGGGGTGATTTTTTGAGACAGAGTCTCGCTCTGTCACCCAGGCTGCAATGACACGATCTCTGCTCACTGCAACCTCTGCCTCCCAGGTTCAAGTTCTTCTTCCTCAGCCTCCCAAGTAGCTGGCATTAGAGCCACCACACCCGGCTGATTTTGGTATTTTTAGTAGAGATTGGGTTTCACCATGTTGGCCAGCCTGGTCTTGAACTCCTGACCTCAAGTGATCCACCCACCTCAGCCTCCAATAGTGCTGGGATTACAGGTGTGAGCCACCATACCCAGTCAACTTGGGGTGATTCTGTCCCCTAAGGGACACATATATGGGGACATTTGTGATTGCCACAACTGGGGATGCTTCTGCTATGAAGTGGGTGAAGGCCAGAGATGCTGCTCAGACCCTGCAGTGCCCAGAACGGCCCCACCCCAAAGAACCACGTGGTCCTGATGTCCACAGGGGTGGAGGGGCTGGAGGGACACCATGTGTTATTGGGGAAAGAAATGGATTCTGCTTCCTGCTCACACCAGACACCAAAATAAACTCCCAATGGGGCAGACGGCATAAACCAGAGGGACCCCAGCTCCTGGGATTCACCTCCTTTCTCCATCCTGCTCAGCAGGTGAATGGGACTCTCCTCTGGCCAAACTGAGCAAGCTCTCTGCTGCTGCCACCCAGGAAAGGGGTGCCCAAGTCTTTAACTCACAGGCGAGGAGGATCCAGGCCCTCTGCCCACCAGGACAGTGAACTGTCCCAGAGCTGGGGAGAGGCAGCCCCAAGTCCACAGCCAGCCTTCACCCCGAGGAGCAGGATATCTGGGAGGTGGATGACAGGCACCCCAGGGCCTGATGGTGGGGACAGGGCAGGGTCTGATTCCCATGGCAGGGTGACCTGTACTCCCCCAGGGCCACCCACCCCTGCAGGGACACTGTACACCTTCCATTCTCTGGTCCAAGCTCTGCTCTGGCAACACCTGCATGCCAGAGGGTGGGGTGTGTTCTGGGGGTGCAGTTCCTTGACTGCCTCAAGGCCACTCCTGTGGAGCAGAGCCAGTGCGTCCTGCCTCGTGCCAGGCACAACGCCCAGGGACCGCCTCTGGTTTTGGATACAGAGGCTCCAGGTACGTGCACAGGGGGCCCCAGGGCAGGGCCAACCACCCAGGTTCGCCTGGGGTTGGTGCTCTCAGTGAAGTAGGAAGGTTATCAAGTGAACTGTGGTGGCGGTTGTGGCAGAGCTCAGAGGGGCTCGGGATTGACGGAAGGCATTGGGGATGCAGTCAGTATGCACCACCTGCACCTCCGTTCCCACCTGCACTCACCGGCACCCCCTGCACCCCCATCCCCACCTGTACCCTCCCCCTGACTGGGCCTCCTCTGCCCCTGGTGGCTGCCTGCAACTGGAACAGGCTCCCTGAGCCCCAGCCCTCTTTGCTGCTGTGTTTGCAGATTCTGGGGCCTGTAGAAGGTTGAAGCAAGAGAGCACAGTGCTGTTTTTGACACCAAAATATGTGCCTACACCTCTTGATTTTAGCCCAGTGAGGCCCAGTGAAGCCTGTGTTGGACTACTTTTTTTTTTTTTTTTTTTTTGAGACGGAGTCTGCCACCCAGGCCCGGTGAGTTTAGGGGGCAGCCCCACTAGCCTACAGCCTGCCAGAGAGCTGTTTTCACAGACCATCATGGACACTTGCTACTGAGACAGGTCATGGAGAACTATGACCTCCATCACAGGCAGTCTTTCCAAAGGGGCCCATTGGAGACCAGAAATCACAACGTTTCTTGCTGAGAACAGCCTCTCCTAGTTTGGAAACACTGTTAGCTCCACAGCTGCTAGCGTTTCCCTGTTGAATTGAATGGGGTCATGTATTTCTTCTTTTTAGAGACAAGATCTCGCTCCGCTGCCCAGGTAGGAGTGCAGTGTTGCAATCATAACTCACTGCAGCCTCAACCTCCCGGGCTCAGGTGATCCTCCCACCTCAGCCTGGCTAATTTTCGTACTTTTTGTAGAGATAGGGTTTCATCATGTATCCTGGACTGATCTCGAATTCTTGGGCTCGAGTGATCTTTCCACTTTGGCTTCCCAAGTAGCAGGGACGACAGTTGCATGCCATGGTACCTGGCTAATTTTCTATAAAGAAGAGGTATCCCTCTGTTGCTCAGGCTGATCTCAAACTCCTGGGCTCAAGTAATCCTCCGGCTTTGGCCTCTCAAAGTGCTGGGATTGCAGGCATAAGCCATGGCACCTGCCCAAAGCTGAATGTCTAAAGAAGCCCAGCATCAAACCTGTGGCGGCCCCAGCATACGAAGTCTGAGCCTTCTTAGGGTTCTGCACCCCTTCCCACCCTGTGCAGTCTGTGCCGGCAATGCACAGTCTGAGTCCTCTGAGGTCTCTGTACACCTTCCCACCCTGTACCATCCATGTCGGGAATGCAACCTCTGAGTCCTCTCCTCGCTCTGCACACCTTCCCACCCTGCACCATCCTGCACTTGCTTTTTCTGGCTGAGCTTTTCTGTGTCACAGCTTCATTGGGGTGCGAGTTACACACCCCGAGATCCATACAGGGCACGCTCATCTTTAAATGTACATGGTTCTAAGAGTTGCCATTCATTTCTACAGCTAAGCAACCATCAGCATAATCCCAATGGGGCACTGTCATCAGCCCCCAAAGCTGCTCCATCCCGCCCCCCAGCTGCCAGGTAACCTCCGATCTCCATCACCTTTTCAAGAATTGTCCTGTAAGGGGAATTGTACAATATGAAATATTTTATATTTTTATGTTTGGCTTCATAAACAAATAAATATTATATATATATATATATATGTATATATATATATATATATATATATATATACACACACATAAAATTTTTTTGCATCTACACCTATTTTTTATTTTACTTTATTTTATTATTTCTGAGTTGGAGTGTTGCTCTGTCACCCAGGCTGGAGTGCAGTGGCATGATCTTGGCTCACTGCAACCTCCACCTCCTGGGTTCAAGAGATTCTCCCACCTCAGCCTCCTAAGTAGCTGGGATTACAGGCACCCGCCACCACGCCCAGCTAATTTTTGTATTTTTAGTAGAGACAGCGTTTCACCATGTTGGTCAGGCTGGTCTTGACCTCAGGTGATCCACCCCTTGGCTTCCCAAAGTGCTGGGGTAACATTCATGAGCCGCTGCACCCGGCCTACACTTCATATACTGTATCTATAAAGCAGCTCTCTCTATATGTACAAGCATCATGTTATTGAAATCGAATTCCTATGACATAAAAGGGCACATATTTAAAATGCATAATTCTTTCTGGGTATTCTCTGGAACCAAAAAGAAGAAACAAATCATAAAATAAAAATAAAATGCACAATTCAGTGGTATTTATTACATTCAGAATCCTGAAACCATCCCTACCATCTAATGCCAGAACATTCTAATGCCAAGAATTAGAAACTCATCAGCCATCACTTCTCATCCCGTTCCCAGTCCCGGCACTGACACATCCTCTCCCTGCCTGTCCTGAACATTTCGTAGTAACAGGATCACGTGCTGTGTCACCTTTTGTGTCTGGCATTACTTACTGACCGTGACATCCTCAAAGTGCATCCACGCTGTGGCCTGTGTCAAAGCCTCGTTCCTTTTCATGGCTGAGTAACACTCCGTGGTGTGGATGGATGACGTTCTGTTGATCCGTTCACCCGCTGATGGACATTTGGAATCTTTGCCTTATTTCTTCATTTGAACATATACTTTATTTTGAGTACATCTGTTTTTGAATGACCTCTCATGACCATTGTCTACTAAGGATGAGACCAAAGTGATTTCTACTGGGCTTGGCTAAAATATGCATTTTTAAGATACATGTTACATGCCATAAATTTCAAGTAAAATGTACTGTTCAAAGATACTTCAGGGCTGGGGGCAGTGGCTCACCCCTATAATCCTGACACTTTGGGAGGCCAAGGCAGGAGGATTGCTTGAGCCAAGGAGTTCAAGAGCAGCCTGAGCAAAAAAGCAAACCCTGTTTTGTTTGTTTGTTTGTTTTTGAAAGGGAGTTTCCCTTTGTTGCCCAGGCTGGAGTGCAATGGCATGATCATGGCTCACTGCAACTTCTGCCTCCCAAGCTCAAGTGATTATCATGCCTCAGCCTCCTGAGTAGCTTAGACTACAGGTGCCTACCACCACATCTGACTAATTTTTGTATTTTTTAGTACAGATGGGGTTTCACTATGTTGTCCAGGCTGGGCTCGAACTCCTGACCTTAGGTGATCCACCCTTCTTGGCCTCCCAAAATACTGGGATTACAGGCAGAAGCCACCACACTCAGCCAAGACTTTAACTCTTAAAAATAAAAATAAAACATTTTTTAAAAGGTGTTTTAGTAAGTTCACCAAGTTTGCAGCCACCCCACCCAACCATTGGGTCCATTTCTCCTGCCTCAGCTCCCTGAGTAGCTGGGATTACAGGCACCCACCACCACGCCCAGCTAATTTTTGTATTTTTAGTAGACACAGGGTTTCACTGTGGGTTTTTTTTTTTTTGCAGACTCCATCCTAGACACAGCATACCAGAGTCTCCAAAGGGCTAATCTCAGGAGTCTATTCTTAAGCTCCCAACAAGAGTCATATATAATCAGGCAGGCAATGATCATATTTGGGGACCATTAGAAATAATCTAATGCATACTCTCCAAACTTCAAATTTTTATATTCTCATTTTCTGCTCAGTAAGCTCAATTTCCACACATCAATGTCTCTACAGAAGTTGTCTTCATAAAGCTAACTGCCACAATTTTCAAAGGTGACATTTTTCCTTCATGATTTTTTATTTTCTACTTGAGCATTAAAATACCAGGGAGAAAAAGAAGACAAACTGTTGGTAAAATAAGATATGCGCTCCAGCACGGAGCATGCAGAGAATTCAGAGTCTGTAGTTATATTAGATAACTATAAATTAGATAACTGTTAAAATAGTTATATTAGATAAGCAATACTTTCTCATCTTCAAGATTTAAAAAAACTAACTGTCTTAAGTGATATTCAAAATTGAAGATACACACATCAACCCGTTTAAAACCACATTTTCCATAGTTGGATGTAACAATCTTAATCCAAATCATCCACCAAAGTTTTTAAGTTATTTAAAGTAAGGCTCTAGACATTTGCTCCTTCAAAAGTTATGAGGCGGAAGAAAAGTGTAAATGCACCACATTTTTCTCCTCCAGGACGAAAATGACTCCTCACAGGAAGTGTGGAGCTGACGCATTTCGGTCTATCACTTTCCACCGTCATATGAGTATACTCTTAAAGTTCTCACTTTCTCATCAGCATAATAGATTTTGCTTCAAGAATGCCAAGTAAAGCTGAACATTTTCATTTCAAGAGATTAAAAAAAATTTTTCCCCAATATGTATTTAACAATCTTAAATCTGAGTTTTGGCAGGACAGTTAAATGCATACAAAATAAAAAGATTACACTTCTCGCTCACACACACGCACACACACACAGATTAAAACCTCACTGTTTTCAGTATTTTTCCTTCTTATACAGCTCAGTGTTTAACATGCAGCTTACCTATAATCTAAAAATAATTTTAAACATGATTGTCATAAAAATATTTTAAAACAGAGATGGAATGTATAAAGGCACACAGATTGTCCATGGTTATGTCACATTTCTTTAGAAACAGAACTGTTTCTGCTCCTGCAAACAAATTTTTCCTTATGTGCTTAAAGTAAGGTTAGGGCTGACATAAACTTATTACTATACTGAGTGTTTGCAGTGTGTTTAAGATACAATTTTTCCATCTACACACCCCTACCACTCTTGCTTGAGAGTATGAGTCAACAGAATTTTGCAGGCTAAAACCATTCAATAATATTTTCATCAGTACTAGAATAATATCAAGTAACATTACAAAACATAAGAAATAAAAAATGTTTCTTTGATGGAGCCTGAGATTTTAACTTAGTCTTCATTACCTAAAACTACTCCTCATTTAACCTATTTAGGGAAAACAAAATTCTGGAAATGAGAAATTCCTTCCTGAATACTTCATGCAAGACGATTCCTTCACACTTATCCTCTGATAGTTCGTCGTTTCATCCATTTGACATAGCAGTCACCAAGAATCACCTTGCCTTTGGTGAGCTGGCATAATGATCTCTTATGCTTTTTGCTAGTTGTTTGATAAATATTTTGTAAATTTTTCCACAGTATGTGTGCACTTTTTTTTTGTAGTTCCAGTTCTAAAGGTTTTAATAAGGAACTGATGTTGTCATCTCTTTGAAAGGACAATTTCTCAGTGTTTCATAAATAGCTCTAAATACTGGTTACTTATTGTCATGGTAAACACCTTTGTTTTCGTAAAGAATAAATATTTCTTCTTCTGTTTCTTGGCAATTGCTTCCATATAGGCAATGATCTGAATGATAAGTCCATTGCCACGTAAAAACAAAATTCTTTCTGGATTATGAAAAACATGACGTTCAATAGATCTCGATTGCCCGTGTGATGCTGAGTTTGTATTTTTTACGCCATTAAGTACATGTCCCCATTGTAATCGCGCAGTTGCCATATCAGTTTTGAAATACTTCCTTCTCATTCGAGTCATGCTCGTCAACGTAACTCCAGAGTTTCCTCCAGTTTTTGCACAGTATGGATGCCTAGCAAAGCCTCTACACCTCCTATTTGAGGTTCCTCATATTCTGGTGCCATTGCAGCTATGTGTGTGGAGTGAAATTTCTTTAGTAAAGACCAAATATCAACGAGTCTCAAAAAAAAAAATGGCTTTCCGTGTCAACACACAATAGTGAGTCAGGAGCTTCTTTCAGGACAATGGCAATGGCAAGAACGGTCTCCGCGAAGCACATGGTTTATTTAAAGAGTGTTCCACTCTGCTGCGTTCTCACTCGGAAAGCTTACGGGGTATAATGTACAATTAAATGTTTGTGTCAATGGCCAGCTGTCAAGCCTGCCTTTAAAGCTATGATGTAGCTGATCTGCAGCAAAAATGTGGAACTGAAGCGGTCTGATGCTGAGGATGATAGCTGACCTCAGCGTGGTCCGACTTCTACCAGTCTCACCGCAGGCGACTGCGCTACATGAATCTTCTCAACAGGCCGTATTTTCCGCTGCTGCGCGGGGCCCGCCCTTCCCGCACCTCTCGCGCCCGCGTCCTCCACCCGCGGCCTAGGAGGTCGCTGCGGCCTGCAGCTCCCCGCCGCCCCGCGGGCTCCGGCCTCCGGGAACAGGGGCAGCCCCGGGCCGGACGCAGCGCCCCGACGCTGCTCCCTCCCCTGGAGAACTGGAGCCCAGCGAGCCTCCTTGGGGAAATTTGCCCTTATTTTTCTCCGTGAATTCAGCAGCAGTGTCTAAAAGAACAAGTTTCATCAACCAATCATTTATACAGATTTTAATATAAAGATAAAACACTGCAAACCAGTAGAACTGGGTAGAAACGAATTTTGCAGAACACATCAAGTGTTTTTCAGGCTCTTTTATTAAACATAAAATAGTGTAAGTTATTGTAATAGAGAAATATGTACTTTCTTTAACTCTCATCTGCTGCCTAGGAAATGCCAATATTGTTTGAGTGGAAGCGTTTCCAAGCATTCAGAAGTGGACAGTGCAGGAAGCCCACTGCAGAATGAGGTCGGGTTATCATCCTCTAACTCTCGACTACTCTCCCTTTCTCATCTCTATTTCATTAATGAGTATAGATGATCAATCATTTTTATATGAAATGAAAATTGATGAAACTAAGGTGTTCATTTTGTGATCCAGCCAACCACTCATTGAATGTTCACTACAAGTCAAATTGTGTTCTAGAAAACAGCTCAGGAAATGAATGTTTGACGTTGCTGTACCCAACATCTTAGAAAAATAAAACGTCAGCCATGAATTACTCAAAAATTGTTCAATAAATCTAAGACAACTTAGATACAAATAATTATGTGTGAATATGGCTCATCATTAATGTTTGTAAAAATTAATGCTCTCATTTATGCTTGGGAATAAAAAACTAGAAATGTAACTTACTTTGATACAGAAAAAATGATAGATAAAAACTTTTAAAGCAAGATAATACTAGATGTATAAAAATGTTTGTCTTACAGATAAGATTTTATGATGAAATTGTGTCGAAAAACATGAATCAAAAGTGTTTTGTATACTATATCAGCAGTTAAATCATCATGCCCTTTTAAATATTTCATTAACTTCAAAATGTAACTTATCACTGAAACGATCTGATTCAATGAATTGGGATAATGGGTAAGAATTGGTATAATCTGAAAATAGTACTACACTTTTAAAACTATGTTTCTTTGTGCATTAATACAAACACCAGAGAAGATAGCCAATAAATTACTGTGCAATGCATATCATAATACTTAAACATAGAAGAGAATCAGTAAATGTTTAGTGAACAGAAACTTTATACAATTTTCTGTTTATTTTAGGGCACATCAAAATTTGTAACTCTGAATAAGGTTCAGTTATCTACTCCTTATTCTAGAACACTACTCTGAGAATGAATGTGAAAGTTTTTCTTTTCACTCAAATATTTCAGTCTCTATCCGCTCTAAATTACACCAATCTTTCTAGAGTCTGGTACAGGTCCTGACCTCGAGGCCACGGGGACACCAACATCATCTCTTGTGCCTCAAGGTTTAACTTTCCTTTTACTTGAATGATTTTGAAAAAGTCCCATTTAGTGATACTTTAAGCAACCCTTGTCTCTTTCACAACAAGTGGTATTCTTTTTTTTTTTTTCCAGAAAATGCTATCGACCTCTACCTACACCTGACATCTCAATGTAATTCCTGACATTTACCTCTCCTCATGTTTCCATTTCCAGTCACCAAGTGTTGTCAGATTTTAGCTTCTATTTCTTGAATAAATTTTTCTCTTTCTGTCTTCATTGCCACCACGGATTCCAACCCATCACTCTCTCACCTGGGCTATGATGAGCACCTCGAAAGTGCTCTCCCTGATTCTCTCTCCAAAAATGTTTCTGTGCTATATCCAGAATGACTTACTTGAAACATAAATACAATTTACATTATAAATTGCTCTCTTTAAAAACTGCCAAAGACTTCACATTGGTAGTAGGATAAATAGCAAGAGTCCAAAATCAGGTTCAAGCAGTACAAAATGTGTTTATTTTATTTCTCTTTCCCTGCCTTTTGTGGCATGAACATCATTGATGTAAATGATTCAGTAATATTTTGTTCCTCAAATGTGATATATTTCTTCTTGGCTCCTGGATCTTGGTTTCCTTTTTCGTATACTTTTCCCATTACCATCTCATATCTATATAATTAGCTCTTACTCTTACTTTGGTTTGCTCTTCAATCTTTCCCACCCAGGGAAGCCTTACCTGATATCATTAAATATGAAAGGCTTTCATAACAATGCCCAGCTTTTCTCTGTAGTAGGAATTATTTTAGCTATACTGTGGTTTTTATGTTTTTATATGAGCAAACTCTTTGACAATAAGTCAGATAAAATTTTGATACAATTAGTAATTCAGTACATAATTGTTTTCTATAAGCCATGATTCTAGAGATTGAGGGGAAAATGCAGCTTTCACAAGTAGAAGGATGACTAGCCAAGCAATATTGACCTATGCATTCATCTTTCAAAAACAGATTAAGATATTTATTCCCTGTTTTAAGGAGTAACTAGGGACAGGGAGTTTCTTGCTTGTTGTTCTTCCAACTCATACTTTTTATGGAAAAAGTAATTAATCTGATAAATGACACACAAAATTTTCATTTTCATGGTCTTCATTCCAAGAAGTTCCAAGAAGTGATTCCAAGACGTTGAAATAAAGATACTTCAGAGCCTGTCCCTCTCAATCATTATCTTTGAGCCTTTTTTACTTTTTATTATTTAATTTTTAATTTTTTTGTTATTATACTTTAAGTTCTGGGGTACATGTGCAGATCATGCATGTTTGTTACATAGGTATACACATGCCATGAAGGTTTCCTGCATGCATCCCCCCATAATCTACATTAGGTATTTCTCCTAATGTTAGCCTTCCCCAATCCCTTTACACCCTGCTATCCATCCCCTAGCTCTCCCACCCCAACAGGCCTCAGAGTGTGGTGTTCCCCTCCCTATGTCCATATGTTCTTGTTGGTCAACACCCACTTATGAGTCAGAACATCCAGTGTTTGGTTTTCTGTTCTTGTGTCAGTTTGCTGAGAATGGTAGTTTCCATCTTCATCAATGTCCCTGCAAAGGAAATGAACTCATCCTTTTTTATGGCTGCATAGTTTTCCATGGTGTATATATGCCACATTTTCTTTTTGTGTGTGTGCTTTAAGTTCTGGGGTACATGTGTAGCTCTTGTAGGATTGTTGCATAGGTACACATGTGCCATGATGGTTTGCTGTCTCCATCCCCCCATTTTCTTTATCCAGGCTATCATTGATGGGCATTTGGGTTGGTTCCAAGTCTTTTCTGTTGTACACAGTGCCATAATGAACATACATCTGCCTGTGACTTTATAATAGAAAAAAAATATGAAATGCTTCACAAATTCACTGATTTCTCCCCAGATCGTATAAATCTTTCACCTTATCTCTAGGCTCTTGAAACTGCTTGTTTCACGAAATAGGAAGCACCTGTTTAAGAGCTGCATAGGCAGGCTGGGACTGAGAAACCAGCTACTGGTTTCATGAATCCAATTGTTGCAAGCATGACAGAATGTCAGAATCCCATGAGCCAAAATTTTTATGACAAGAGAGGAAGAATAATATTTGACTCCCCAATCTACTTTTTAAATTAAATTTTGAATCAAGTTAATTAAGTTAAAGTTAACAAATAAAACTGAATACACACACACACACACACACACATAACCCATGAACACACACACTCACACCCACATGCACACAGGTTCCTTGCATTCAATTTAGAATTTTTTGATCATTCATGAAAAGTGGTTTATTTTCTTTATTATTATTATACTTTAAGTTCTGGGGTACATGTGTAAAACGTGCAGGTTTGTTACATAGGTATACATGTGCCATGGTGGTTTGCTGCATCCATCACCCCATCATCTACATTAGGTATTTGGGTCTCATTCTGCCACACAGGCTATAGTGCAGTGGAGTGATCATGGCCCACTGCAGCCTCAAACTCCTGGCCTCAAGGATCCTCCTGCCTCAGCCTCTCCAGTAGGTGGAACTAACAGGCACATAACATCCTGCCTGGCTAATTTTTAATTTTTCTTGTAGACACAAAAACCCACCATGTTGCCCAGGTGGGTCTAGAACTCTTGGCCTCAAGTGTTCTTCCTGCCTTGGCCCCTCCAAAGCACTGGGATTACAAGTGTGAGGCACCACACCTGGCCTCACTGAACGTTTAGATACTAAACTCTGTTGGAAAAATAAGTAAAAAAAATATATAAGTAGTATTTTTAGTATTTATGGGCATACACCCATAGAATTGTTTAGTGTATCTTACTACCTCACATAGGAGACCATTCCTTCATCAAACTATGCAAGATAAGTATTTAAGATTTGATTTTCACCCTACAATGATCTCTGTGCTAAAACTTGTTTCATTTTGACAACCTCTGTTTTTATATTACAGTTGCAGAAAATTAATCACATTCTTTACTTCATGAAACATTATCATGATTACTTCCTACAAGTTTCTCCCTGGTTTTACTTATTATTTTTTTTTCTTATTCTTTGATATAGACAGGCAGTCTATTGTGTTTGATACAGCTTCTTTACTCTTAAAGAAATCTTACAAAGAAAGTTGTTTTCTTAGTGTGTGTATGTGTATGTACATAAGTGTATATATTTTTCTTAAAGGGTATTGTGCTATAAATCAAACTTTATTTCTATTTTTTTGCAAAATATAACAACCTTATACATTCCCGCATTGCTGTAGGTTATTTTAAGTTGTTTATTTCCCTGTGGCTGCTGCATATTTTTCAATAAAATGAACCAACCACATTTTTCCTGTCCAGTTTTGCAGTAGAATTCACACTGATATCCCACTAACAAAAGATTCATTTCCATAAATAGTAACTGTATAAAGACACCTTTTGGTCATGTGCCACAACTTGTCAGGGGCTGTTTTAGTTCATTTGTATTGCTATGAAGAAATACCCAAGGCTGAATAATTTATTTTAATTAAATATGAGGTTTATCTTGGCTCAGGCCTCTGCAGGCTGTAGCGGAAGCATGGCAATGGCATCTACTCTGGGTGAGGCCACAAGAAGCTTACAGTGATGGCAGAAGGTGAAGGGGAGCCAGTGTGCCACGTGGTCAGAGAAGGAGTAAGGGAGCAAAGCGCTGGTGGTTGGGGGTGGGGGGGGTCTCAGGCTGTTTAAAACAAGCAGATCTCTCATGAACTAACTGAGCAAGAACTCACTTATCACCAAGGAAATGGTGCTAAACCAAGCATGTTCAACTCACACCCTTTGGGCCAAATGCAGCCCAGAACAGCTTTGAATCTGGCCCAAGACAAATTTGTAAACTTTCTTAAAACATTATGAGGTATGGCCGGGCGCGGTGGCTCACTCCTGTAATCCCAGCACTTTGGGAGGCCGAGGCGGGTGGATCATGAGGTCAAGAGATCGAGACCAACCTGGTCAACATGGTGAAACCCCGTCTCTACTAAACATACAAAAAATTAGCTGGGCATGGTGGCGCGTGCCTGTAATCCCAGCTACTCAGGAAGCTGAGGCAGGAGAATTGCCTGAACCCAGGAGGCGGAGGTTGCCGTGAGCCGAGGTCGTGCCATTGCACTCCAGCCTGGGTAACAAGAGCAAAACTCCGTCTCAAAAAAAAAAAAAAAAAAAAAAAAAAAAAAAAAAAAAAGAAACCAACAACAACAACAAAAAACATTATGAGGTATTTCTTGTGTGATTTCTTTTTAGTTCATCAGCTATGGCTGGTGTTCGTTTATTTTATGTATGGCCCAAGACAGTTCTTCCAGTGTGGTCCAGGGAAACCGAAAGATTGAACATTCCTCTGCTAAACAATTCATAAGGGATCCACCCCATCATCCAATACCTTTCACTGGGCTCCACCTCCAACATTGGAGATCACATTTCAGCATAATATTTGGAGGGGACACACATCCAAACTCCATCAGGGATATACACCCATTATTCAGATAGGTTGTAGGGTCTGCATGTTTTTAAATGGGTCTTATCATGTCATTTTCCAAAATGTTTGCAACCATTTAATTTTCCATCTATTGCCCAGAAAGGTTATTTTCCCTCATATGCTCATCACACAATGTTAACTAAGATTCTTATATTTTCTAAGCAAGTGCTGAAAATACAGATCTCATTTTATTTGTGCACACTTGCTTTTGTCAGATTGCTAATATTGTATTGACATTTTTTGACCCATTTTTCTATGGAGTTTACTATCTTCTTCGTTAATTTGAATGTCAGTAATATTCACTTTGCTCTATCTAGGCATTGTCAACATTTTCTATTACTCGGCCACATGTCTGATAACTTTGCATGCCAGCCTTTGTTGAAATTTCTAGTTTTACTACTAGAAATAGGCATTTCCACTTGGTCATTACTTTATTTATGATTTTTATACTTCTAGAGTTTAATTTTTTGGATTAGTAAATCTTTTATTAAAGTGTAGCCACAGCCAAAAAACCTGTTGGGTTCATTCAGATTTAGAATTTGGATACCTTTTTGGGGGATAAATTCTTTTTATCGTAATGAAGAATGGCTATCGTAATGCAATATGATTATTTCTGCTAATGCTTATTGTTTTGTGGTCTACTTTATGTGGTCAGGAGGACAAGATCTGAATGGCCTTGACAAACTCAGCTTTCTATACCTCCTAGTTCTCTGAATAATTGTAGAATGTTTCAAGAAGACAATATCCTGAGATGAAAAGAAAAACTATCTGGAACAGTCTGGGCTCTGTTTTTATTGCTCCTAGAACAAGATAAAAAACTCTTAAACTCCGAGAGGCCAGTTGTATGTGGGATATAAAACTTAGAGTGGAGAACTTAGGTGTTTATCAGCTGCAGTACAAAGTGAGGCATGTGCAGAGGAGACTATCAACCCTGGGCAACTTTTCTGACCTCAAGGGTCTGGCTTGCTATAGAATTTAGGCTTTTGCTGATTCTTCCTGTAGCAAAGGGCAAAATGTTCCTGCCAAAAAGGCCACATGTGGCCATTCCAGACACATTTTGGAAGAAGAAGGATGCTGAAACATAGAGATTTGAAGATCTTATCAAAACACACAGGGGGCTAATAAAGCAAGGGAATTCCTCTGTATTCTGATTCAGGAGTACAAGCTTCATCTCAGAGAAAAGCAATGCATTGGCCCCAGTGAACAGACCAGAGAGACCCTCTGCCACAGAGAAGGCAGAGGCCTAGGGAACAGCATGAAGATGGCAAGAGACTTCAGACTCACTTTCCTTTGCCTTAAGGCCACAGAAAGGCCAAAGCATCTGTCCATCTTCTTCAGGCATTTACCTAAAAGAGAGCTTTGAAACTTGATGAAAAATGTGAACCAAGCAACTAAATTCAAAACACATTATTGTCCCCAAACCTCCCTCCAAATTAATCACAGGATGAGTCTAGTGAGATAAAGCATATCACTTACACAAAATACAGAAGTTATGTTTTCTTTATGTGAGAGACACATGTTCAAACTTTATTCAATAAATATATTTTGTTTTACTACTAGAAATAGGCATTTCCATTTGGTCATTACTTTATTTTATAATTAGCCTTATTTAAGTTTGTATAATCCCACTACTGGGTATCTATTTAGAGGAAAAGAAGTCATATGAAAAAGACAGTTGTACACACATTTATACCAGCACAATTTGCACTTGCAAAAATATGTAACCAAATTAAATGTCTATCAGCCAATGAACAAAGAACATGAGGTATATATACACCATGTAGTAGTACTCAGCCATAAATCTGAACCAAATAACGGCATTGGCAGCAACCTGGATGGAGTTAGGGATGACTATTCTAAGTGAAGTAACTCAGGAATTAAAAAAAAAATTGTATGTTCTCACTTATAAGTGGGAACTATGCTATGAGGGTGCAAAAGCAAAAAAGTGATACAATGGACTTTGGGGGCTTGGAGGGAAGGCTGGGGGTGGTGAGGGATAATAGACTACACACTGGGAATAGTGTACACTGCTCAACTAATGGGTGCATCAAAATCTTAGCAATCACCACTAAAGAACTTTTCCATGTAACCAAAAACCACCTGTTTCCCAAAAATAATTGAAATAAAATAATACAGACAAAAATATGAATTTAATAGTCTTGAGGCAAAACATTCAACGGGTTTTATGTGGGAGAAAAACAGCTAAAATCAAACATGTGGATAGGCAGTCAAAACAGTGTGCATCACATACATAGTAAAATTAATACAAGTACAAACATTCATGAGTAGAGTCCATTTGAGATAGCCTTCAGTGAAGATGTATGCTTTAGGTCACATATAACTCATGTTAGGGAGAAAATGTATAATTTTACTCAATGTGAAAACATCTTCAGAAATAATCCATGCTGTGCAGATGCAGTCCTGTACTGCAGAGACAAAGAATAAGAATCATCAAAGTAGAAAAACCTCTGCCACACTTCAAATTCTGGTTCAAACAGAGTAGTACTACTGAAGAGAAAAGCCATAAATTTCCCAAATGTGGGAAAACCTTTACTTATTATTTTTTATGAGATACATGAAAATTCACACTGGATCAAAACCTTATGAATGTAACAAAAGTGGGAAAACCTTGAGATATTCCTTACACCTTAGTGAATATTTAAGAAAGAACATTGTGCCCAAGCCCTGTGAATATAAGGAATGTGGGAAAGCCTTCAGCAAGCCTCAGAACATGCACATATGAGGAGTCACCCTGGAAAGAAATCCTACAAATGTGACAAATGTGGAAAAGACTTTGCAAAGTCATCGGAGTTAAAAGCCACCTTAAGAATTACAATAGTGAGAAGCATTGTGAATAAAATGTGGGAAAATCATCAGTAATTTTTTTTTTAACCATACTGAACACGTGAGGAGGACATATTGGAAGGGAGCTCAATGAGTTAACATGCATTAGGACATCTTTCTTGAACTCTCATATCTTATAGAAATGTGAAAAGAAACCCTGTGCAGGTAAAGTCTATGGAAAGCCTTTTATCTTGATTAATCTTGAGTAGATATTTATTCTCACACTACAAAAAACTATAAAAGTATGGAATACAAAAAGTCTTCAGTATTGTCTTAGACTTATTGTCAATTGTTGCCATTATCATTGTCTTATCCCTCAATTAAAACCCAAATTCATAATTTCATAGTTTCTCCTTTCTTAAAAAATGCTGTAAGATGATGGATCTGTCTTTGCACCCTTTCAGCTCTGCCACCTTAACGTTGATATGCAGTAGCTTTGTTACGATTCACTTACAAACACATGGCTTTATTTTCAATGTGATGCCCTCTTTGAGCCCCATTCAATTTAAATTTTGGATTCATATTCTCCATGATACCTTTTTGGTCACTTTGTTTTTACTGATCACTATTTGACTGCATTATGGTCAGAGTATGTGGTTTTAATGGAACCTATTTGATGTTCCTGTTATGACTTTTATTTTGGTCTAATGTGGCCACTTCTGTCCATTTTCCTGCTATATCCATTATTCTCATCTTCTTTACTAAGGGAACATAGGTTCACTTTTCACAAGAACCACTGTTTAAATGTATTTATCCTTATTTTATTATTTAATTTATAATTTTTTTTTGAAAAACGGCCTCACTCTGTCTCCCAGGCTGGAGTGCAGCGGCATGAATCATAGCTCACTGCAGCCTTGAACTCCTGGGCTCTTGTGATCTCCCTACTCAGACTCCTGAATAGGTCGAACTTCAGGCATAACATGTGTGCACCCCCACACCCAACTTTTATTTTGTTTTTGTAGAGACTGGGTCTATGTTGCCTGGACTGGTTTCAAATCTCTGGGCTGAAGTGACCCTCCCACCTTGGCCGCCGAAATTGCTAGAATTACAGGCATGAGCCACCATGCCTGGCCCTGATTAATGTCTTTAAATGAGTTTCCCAGTTTTTCTCATAACTGTGGCGAGTAGAGCTTCGAGTCCTGGCTGACGTGAAATGCAGAATTCACTGGTTTGGATTTCTGAAAATCTGTGTGGAAAGGAGAGAGTTATTGTTACTCTCTTCTCTTAATCAAGTTCCCTTTGCTCTCTCTGCTTGCTGCTCTCTGGAAATAGGATAAAATGGTCTGGGTTTAGCAACTTGAACACAATTGGAATGATGGTCTCAATAACCCAAACTTCAAAATACAAGATTTCTCACTCCCCAATGGCATGTTTGAGTATCCATGGCTGCCCTGGACTATTTCTGAACTTGTTTCATGAAACAAACACCTAGTAGAATTAAACACTTTAGGAGAGATGTTTATAACAGGTTAAATAATAAATCTTAAAAAAGGAATGAAACATCATAAAAATAAATGGAATAGACACAATGGGTTTGCAGATGCTGACTGGCCACACTCATCCATGGCTCTCACCCCCATGGATGCCTCACCTACTGTGACACTTGGAGAGCTGGAAGCCATCACTCAAGAAATCAGAACACATTTGGCCTCTACTATGGCATCAGGGAACAAAACACGTAAATTTATTCAATGGCTTTGAGATAACTCATGTTAAACATATAAAATGAATTAAAACTAGTGCAAATTTACGGCAACAGTATTCTAACTCCCCATTATTTATCTGTGGCATTGAAAACTGGAACACATCACAAATCCTTAAATCATTCTTTGAATCAGGAGGAGAAAAGAGAACAGAGAGAGCTCATTGTATGTGCCAGGCACTGGGCTGAGTGCTATGCCTACCTGAACCCACTCGATCCTGGCAATAACCCTGCAAGATAAAAGTAAAAACTCACACACAATCACACACTCTCTCTCACACACACACTCACACATGCACACTTGCTCAAACACACACTAGAAACTACAAAGAAAGCATTTCACATGCTTATTCCTGAATTAGTTACCCTGCTGATCTGATGAGCCAGTATGGGTCAGCCCTTCCCAAATCACATGGACTAGACATGGAGGAGTGGTCCTCTCATGAAAGAAAAAAATATATAAGGTTAGTGGCAAAGGAATATGGATGGGATGGCTTCATCTCTATATAAAAAGTGTGAGTGTATTTCTTTTGTACACTCATTTACATAGTCACTGGGAAAAACATGAGAAAAATCCACAATTTTTTACATGCCTCTGTGCTTTGTTTTCAACACTGAGCTGTGATAAATTTAATTATTAAAACAATACTTTGAAAATAAATGATTTGGGGCAATGGGGACACTCAGCTGATGCAACACAGGTGAGCAGTTCTTCTTTTGTGCCCATGAGGACAGCATTTTCAGGAGCCCACCTGGGGTCTCCTAGTACAAGCATGTGAGCTACCCAATGGCTGCAATTCCACCTTCTTTCCTGGACTCTCAGGAAGAAACAAGCCCTGAATTCAGCTAAACTGAGTTCAAGTTCAGGCTCTGTGACTCACTGGCTGTGTAATTCTGGGCAAGTCACTTGTTCTCCTTAAGCCGTGTATCCTCCTTGGTAAAATGGAGAGGTGGAGTTATCCTTAGGTTTTGAAGGCAAGGTAAGGGTTAAAGACAGACAGAGAGACAGTTGACAGTTTTAACAACACCAAGTTTATTGTTAGCAAAGCCCTGTGGAAGGGAAAACCAGCTTCCGCCAGCACCCAGTGTGGCTCACAAGCTGGCGTAATCGTGAGACTGGGAGGGAGGGGACTGGGTGGCATAGCTTGCTGCCTGGCAGTATGCGACAAGAGTGCTCTGCAGTCAGGCTGGGGCTTCTGTCCAGCAGAATGTGATAAGGATGTTTCTGCAGTCAGGTGGTTAGGAAGGTTGTTTCTCTCAGTCCAGTCTGAGTTCCCACAGTACGTTTCACTCTGACCAGGGTCTGCAAAATGGCAGGGGGGTTACGAAACGGTGCAGCTCAGACTAATAGCAACATCTCCCAGGTACACAGTTCTTCCACAGTAAACTTCCCGTGAGCACCTACATCATACCACACATGGTGCCAGGACCCAGGCCACAGGAGAAACAAGACAGATGAGGCCCCTGCCATCCTGGTGGTCATGTCTGATAAAGGAAACTGACAGGTCATAAAACCAGGTTGGATGGTGGTGGTAATGCAAGACACTACCAGAGTGAGATGAGTTAGAAACTGAGGGAGTTGCTCCAAACACAGTGACAGGCAGAGATCCCGCCAGGAGGTGACCTTTGAGAAGAAACCTGAGAGATGTGGAGGAGTGGGCCATGGAGAAGGACCAGGCCCTGGAGCCATCTGAGGAGTAAAGACTCAGCACCAGCTGGGCAATGGAATGTCCTGACCTGTGCATCCTTCACGCTTCCTTCCTCAGTGGTGCACAAACAGAAACATGGGCCAATTTTTGGCAGGATCCATGGAGGAAGCAGGAAGCAGCCGCACTGCAGAGCCACGGTGGGGATGAAATCTGACCCAACAGTGAAGCTAGAAGCAGGTGTTTTACCAACAGGTCATGAGGCATAACCAGGCCCTGAAGGCGTGTCCAGGGCCAGACTAGCTGGCTGGGGTTGCCAGCATCTTAGTAGAGGTCCCAGGAGATCAGTTGAGCTGTTTACAGGGAAAAAAAGGGACCAAAAAAAAAATAATAATAAATAAATAAAAATAAAACAAAAAAACTGGAAAGCTTTTGAAAATTCCAGAGGACCCATGGTACTTAGCATAAACTTCCCCTGCTTTGACACTGCTAGTTCTAAAGTTGGCTCCACCATTCCCACCTGCCCATTGCCCCACAAGGGGAAAACTTGGGGTGGGGTCCACGGAAACAATTCCTGTGGAAGGGGAAAGGGTGTTTCTCAGCCAAAACCAAGGGAGGGGATTCACAAAACACCACTCAAAAGAACCAGAGAAGCCTGCAGGGGGAAACAGGATTCTGCTGCTCATTTGGGTATCTGCTTCCCAGCAGGCAAGGGGACCATGCAAGACAGAGGAGCCGACTGGACCCTGCGCTGTGGGGTTAAAGGAGCCAGTGCAACCCACTGTTGGACATGAGCCACAACAGGAGCCTTAGAACCCCTCCTGCAGCCTCTCCAGTCGAATAAAGAGATGGTACTATGGTCAGTGGGGGTATCTGAACATGGTCAAAGGGCACAGGGATTGCTGTCCTCTCTGGCCTCCTCTTTCAGCTGTGAATTCTGCCTCTGAGTTTCTGGAACAGCTGCTCTCTGCCCCCTGCCCCCATCAGCCTGCGGGGTGGTGACAGCTCCCAGATGATGCTAACCCCAGGGCTCTGCACCATCCCTCCTGGTTCCCCTTGGCCCTGCTCACACCTTTGTAAACAGCTCCTTCTTAACACCCCCTTCAGCCCCTAAGAGGTCCCTGTCAGCACCTGACTGCCACATTCCCCAAAGGGGCCTGGCTCATTGGCATAAGAGCTGAGGTTTCTGCAGGCACAGAGAAACACTGTCCCAGCTGTTGGAATGGAGGTGGGAGGAAAAAAAAAAAAAGAATGTTTGTTCTCAGTGCTTCCACTTACCAATTGCTGTCTTTGATCACATGAAGGCTGTGTGGCATTTTAAAGGAGAATTAGTACTCTACATAATGACAAATTATGTTCTTCAAAGAACATCTGCTCAATGCCATGCCTGACACATGGTGGAACTCCACTAGGAGAAGAGTGAGAATCCAGCATGCCCTGGTTACAAACAGGGACTCCAGGTGAAGACTGCGTGGTTCAAACCTGGACCAGCAGTGTGAATTTTGGCAACTCTCTGTATTGCTCTTTGTCTCAGTTATTTTCCCCTAGAAACTAGAGGTAAAAACAAGAGGTAAGAACAAGGTTACTGTGAAAATAAAGTGAATTAAAGCAAGCAAACTTCCTACACCAGCACCCCAGACACATGGTCAGCACTTAGTACCTGTTGTTCGTTTTTACTCTTAATGAGGTAACAGCCATGAGCCCGGGGTTTCTTGCCAAAGGCATCAGAGACCTTGTCTACTTTTGACATCCTCCACTGGTTTATTGGACCCTGATAAGGGAGGCGTCTCATGGGCGAGAAGCAAGCATCCACCTTAGGGTCAGACAGCCCACAATCAGGTTGAACTCCCCCACAGTCCAGCTGTGTGACTTTGACTTTCCCTCTCTCATCTTCATGTTCCTTTTGTAAAAACAGCACAACGACAGGTCTACGGGGATTGGAGGAGCCATTTGGAGATGACTCTAAGACAGGAATTCAACTGCCCATTCCTCCTTAGGATACACGAGGATTGGGGAGCTGAGACAGGAAAGGAGTGCAAGCAGTTAAAGGGACCTTCATCAAGAACGTTTCTACTGTGGGCAGCCGGGACTCAGCTCTGCCAGGTACCTCTGAGAGACAGCACAGAACATGTGTCTCAGAGTCATCCCACCCAGAGCAAGGGACCTGGGATATTTATCCACCAATCCACCAATCCACTCCTTGAATCCTACTGAATCCATAAAACAGACAATAATGTGGGACTCAAAAGGAAGAGCAAATTAAAGGGACTGAAGGTCTTGGGAACAAAATGCAAATTTAGACAAAAAAGCAAGGGGGAAGGGGAGCGGTCTGGACACTGAATGCCTTCAGGGTCGCACCTGCTCTACGCACACTATCACCAATTCTCCAAGCAGCCTCGTGAGGTAGAAGAAACTCCCCCCAATTTACAGATGGCAGAAATGTAGTTCTAAAAGAAAACTGTTTTCACTAACTGATTTTCACTCAGCAAGTTAGTGGGTGATAGATATGGACTCCTGGATCTTTCTGTCCACAAAGCCTACAAATTCTATTAGCCAGGCTGGGTACCAGGCCCTGCTTCTAGAATCTGCTCCTTTTCCTGTTAGGCAATAATGGCAGAATTGACAAAAAAACGTTTTCCCCTTTCACTGCCTGGAGCAGAGCCAGTAAGAGGGGCTGGAAACAGTTCATGAGGCCCTGCGCCCACCATTCAACCTTCAGGACTGAGGTCCCTCAGGACTCTTGCACCATGTGCTGTCAGCGCTCCTGGTGTCTGGGTGTCTTGTGAGGTTGTACAGGACCCACCAGAGGCCACTGGCTGTGCTGTCATATCCTAAGAGGCAGCCAGGCAGGCCTGAGTCTCCGGCTGCTTCAGAACCAGAAGATGGACAGTGTCCACGGGCTAAGGCCCTCAGGAGAATGGGAGGTGGTGATGGAGGGGAGGAATGGAGTGATCCAGGGTCCATCCACCACATCCCTGGATGGAGAGAACCCTGTTCTCACAGCAGTCCCACACTGGGACCACAGCCAGCACTCATGAAGATGCCAGTTTTCATTTTTATATCCTCATCTGACAACTCCTTTCCATTTTCAACCTGGAGACAAGACCTAGAAACACACTAGCTCCGAGGGCACCTGAGTGAAACCTGAGACAGCCTGTGAAGGCCTATCAACCAAGCAGGGCCCTTCACGTGCCGTCTCCCGGCCTGACCCACAAGCTCCTCCCCTGGTTTCCTGGCTCTTGTTCACTCCTTCCAGGCAACCTTCTACAGTCATCTCGAAAACTTATCTGACTTGTCTCTCCTTTATCCAGCACCTTCCAAGTCTCTCCAGAGCCCTCCAGATCAAGTTCAAGTTCTTTGACCTGACATTTGATGTCAAGCTCCATTCTACATCCTGAATTAAGATCCCAGAAAAGCCCACCTTGATTAGCACAAGCACATAAAGTCCAAAGTCTTGAACGTGGCCTTGATTTTGAGGAAGTCATCAATACCCTGGCTAGTGCGGGTGCAGTGCTGCTCCAGGATTACGGTGTCTGAAGTTCTACACCAAGTCACAGGCCTTGCAGAAGCATCAGCCTGCAGGAGTGAGGTAGTACAGGAAGTCCCTGTGCAGGCAGATCTGCTGGTGTCTTTACACTCTGAAGGCACTGAGCTCCAAGATGGTGGCAATTTTGTTCACTGGGATTCCTGCAGGGTGAGGCTGGGGAGAGGAAGCAGCTCCATAACACATATAAAACCCTGGAACCACTTCCCAGCCAGAATCTCTGGACCACACTGCACCCACTGAGCACACTTCTATGCCTCCCACTCTGAGCTGCCTCCTGGCCCCACATTCCCTAGCCTGGCCCAGGGCCTGGAGCCCAGGTGTTCAGTTCATGGTGTTGGCTGTTCCCTGGGCTAGGAGAGCCCTTGGTGGCTCTGTGACTCCTCCTGTGGAACCCTTGCCTCTTCCTTTGGACCTCCCGCTTTCCATAAGAAGCCCCCACTGCTCTGGATTGTCCCACCTGCCCTGGCATCTTGAAGCCCCATAGGCCTTACTTGATGCCTTAGCCCTCCCAGAACATGGCATGCTTTTTAGTATGTGGCCTGTGGGCTGGGCGCAGTCACTCACGCCTGTAATCCCAGCACTTTGAGAGGCCAAGGCAGGTGAATTACCAAAGGTCTGGAGTTCGAGACCAGCCTGACCAACATAAAGAAACCCTGTCTCTACTAAAAATACAAAATTATCTGGGCATGGTGGGACATGCCTGTAATCCTAGCTACTCAGGCGGCTGAGGCAGAGAAGTGGTTGAACCTGGGAGGTGTAGGGCAGGGCCAACAGGAGAAACCAGCCCAGCCTCAGAACAGACAAAAGGCTCAATGCCACAAATGGCAACTATCAAACAGTCCTCAGTGCTTCTAGGAGGAAAGAAAATTTTATTGTTCAGAAAGCTCCTTGGTGGCTTCTTTCAGAAGCCAGGGAGAGGCAGCAAGCCCAGCTTACCTGTGGTGCCTACATTACTATCTGTGCCTAGAATGTACAATGAACCCCTGTTCCCACCAAAGAGTTGACATTCGCTCAAGCTGGAGGTCTGGGCTCCTGACACTGCCTGGCCTGTTTGTTCTGCTCTAGAGAAGTGTTGAAAGACTGCACCCGTTACTTCCCTGGGTTCTTGCTTTTCACCTTCTAGAAATCCAGCAGGAGTGACCATGAGCAGCCCCACACCTGAAAGGGAACTCCCTGGTAGATTAGCTGAGACATCTACAGATGAAAGAGTGCTTGGTGATACAGGTCACGGGGTTCCCCAGGGAGAACTGGGGCTGGAGGATTCTGGAGGTTTTCAGCCTTGGGCTCTGACCTCAAAAAGGGCAGGTCTTCCTAGGACGAGGCCTCCCCTCACACAATTCAAAGAGTGGGCGAGTGCTCAGGGTTAGAAACTCTGATCTGGATTAATTTTTTCATTTAGGTCACCAACAGACAATCACCACATCCCCTGTGGTCCAGGCCCTGGCAGGAGATTTCCAACAAAGTGCTGCTTGCAGGGACAGGTACAAAAGCTGGTCATCAGGCCTGCTGTCCTCTGAGTAAGGACAGTGTGCCACACACACTCTGAGAGGCAGGCGGTGCCAGGGCACAGTGCTGGGTGCCTGTACCCCCGGCCCTGCCGACAGCAGTCAAGGCAGCCTCTCCCTCTCCACGTGACCTTCTTGCTGCTCCTAGATTTCTTCTGGTCATTAAGCACTTTGAGCCACTTTTCTGTGCATCTGATCTCACTTTTTTACTCTCAGATGAAACACAATAAAGTAACTGAGCCGCCAGGATTCCTGGTGAGGGCACTGGATGCTGAATCTTGGACTCCAGAGCCCTGACGGGACTGAACTGGAAGGAGCCGGGAAAGAACGAGTTCTGGTGCTGAGACCCTCTGACCCAACGGCCGTTAGTAACTTGGCCTTATGGCCCCACGACATGCTGTCCTCAGGCCACAGACACCATGGGCTTTGGTCAGGCCCCCAGCCTCCCAGCAGTGTCCTAGCATGAGTCGGTGCTGACTCTTGAACTACAGCTCCAGTTCTGGGTTTTGGGTTTGGTAAAACCAACTCAGGGACAGAGTCCTGGGGTTGGGTTTCGCAGGAACCATGGTGTCTCCCAGGGATGGGGTGTCACTCCCACTTGCCACCAAATGTGCACACTGACTGACCACCTGTCCAGCCCATCCTGCTGGACACCATGGAGGAAGTCAGAGAACAGGCAGAGTGAGCAGCTGGGGTGCAGACTAGAAGGTCAGACCCTGCAAGGGTTGTGGGGACCTCAGATGTGGTGGGCTCCAGGTGCACCCTCGGTGCACTGGGAAGGTCTCAGCCCAGGCTTTCTTGACCCTGGCCAGGTGACGTGGCACTCCCTGGGGCACTGCGTCAGCTCCTGGCTACCCACTCTAGGCAGAACTGCCCCATCTCAGGGCTGGACTTTCTGAGTCCTGACATTGGATAGTTCTGCCCAGGCCTGACAGCGTGGAAAGAGCTCCAAGTCCTCCTTCTCTAGATCAGCCTCCCACACCACCTTCACCTTCAGGGTGTTGACAAGGAACAGATCCATCTCACTCTAAGGTAACCAAGGCAGAGCTGCAGTCTCCGAGAAAGTCCAGGTCTGAGATAGGACAGTGCTGCCCAGGGTAGGTGGCTGGGGCCTGACAGCAGTTTCCCAGAGAGTGACCACATCACCCGGCTAGGTTCAGGGAACCTGGGTTAAGACCAGCCCAGTACACAGAAGGTGCACTTGGAGCCCACCCCCTCGAAAGGCACAGGGTCTGACCTTCCAACATGCACCTGCTTCTCCCTGCATCCCAGTGGCCCACCCTGCCTGTTCCCTGGTTTTCTCCATCCTGTCCATCCCATAGAATGTGACCATCTCTCCGGCCACTCTGACCCTTCCTTTACCTTTGTCCTGCCAGAATCTCTGAGCAACATCACCCAGGTCCATCCAAACACCTGCTTTGTTCACTTTTCACTGGGCTCTTGGGCACCACTGGGACATCCCAGCTGTCCACAGGGCCCTCAAAACAAATATAGCACCTGGCTCTCCCAGCAGTGCTCAGACCAGGTCCCTGCTGACCAGACCCTGATGGCAGGACTTCCTGACCATGTACTCACTGATTACACCCCAATTACCAGGACAAACCAACCAGGCAGCCACTGCCAGGCCCACAATGACCAGGACCTTACTGACAAGACCTCACTGACCAGGACCGCACTGACAAGGCGTCACACACAAGGTCTCACTGAGCAGGACCTTACTGACAAGATATCACTGACCAGGACCTTACCGACCAGGGTGGCACTGACAAGGTCTCACAGACAAGCCCTCACTGACCAGGACCTTACTGACAAGGCCTCACTGACAAGGTCTCACTGACAAGGACCTTACTGACAAGGCCTCACTGACCAGGGCCGCACTGACAAGGCCTTACTGACAAGGTGACCAGGGCCTCACTGACAAGGTCTCACTGACCAGGACCTCACTGACAAGGCCTCACTGACCAGGCTTTACTGACAAGGCCTCGCTGACCAGGAACTTATTGACAAGGCCTTACTGACAAGGCCTGACTGACCAGGACCTTACTGACAAGGCCTCACTGACCAGGACCTTACTGACAAGACCTTACTGACCAGGGCATTACTGACAAGGCCTTACTGACAAGGCCTGACTGACCAGGACCTTACTGACAAGGCCTCACTGTCCAGGGCCTTACTGACAAGGCCTCACTGACCAGGACCTTACTGATCAGGGCCTCACTGACTAGGACCTTACTGACCAGGGCCTCACTGACAAGGCCTCACCGACAAGGCCTCACTGACCAGCACCTGACAAGGCCTAACCGACAAGGCCTCACTGACCAGGACCTTACTGACAAGGCTTCACTGACCAAGGCCTCACTGACCAGGACTTTACTGAAAAGTCCTCACTGACCAGGGACTCACTGACAGGGCCTCACTGACCAGGACCTTACTGACCAGGGCCTTCCGAACAAGGCCTCACTGACCAGGACCTTACTTACAAGGCCTCACTGACCAAGGTCTCATTGATCAGGACCTTACTGACAAGGCCTCACTGACCAGGACCTCCCTGACAAGGCCTCACTGACCAGGACCTTACAGAAAGGCCTCAATGACCAAGGCCTCGCTGACAAGGCTTCATTGACCAGGACCTCATTGACCAAGGACTCACTGACCATGACCTTACTGAAAAGGCCTTACTGACAAGGCCTCACTGACGAGGACCTCATAGACAAGGCCTCAATGACCATGGCCTCACTGACCAAGGCCTCACTGACCAGGACCTAACTGACAAGGCCTTACTGACAAGGCCTCATGACCAGGACCTTACTGATGAGGCCTCACTGACCAGGGCCTCACTGACAAGGCCTCACTGACCAGAACCTTACTGACAAGGCATTACTGAAAAGCCCTAACTGACCAGGACCTCACTGACAAGGCCTCACTGACCAGGACCTTACTGACAAGGCCTCACTGACCAGGGCCTTACTGACAAGGCCTCACTGACCAGAACCTTACTGACAAGGCCTTACTGAAAAGCCCTCACTGACCAGGACCTCACTGACAAGGCCTCACTGACCAGGGCCTCACTGACAAGGCCTCACTGACTAGGACCTTACTGACCAGGGTCTCACCGACAAGGCCTCAAAGACTAGAACCTTACTGACAAGGCCTCACCGACAAGGCCTCACTGACCAGGACTTTACTGAAAAGTCCTCACTGACCAGGGACTCACTGACAGGGCCTCACTGACCAGGACCTTACTGACCAGGGCCTTCCGAACAAGGCCTCATTGACCAGGATCTTACTTACAAGGCCTCACTGACCAGGACCTTACTGAAAGGCCTCAGTGACCAAGGCCTCGCTGACAAGGCTTCATTGACCAGGACCTCACTGACCAAGGACTCACTGACCAGGACCTTACTGAAAAGGCCTTACTGACAAGGCCTTACTGACGAGGACCTCATAGACAAGGCCTGAATGACCATGGCCTCACTGACCAAGGCCTCACTGACCAGGGCCTAACTGAAAAGGCCTTACTGACAAGGCCTCATGACCAGAACCTTACTGATGAGGCCTCACTGACCAGGACCTTACTGATGAGGCCTTACTGACAAGGCCTCACTGACCAGGACCTTTCTGACAGGGCCTCACTGACCAGGACCTTTCTGACATGGCCTCACTGACCAGGACCTTACTGATGAGGCCTGACAAGGCCTCACTGACCAGGACCTTTCTGACATGGCCTCACTGACCAGGACCTTTCTGACAAGGCCTCACTGACAAGGCCCTTACTGACCAGGATATTACTGACAAGGCCTCAATGATAAGGTCTACTGACCAACGCCTCACTGACCAGGACCTTACTGGCAAGGCCTCACTGATGGGGCCTTACTGACAAGGTCTCACTGACCAGGGCCTTACTGACAAAGCCTCACTGACAAGGCCTCACTGACAATTCCTCACTGACCAGGACCTTACTGACAAGGCCTCACTGAGCTGCACCTTATTGACAAGGCCTCACTGACCAGGGTCTTACTGACAAGGCCCCACTGACCAGGACCTTACTGACAAGTCCTCACTGACCAAGACCTTACAGAAAAGGCCTCACTGACAAGGCCTCACTGACCCGGGCCTCACTGACCAGGACATTACTGACAAGGCCTCACTGACCAGGAACATACTGATCAGGGCCTTACTGGCAAGGCCTCACAGACCAGGGACTTACTGACAAGGCCTCACTGACCAGGGACTTACTGACATGGCCACACTGACCAGGACCTTTCTGACAGGGCCTCACTGACCAGGACCTTTCTGACAAGGCCTCACTGACCAGGACCTTACTCACAAGGTCTCACTGACCAGGGCCTTACTGAAAAGGCCTCACTGACCAGGACCTTACTAACAAGGCCTCACTGACCAGGACCTTTCTGACAAGGCCTCACTGACCAGGGCCTTACTGACAAGGCCTCACTGACCAAGACTTTACTGACAAGGCCTCACTGACCAGGACCTTACTGACAAGGCCTCACTGACCAGGGCCTTACTGACAAGGCCTCACTGACCAAGGCCTCAATGACCAGGAGCTTACTGACAAGGCCTCACTGACCAGGGCCTAACTGACAAGGCCTCACTGACCAAGGCCTCAATGACCAGGAGCTTACTGACAAGGCCTCACTGACAAGCCCTCACTGACCAGGACCTCCCTGACAAGGCCTCACTGACCAGGACCTTACTGACAAGGCCTTACTGACAAGGCCTCACTGATGAGAACCTCACAGACAAGGCCTCACTGACCAAGGCCTCACTGACAAGGCCTCATTGACCAGGACCTCACTGACCAAGGACTCACTGACCAGGACCTTACTGACAAGGCCTTACTGACAACATATCACTGACCAGGACCTTACTGAAAAGGCCTCACTGACCAGGACCTTACTGACAAGGCCTTACTGACAAGGCCTCACTGACCAGGACCTTACTGACAAGGCCTCACTGACCAGGCCCTCACTGACAAGGCCTCACTGACCAGGACCTTAGTGACAAGGCCTCACTGACCAGGGCCTCAATAACCAGGACCTCACTGACCAGGCCTCACTGACCAGGGCCTCACTGACAAGGGTCTTACTGACAAGGCCTAACTGACCAGGACCTTACTGAAAAGGCCTCACTGACAAGGCCCCACTGACCAGGACCTTACTGACAAGGCCTCACTGACAAGTCCTCACTGACCAAGACCTTACAGAAAAGGCCTCACTGACCAGGACATTACTGACAAGGCCTCACTGACCAGGAACATACTGATCAGGGCCTTACTGGCAAGGCCTCACAGACCAGGGACTTACTGACAAGGCCTCACTGACCAGGACCTTTCTGACAAGGCCTCACTGACCAGGGCCTTACTGACAAGGCCTCACTGAGCTGGACCTGATTGACAAGGCCTCACTGACCAGGGTCTTACTGACAAGGCCTAACTGACCAGGACCTTACTGAGAAGGCCTCACTCACAAGGCCCCACTGACCAGGACCTTACTGACAAGGCCTCACTGACCCAGGCCTCACTGACCAGGACATTACTGACAAGGCCTCACTGACCAGGAACATACTGACATGGCCTTACTGACCAGGACCTTACTGACAAGGCCTCACTGACCAGGGTCTTTCTGACAAGGCCTCACTGACCAAGACTTTACTGACAAGGCCTCACTGAACAGGACCTTACTGACAAGGCCTCACTGACCAGGACCTTTCTGACAAGGCCTCACTGACCAGAGCCTTACTGACAAGGCCTCACTTGAACAGGACCTTACTGACAAGGCCTTACTGACAAGGCCTCACTGACGAGAACCTCACAGACAAGGCCTCACTGACCAGGACCTCACTGACCAGGACCTAACTGACAAGGCCTCACTGACCAGGACCTTACCGACAAGGCCTCACTGACCAGGACCTTACTGACAAGGCCTCACTGACAAGTCCTCACTGACCAAGACCTTACAGAAAAGGCCTCACTGAGCTGGACCTTATTGACAAGGCCTCACTGACCAGGGTCTTACTGGCAAGGACTCACTGACCAGGACCTTACTGATAAGGCCTCACTGACCAAGGCCTCACTGACCAGGACCTTACTGACAGGGCCTCACTGACCAGGACCTTTCTGACAAGGCCTCACTGACCAGGGCCTTACTGAAAAGGCCTCACTGACCAAGACTTTACTGACAAGGCCTCACTGAACAGGACCTTACTGACAAGACCCTCACTGACAAGGCCTCACTGACCAGGATCTTACTGACAAGGCCTCAGTGATAAGGTCTCACTGACCAAGGCCTCACTGACCAGGACCTTACTGGCAAGGCCTCACTGATGGGGCCTTACTGACAAGGCCTCACTGACCAGGGCCTTACTGACAAAGCCTCGCTGACAAGGCCTCACTGACAATTCCTCACTAACCAGGACCTCACTGACCAGGCCTCACTGACCAGGGCCTCACTGACCAGGGTCTTACTGACAAGGCCTAACTGACCAGGACCTTACTGACAAGGCCTCACTGACAAGTCCTCACTGACCAAGACCTTACAGAAAAGGCCTCACTGACAAGGCCTCACTGACCAAGACCTTACAGAAAAGGCCTCACTGACAAGGCCTCACTGACAAGGCCTCACTGACCAGGACATTACTGACAAGGCCTCACTGACCAGGAACATACTGACCAGGGCCTTACTGGCAAGGCCTCACTGACCAGGACCCTTCTGACAAGGCCTCACTGACCAGGGCCTTTCTGACAAGGCCTCACTGACCAAGACTTTACTGACAAGGCCTCACTGAAAAGGACCTTACTGGCAAGGCCTCACTGACAAGGACCTTTCTGACAAGGCCTCACTTACCAGGGCCTTACTGAAAAGGCCTCACTGAACAGGATCTTACTGACAAGGCCTCACTGACCAAGACCTTACTGACAAGGCCTCTCTGACCAGGGCCTAACTGACAAGGCCTCACTGACCAGGACCTTACTGACAAGGCCTTACTTACAAGGCCTCACTGACGAGAACCTCGCAGACAAGGCCTCACTGACCAAGGCCTCACTGACAAGGCCTCATTGACCAGGACCTCACTGACCAAGGACTCACTGACCAGGACCTTACTGACAAGGCCTTACTGACAAGGCCTCACTGACCAGGACCTTACTGAAAAGGCCTCACTGACCAGGACTTTACTGGCAAGGCCTTACTGACAAGGCCTCACTGACCAGGCCCTCACTGACCAAGGCCTCACTGACCAGGACCCTACTGACAAAGCCTCACTGACAATTCCTCACTGACCAGGACCTTACTGACAAGGCCACACGGAACAGAGCCTCACTGAAAAGGCCTCACTGACAAGGGCCTCAATAATCAGGACCTCACTGACCAGGGCCTCACTGACCAGGGTATTACTGACAAGGCCTAACTGACCAGGACCTTACTGAAAAGGCCTCACTGACAAAGCTCCACTGACCAGGACCTTACTGACAAGGCCTCACTGACAAGTCCTCACTGACCAAGACCTTACAGAAAAGGCCTCACTGACAAGGCCTCACTGACCAGGCCTCACTAACCAGAACATTACTGACAAGGCCTCACTGACCAGGAACATACTGATCAGGGCCTTACTGGCAAGGCCTCACAGACCAGGGACTTACTGACAAGGCCTCACTGACCAGGACCTTACTAATAAGGCCTCACTGACCAGGACCTTTCTGACAAGGCCTCACTGACCAGGGCCTTACTGAAAAAGCCTCACTGACCAAGACTTTACTGACAAGGCCTCACTGAACAGGACCTTACTGACAAGGCCTCACTGACCAGGACCTTACCAACAAGGCCTCACTGACCGGGGCCTTACTGACAAGGCCTCACTGAGCTGGACCTTATTAACAAGGCCTCACTGACCAGGGTCTTACTGATAAGGCCTAACTGACCAGGACCTTACTGAAAAGGCCTCACTGACAAGGCCCCACTGACCAGGACCTTTCTGACAAGGACTCACTGACCAGGGCCTTTCTGACAAGGCCTCACTGACCAAGACTTTACTGAGAAGGCCTCACTGACCAGGACCTTTCTGACAAGGCCTCACTGACCAGAGCCTTACTGAAAAGGCCTCACTGACCAAGACCTTACTGACAAGGCCTCTCTGACCAGGGCCTAACTGACAAGGCCTCACTGACCAAGGCCTCAATGACCAGGAGTTTACTGACAAGGCCTCACTGACCAAGGTTTCACTTACCAGGACCTCCCTGACAAGGCCTCACTGACCAGGACCTCCCTGACAAGGCCTCACTGACGAGAGCCTCACAGACAAGGCCTCACTGACCAGGACCTCACTGACCAGGAACTCACTGACAAGGCCTCACTGATCAGGACATCACTGACAAGGCCTCACTGACCAGGACCTTACTGATGAGGCTTCACTGACCAGGACCTTACTGACAAGGCCTCACTGACCAGGACCTTACTTACAAGGCCTCACTGACAAGCCCTCACTGACCAGGACCTTTCTGACAAGGCCTCACTGACCAAGACCTTACTGACAAGGTCTCACTGACCAGGACCTTACTGACAAGGCCTCACTGACCAGGACCTTACTTACAAGGCCTCACTGACAAGCCCTCACTGACCAGGACCTCCCTGACAAGGCCTCACTGACCAGGACCTTACTGACAAGACCTTACTGACCAGGACCTTACTGATAAGGCCTCATTGACCAAGGCCTCACTGACCAGGACCTTACTGATAAGGCCTCACTGACCAGGACCTTACTGACAAGGCCTCACTGACCAGGACCTTACTGACAAGGCCTCAATGACCAGGACGTTACTGACAAGGCCTCACTGACAAGGCCTAACTGACAAGGCCTCAACGACCAGGACCTTACTGAGCAGGGTCTTACTGGCAAGGCCTCACTGATGGCACCTTAATGAGAGGGTCTCACTGACTAGGACCTTACTGACAAGGCCTCACTGACTAGGATCTTACTGGCAAGGCCTCACTGACCAGGTTCCACTCATCATGACCCCATTGCCTGGCCCCACAGATGATGCCCCACTGACCAGGTCTCTAGGGAATAGGCTGCCACTCACCAGGCCCCTACTCACCAGGCCTGATGTGACCAGATACCCCTGACTGGGACCCTAGAGAGCAGGACCCACTGAACAGGCACCCACTGCTCAAATCCTGCGGACGAGGTCACCACTGATTAGACCAGTGCTACAAAAGCCACCACTGACCAAGTCCTCTCTGACCCAGTCCCCTCTGACCAAGTTCCACTGTCTGGGGTCCCACTAAGAAGGGCCTTGCTGATAAGGACACACTGACTAGGCCCTGCTGAATAGGTACCATGTGACCAGGCCTCCACTGAATTTCACCCCTTGACCTGGTCACCAGTGACCCAGCCCGTGCTGACAAGGCCACCACTAAGCCCCAGCTGACCAAGTCTCCAGTCACCAAGCCCTGCAGCGCATGTTTGCACTGACTAGACACCAAATGACTGGCTGCCACTAGGTCCCCACTCACCAAGACCCCACTACCAGATTCCCCTAGTGAGACTCTCTCTATGCAGACCCCTGCTGACCAGGCCCCCACTAACAGGCCTCACTGATGAAATCCAAACCGACTAGGTCCACCGAGCAGGCCCACACTCATCAGCCCTCTCTGACCAGGTCCCCACTTTCAAAGCCAAAGTAAACAGGTGCCAACTGGCCAGGTCGCGAGTGACTGACCCCACTGAGCAGGTCTTCACTGACAAGGTCGTCACTCATCAGGACCCCATTGACCAGGTTTCCATTAACCGGGTCCCCAGTGACCAGGCTGCCACTGACCAGGCCCCCACTGTCTAGGACCCACTGAAGAGGACAACATTGATAACACCCTCACTGAGCAGGTTCCCATTGACCAGGCCTCTGCTCACCAGGTTGTCACTGACATGGCCCCTGCCGACTGTCCCCTTTAAAAGTGTCCCCATGGATCAAGCCCCACTGACAAGGTCCCTCAACCATGCAACCAAGGAATAGGCCCCACTGACAAATATTCCCCTGACAGTAGGCCCACTGACCAGGCCCCTGCTGACAAGGCAAACACTGGGTCCCACTAACCAGGATCCTGAGCAGTGGTGCTCAAAGTTCCCTTACAATGCTACCCTCAGCCCACAGACCCTCTGCTCCTATCTGCACCCACAGGGCCAGGCCCTGGGGGTCTTCTCTGGACAGGGATCCTCCTGCAGGACACAGGGAGGGAGAGTTGGCTCAGGATTCAGGCACCCAGCTTCATGCTCACCACCAGTGGCCCTCTGGGCCCATTCCAAAGGGGACAGTGAGGTGGCATGGAGCCACCTGGACATGCCATCTGGGTTTATTCCTGAGTTGCAAAGCCAGAGGAAAGGAGTGACATGTGGCAGACCAGACACCCCTCTTCTGCTGGGTCTTCCAGGGTCCTTCCCACAAAGCCCAGATCTATAGACACAGCACAGAGGTTGTGTGACTGGCCCAGAACCCCCACGGATGGGCCACAGACCACATGAAGACTGTTGACAAACTGCCAGAAGACTCTTTGCTAGTTTCTCATGACCTCATTTCTTACCAGCTAACTTCCCCCAACCCAGAGACCCCTTCATATAAAATGACTAAGAGGAAGAAGGTGGTAAAACAATCTATGACAAAAATAATTAGATGGCAATAGAACATCTTTCTGACCTATCTGAAAGCCTATGGGAGCCTACTGGGATCACACACTACCAGGTCTCTGAGGAAAGTGTCACACAGTGCAATTTCCACCAGCAGGAGTCATGCTTGATCCCTGAACATGTCATCAAGGGCACACCTGGCATCTTCTGGGGTCACAGACACAAATTTACAGAAGAAACTGGGTTGACAGGCATGCACAGGCACACGCACGCATGCGCACACACACACACACACCCATGCATTTACACCATCATAGTCTGCTTCTGGAGCAGGTGCCCCAGCCTAACAGATGAGACCTCTCTCCCATGCATCCTCACTTCATCAGACACACCTAACACAGGCTGAGGACATGGTGTTACCAGATACTGGCAGGAGACACAGATTAGAAGGAAGAAATAGGAGGGAAGTAAAGATGGAAGGAGAGAGGAAAAAAGAGAGGGAAGGAGGAAAAAGAAAGGGAGGGAGGGAAGAAGGGAGGAAAAAAAGGCCACTAGAGCCTGGCCATCCAGGGACAGTGGACAGAGGTGACCACAGACTCTGCCAGGGACGCTTTGACAAACTGTCATGAACATCCCAAATGCTACCAGAACCCCAGTCATCTGCTCTCCTCCCAGGCCTGTGCAGGCCCAGGCTGGCCCTCGGAGCCCTGCAACAGCCTTTGGGAGTGAGAGGCTTTGAGAGGCTGGTCAGGGTCCTGGGCTGCGCAGTCCTCTCCTCCTGCCCACCCCAGGGTGTCCAGGGTTTCCTGTAGAGTTCTGGGGAAGTAAAAAAACAGGCAGGTCATAATGGCAAATAATTAATTGAGTTTATTCATGGCTCTGGTCTCCAACTTAAGAGCCTCCTTTCAGTGAATGGTGCCACCTTTCGTGACCTTTCTTACCATAAAATGCAACTGCCCAAAATGGCAGAGGTAGGTATCCAGCCTCCTGAGACCTTACTTGCCCGGTTTTCTTCAGTCCTAGGAGCTGAATTAGTTTTTGATGGTTCTTTGGTCATGTTTTTAGAGAACAGTATTTTTGGTTACAGCCCACGTAACTTAAGTGAAGACAAAACCACATGTTATATCTGGCTCTAAGTAACCTAAGGTACAAAATTTTGACCAAACATGAAAATTATGAGACTCTGATCTTAAAATTCAACCCGTATGAAATTACTTTCTAGCGAGTCAAAGTGCTGCTAAGTGATTATTTCAGTAACCTCTTCTTTTTGTGAGTATCTGCAAACTGATCTGTTTCTTTCATCATTGTTACTCATCAGTGTTTCAATCTGACTTTTTTCTTTTTGAGACAGAGTTTAGCTCTTGTTGCCCATGCTGGAGTACAATGGCATGATCTCAGCTCACCACGACCTCTGCCTGCTGGGTTCAAGAGATTCTCGTGCCTCAGCCTTCTGAGTAGCTGGGATTACAGGCATGTGCCATCATGCCCGGCTACTTTAGTATTTTTAGTAGATATGGGGCTTCTCCATGTTGGTCAGGCTGGTCTTGAACTCCTGACCTCTGGTGATCCACCCGCCTTGGCCTCCCCAAGTGCTGAGATTTCAGGTGTGAGCCACAGTGCCCAGCCTCAGTGATGTCTTACGATTTTTAGTACCCAGGGTATTGTGAGGCAGCATGAGTTGGACATCACTTAGACAGTAGAGACTAATGATTTGGCCACAGTTTTTAAATCTACAAACTCAATCAAATTACTTAGCTCAGTAACTATAAAAACATGGAGATTTCAGTTAGGGAAGCCAGAATTCCTTTGTGCTTTTTGAAATTAAACTCTTTTCAATCTTTATTTATCAGCCATTTTTGTTTCCATTATAATAATTTTTAAATTTTCAATTTTGTAAAGATTAAATGTCCTGGCACACTTATCAATATTAAAAAAAACCTATAAATCATATTTTTCTTCAGTATTTGAAATGGAATAATTACTTCTGGTTTCTCCTTACATCAACATCAGTTTTCATGACACAGAACCCTAAGATTTCTAGAAAACCCTGGAAATTTTTTTATCAAATGAGTGAATTACACAGTTGAGTCTCAATCAGTTACCAGTATAGGTTCATATTAAAAAATTAACTATTGAAAGAAAATCTTCAAGCTAAAAATCATCAAAAACAGAACACTCCTAAGAACTGAAACCAGTGTGTGTCATCAGTGCTTCCACACTCAAATTTCCTGACTGAAGAGAATCCTCTTTCTCATGCTGGAAGACATTATTTGCTGATATCATTAAGCCAAGTTTCAGGATACTTGCATGATGAGATGATGCTACTGCTGCCTCTAAGGGAACACAGAGCACTGTTTTTTCTAACAAACTGTATAAAAGATGAGCACAGAGTCTCCCACCTCTGCATGTCCCAGCATCTTATCAGATGATAATACTACCAGTGCAAATTGATGACAGCTGATCACTGACCCCACACCCATGGCCAATATATGATCACCACTCTGTTTTATGTGTACTCAACTTTCAGCCTTTCACTCAGGAAAAAGGGGTATGGAGAGAAATAAAAAAGCAAGATTCTAAAGGCACAGAGTGGCAATGCTGCTCTTGTACCTAAACAGACAACAGGTTGCAATTAGGTAATTTCAATTTTATTAGCCTGTTCACACTTCACTATAAAGAAATACCTGAGACTAGATAACATATAGAGAAAAGAGGCTCATGTAGGTGCAGGCTTCTACTTCTGGGGAAACCTCAGGAACCTCCCAAACATGGCAGAAGGCAAAGGAGAAATAAGATGTCTCATATGGTGGGAACAGGAGCAAAACAGAGGCAAAGAAGATAGACCACTAATAAAGCATCCACCTCAATGAGTCAATCGCCTTCCATCAGGCTCTACCTTTAACATTAGGGATTATATGCGTTTGACCTGAGTTTTGGTCAGGACACAGAGCCAAACCATATTATTCTGCTCCTGACCCCTCAGTCTCATGTCCTTTGCACATTGCAAAATACAATCATTCCTTCCCAATAGTCTCCCAAAGTCTTAACCCATTCCAACATTAACTCAAAGGTCCAAAGTTCAAAGTCTCATTGGAGACAAGGCTAGATTTCCATTTGCCTATGCGACTGCAAAACAAAAAAATGAGTTAGTTACTTCTGTGACATAATGAGGTTACATGCAGTGGTTAAACATTCCAAATCCAAAAGGAAAAAATTTGCTTAAAAAAAATCCCACAGTATTACAGGTCCCATGCAAGTTTGAATTCTAGCAGGGCAGTCATAAAACGCTGAAGCTCCAAAACAATCCTGATATCACGTCCCACATTAAGGACACACTACTGTGAGGGCTGGCCTTCCAAGGATTTGGGCACTTTGCTTCTGTGTTTTTTCAGGGTTACATTCCCACATCTGCTCTTAACAGCCTGAGCAGTCACTAGTGCCAATGGCTTTTTTACAATCAGGGTGAAGGTTGTTGGTGGAACTACCATTCTGGGATCTGGAGGATGGTGGCCCCTTTCTCACAGCATCACTAGGCGGTGTTCCAGTGGAAACGCTGAATGGGGGTTGTCAGCCCCACATGCTGCCTCCGCACTGCCCTAGCAGAGATTCTCGACGACAGCTCCAACCCTACAGTATGCTCCTGCCTGGACACTCAGTCTTTTGTATACATCCTCTGAAATCTAGGATGTATAAGTTTCCAAGCCTCCACTCCTGAACTCTGCACCTGCAGGCTTAAAACTACATAGAGGGCACCAAGGCTTCTGGCTTTAAACCTCTGAGGAAGTGAACTGAGCTGTACCTGGGTCCCTTTCAGACATGTCTTGAGCTGAGAGAAAGCAGATGAAATCTAAGAAGCATTCTCCTGATGCTGTGCAGGGACGTGATGGCCTGGGCCTGGCCCATGAAATCATTCTTTCCTCCTAGGCCTCAATACCTGTGATGAAAGGAGATACTGAAAGTTGTCTGAAATGCCTCGGAGGCCACTGTTTTGGCTATTACCATTTGACTCCTTTTTACTTGTGCCAATTTCTGAAGCCTTCGAAAATTAGTCCCCTAAAATGAGCTTTCTGGTCCACCACATGGCCAGACTACATATATTCCAAACTTTTCATTTCTGCTTCTCCTATAAATAGAAGTTTAAACTTTAGGTCCCTTCTATGCTTACTCGTATAAAGACAAGAAATTAGAAGAAGATGCACTATCTCTTCAATGCTTCACTGCTTATACATTTATTATGCTAGATACCCTAAATCATCACACTTAGGTTCAAAAATAATTTTTTTTTAAGACGAAGTCTTCCTCTGTTGCCCAGGCTAGAGTGCAATGGTGTGATCTTGGCTCACTGCAACCTTTGCCTCCCAGGTTCAAGCAATTCTCCTGTTTCAGCCTCCTGAATAGGTAGGACTACAGGCACCCACCATCATGCCCGATTAATTTTTGTATTTTTAGTAGAAAATGGGTTTCACCATATTGGTCCAGCTGGTCTTGAACTCTTGACCTCAGGTGATCCACCCGCCTTGGCCTGCCAAAGTGCTGGGATTACAGGCATGAGTCACTGCACCTAAGTTCAAAGTTTTAAAGATCCCTAGAAAATGGGCACAAAGCAGCCACATTTTTGGCTAAGGGAAAACAAAAGGGACTTTTGTTCCAGTTCCCAATAACGTCTTCATTTCCCTTTAAGATCACCTTCCCTGGACTTCACTGTCAGTATTTCTGCCAACATTTTGGTCACAACCATTTAAACAATCTCAAAGATGTTCCAAACTTTCCCTTAAATTTCCATCTCCTACTGAGCATGCCAAACTCTAACCTCTGCCCACTGCCCAGGCTCAAACCTCTTCCCACATTGTCAGGTATCCTTAGCCAAATGCTTCACTTCTCAGTACCAATTTTTAGTGTTACATGAAAAAAAGTTTTAATGGCCTCACAGTTCTGCAGGCTGTCCAAAAAGAATAGTGGTTTCAAAAAAAAAAAAAAAAAAAAAAAAAAAAAAAAAAAGGAATAGTGGTTTCTATCTCTGAGAGGGCTCATGAAAGGGCTCATGAAACTTCAAGTTAGAAAAGAAGACCGAGACCTTTCATATAACAAGCACAGAAGCAAAACAAAGAAAGAAAAGAAAATGCATTTTTAAAAAACAGATCTCATGAAAACTAACTGTCAGGAAAACAGCATCAAGGAGATGGGGATAAATCATTCATATTAATAATGCACACACATTAATCCAGCAACACCTGTCCAAACTTCATCATTAAAAATTAGGCCAGGTGCAGTGGCTCATGCCTGCAATCCCAGCACTTTGGGAGGCCGAGGCAGGTAGATCGCCTAAGATCAAGGGTTCAAGGCCAGCCTTACCAGCATGGAAAAACCCTGTCTCAAGTGAAAATACAAAATTAGCTGGGCGTGCTGGTACATGCCTGTAATCCTACTTGAGAGGCTGAGACAGGAGAATTGCCTGAACCCGAGAAGGTTGTGGTGAGCTGAGACCATGCCATTGCACTCCAGCCTGAGCAACAAGAGTGAGACTCTCAAAAAAAAAAAAAAAAAAAAAAAAAAAATTAAAATTTGACATTAGTTTGCACAGGGACATAAAGCCAAACATTCTGTCCCTGTCCCCGTAAATTTTATGTCCTTCTCAAAATGCATAACTTGAGAAAACTGACTGCAAATTTACCAAACTTTTAAGCTCTGCTTCTCATTTAAATACAAGTTTTGATTTGATGCCATTTCTTTGGTCACATATAAGAACACACAGACTGTTCAATGCAGACAGAGCATCTCATAAGCTTTGCTGCCTCAAGGTTCAATCTACCCAATACACTCTAATCACCAACCTCAAGTTCAAAGATTCACAGATCTCGAGGGCAGGGGCACCATGCAGCCTCATCCTTTGCTAGGGCAAAACAAAAGTAACTTTGTCTCCTGTTCCCAGTAATTTCCTCATTTTCATCTGAACCCTTCTAAGATTGGGCTTCACTATCCATGCTTCTGTCAGCTTTTTAATCACAACTAATTAACATGTCTCCACATGGGTCAAAATTTCCCTCATATTCCTGTCATCTTTCAAACCCTCTAAACTCTACTACTTCTGGCCATTACCCACTTCTGAACCTTTTTCCATGTTTTCAGCTATTTTTGTCCCAACCTGGCCATGTGGTCAAAGAAGAAAAGTCCATTTTCAGGGGAAAATTTTAAGGCGGCTTCAGTTATTTGCTTAAAAAATAAGCCCAGTGCTAACGGATAATAGGGAAAAGGCCTTGAAGGTATCGCAGAGCTCCACTTCACAATGCTAATTTTTTGTATGATCATAAAGAAAATATGATTATTTGGCTCACTGCTCTGCAGGGTGTAAATAAAGCATAGTGGCTTCTGCTTCTGGGAGGACTCTGGAAGCCTCCCAGTCATACCAGAAGGCCAAAAAGCAATGGTAGGAGTAGGGGTAAGACAGAAAGACAAAAGAGGTGCCAGCCCCTGTTATACAACCAGCTCTCACAAGAACTCAAAATCACATGGTCGCCATAAAGAAGATGGTGCTTGAGACCATTAGTGAAAGATGTGCACCTTCACCCAGCACCGTTTCCAGGCAGAAGACTGCTACAGAAAAAGATCCTTCTGGAAAACCTCTATTAGGGTAGTGCAGAAAGAAAATCTGGCCCTGGAGCCCCCACGTAAGATGCCACCATCCTCCAGACCCCAGATTTAGAGACCCACCAACAGCTTGCACCCTCTGTGTGGAAAAGGTGCAGGCACTCAACAGCAGCCCATCCCATGAGTGCAGCTGTGGGGGCCAGACCCTGCAAAGCCACAGGTACACTGCCCTAGTACAGGTTTTCCATGAGGGTCTGTTTCTGCATCAGGCTACTCCCCCTTTCTACTACCCCCCACCTCCCACCACCCTACTGCCAACCTACTTCTTGCCACCCCTTTTTCCTTCTACTGCCACCCACCTCCCATCCATGACTAAAGCACCTCCCAACAGGCCCCACTTCCAACACTTGGGATTCCAATTCCAAATGAGTTTTGATAGGGATACATAACCAAACCATATTATACTGTCCCTGACACCCTTCAATCTCATGTCCCTCTCACAGAGAAAAACATAATAATGCCTTTTCAAAAGTTCCCAAGACTTAACTTATTTTAGCATTCATTTAAACGTAAACACTTCAAAGTCTCATCTGAGACAAGGCTACACTCCAATCTTCCTATGAGTCCCTGACTGCAAAAGGGAGCTCTTTTCTTTCAAGGCATAATGATGATACAGAACATTGGGTAATCTTTCTCAATCCAAAGGGAAGAAATTTCCCAGAAAAATAATACAAATGGACCATGGGCCCCATGCAAGTCTAAAACTCATCAGGCCAGTATTCATTGGATCTTACAGATTGAAAATGCTCACAGTAACTCACTCTCACAAGGACAGAACTAAGGAAATTGTGTTTAACTGTTTCTGAAGGATCCATCCCACAGCCCCATCTTTCATCTCCCACCCCTGAAGCAGAAAGTAAAAAGAAAAACAAGTTTCCCAGGCTGGCTCTCTCCAAGGCCTAAAGATAGAGCCCTGGCAGAGCTCTGATAGCACTGTCTACAAAAACTTCAAGGGACGGGCTCCAGAGTCTCCCTCTCCCCTACTGGAACAGAGATAAGAACGAGTGTAACAAGTACCCTCTATTTCCCTGGCTTGTTCTTTGTTCTGTGGAGTAACTATGCTTTTGAAAAGGTTGTAAAAGCTCTGTAAGTTCCTGTTTTCCCTCTGTCAGGTATGCCAAAGGTCACAAGACTTGCTCAAGTTGCAACAGCTGTCATTACTTGATGAACTGCCTTTGTTCTGCCTCTAGGAGCTCACCTTCCAACCTTCCAAGTTTTGCACACTGAATGCCTAACCCACTTCGGACACATGCCTAAAATAGTCAAGCCCTGTATTTGTTTGAAACTCAGCCTTTGGATGTTAATCCACTGGACCAGGGGCCATTTGAATAAAATCCTCCTGTTTCACCCATCAGTCAGTCTCTCCTGTTCCCCAATTCCTGCAACACCCCAACTATGATCTCCCCAATTCCCTCCACCCCTCCACATTCCAATCTCCACTCTCCACTATGACTAAATCACCTTCACCCAGGTGAAGCCAACTCCAACATCATGATTAGAATTCCCCATTAGTTTTGGTAGAGACACAGAGTCAAATCATATTCTAACTTGGGCCACAAATCTCATCCCATTTTCATACTACAAAATACAATGCTGCCTTCCAACGGTCCCCCAAATCTTAACTCATTCCAGATATTTAGTGAAATATCCAAAGCCCAAAGTCACATCTGAGAAAAGGCTCATATTCACTTCTGCCCATGAACCTGTGAAATACAAAGCAAGTTAACTACTTCCAAGGTACAGTGATTGTACAGGCAGTGGGTAGGCATCCCCAGGCAAAAGGAAGAAGTTTGCCAGACAGAAGCACAAAACACAGATGGGACTTACAGGCCTCATGCAAGTACAAACCCAGCAGGCCAGTCTTTCCATCCAATGGCTCCAAATCATCTTCTGTTGAAGAGCAAAAAGAAAAACTGATAAAACAACATAATATAAAAATAAAATGCAGGAGAAAGAGAAGCAGAAATTAAATTTTTCTTTTATAAGCAAACTTCCCTGAGTCGTCCTCTCTCCCATGGAATTGTATCCTGCTTTGCAAGTTTTATGTTTATAAATTCTTGTATTCTTGTTCTCTATAGCTGATAACTCTAAGTTTCTGTAACACAGCGAAGGTCATAAGAAATGCCCAATCAGGCCAGACTCCATACTTCTAGGCACTGTAGCAGAAGGCAACAGATAAGGCCCGTGCTGGAATCCTTGAGCTGTACAGATAGCAAACATCTGGGTTGCACAGCAACAGTCATATGTAAGCCTAAGTTAGGTGCCTGGCATTGCTTGATAAATTGTCTTTGTTCTGAGCCTGAAAACTTGTTTTAGTGCCACTGTGTACTTCATCTATAAAAAGTCAAGCCCTGTCTTCATTAAGGGCTCAGCTATTTCGGATGCGAATTCAAGCTGGGCCAGTATACACCTAAAATAAATTCCTTCTGCAACCTCAATGGTCTCTCCAGTCTCTCAAATTCTGCAATACTGTGAATCTACATCCCACACCCAGAGCACACAGCTATGATGGCTGGGCTCCCAAGGCCTTGGGCAGCTCTGTACCTGTGACTTTGCAGGGCTTCTCCCTGACAGCTGCCCTCATGGGCTGTGCTGGTGTTGAGTTCCAGCAGCTTTTCCACCCAGAGGGGGCAAGCTGCTGGTGGCTCTATCAAACGTGGGTCTAAAGGATGGTGCCTCCCTGCGTGGGGGCTCCAATTCTGTATTTTCCTTCAGCACTGCTTTACTTGAGGTTTCCCATGAGGCTCTGCCTCTTAGAAAGGCTTCTGCCTGGATGCCTAGGCTTTTCTGTATACTCTCTATTCTAGATGGAGGCTTCCAAGCCTCTAATCTCTTGTTCTACACAGCCGCCGGCTTAACACTACATGGAAGTCACCAAGACTTGCATCCTCCAAAGCAGTGACCCAAGCTGTACCTGTGCATCTTTCAGCCATGGCTGGAGCTGGACCTGTAGCTGCAGGATGCAGGTAGCAGTGTCCTGAGGCTATACCTGGCAGTGGGACCATGGGTCTGGCCAAGGAAAGCATTTTTCTCTCACAGGCCCCACGGTCTGTGATGCAAGGGCTGCTGCAAACATCTCTGAAATTCCTTCAAGGCCTTTTCCCCATTGTCTTGGCTATTAGCACTGGACTCCTTTTATGCAAATCTCCAAAGCCTTCTTAAATTTTCCCCCTGAAAAATCAGGTTTGTTTTTTTTTTGACCACTTGGCCAGATTGCAAATTCTCCAAACTTTTAAGCTCAGTTTCTCATTTAAGTATAAGTTCCAACTTGTGGTCATCACTTTGGTCACACAAAAGACAGGATACCTTTCAACTTTGCTGCTTAGGAGTTCAATCCACCAGATATACCCTAAATCATCACCCTCAAGTTCCGAGTCTCACAGATCACCAGGGTGGGGCCAAGTGTGCTGACACTTTGTTTGCTAAAGCAGAACAAAAGTAATCTTGGCTCCTGTTTCCAGCAAGTTCCTTATTTCCACCTGAGACCTCCTCAGCCCGGGCTTCTTTGTTCACTCTTCTGTCAGCCTTTTGATCACAAGCATTTAACAAGTCTCTACAGTGGTTGAAACTCTCTTTTATCTTCCTTTCTTCTAAGCCCTCCAACCTCTCCAACCTCTGTCTGCTACTCACTTCTGAACCTGCTTCTACATTTTCAGATATATTTGTCAAAGGTAGTCAATATAGTAAAAGAAGAAAAGTTCATTTTCTGAATGAAAATTCAAGAAGGTTTAAAATACATGCATTAAAACAAAACTGGAATGCTAATAGCCAAGACAATAAAAAGGGGGCCTTGAAGGCATTTCAGAGCTCTACTTCACAGTACCAATTTTCTGTATGATTATAAAGAAAAGAGGTTTAATTGCCTCATGTTTCTGCAGGTTATAAAGGAGGCAGAGCCACTGGTAGGACTCAGGAAGCCTCCCAATCATACCAGAAAACCAAGGAGCAAAGAAATGTGACATATGGCCAAAGCAAGAGCAAGAGAGAGAGAGAGGAAAGTGATGCCACACACTTAACAAAACAGAACAAAAACAGATCTCATGAGAACTCAGTATCACTAGGACAGCATCAAGGAGATGGCACTTAACCATTGGTAAAATATCTCCCCCTCCACCCCCATGTGCTGAAGATGTACAATACCCCTCTCTCCAAATAAACCCCGAACCCACCACATTAGTCCTGCAAACTCTGAACACCACCCCGACCTTTTGCCTCTCCCCACCTCAACATCCATGATTAAATCACCTGCTTCCAGACCCAACCACCAACACAAAATTCGATGTCAGTTTTAGTAGGAAAACACAACCAAATCATATGATTCTTCCCCTGGCCCACCCAAATTACATCCTCTGAAGCACTGATCCAAGTTGTACCTGTGTATATTTGAGCCATGGCTGGAGCTAAAACTGGAGTTGCAGAGATGCAGGCAGCAGTGGCGAAAGGCTGCACACAGCAGTGGGGTCAAGGGTCTGGCCCAGGAAACCATTCTCTCCTAGGCCCCAGGGTCAGTGACAGCAAGAGCTGCTGCAAAGATATCTGAAATGCCTTCAAGGCCTTTTCCCCAATGTCTTAAGTCTATTAGCACGGGGTTCCACTTTATGCAAATTTCCAAAGCCTTCTTGAATTTTTTCCCCTGAAAATCAGCTTTTCTTTTAGATCACTTGGCAAGGCTGCATATTTTCCAAACTTTTAAGCTCAGATTCTTATTTAAATATGTTTCAACTTGACATGATTTCTTTGGTCACACTAAGAGCACAGGCTGTTTGATGCAGACAGGACACCTCTTGAGTTTTTCTGCTTAGAAGTTCATTTCACCACATACTACCTAAATCATCACCCTCAAGTTAAAAGTTTCACAGATCTCCAGGAAAGGGGCATCATGCAGCCACATTCTTTGCTACGGTAAAACAAAAGCAGTCTTGGTCTCTGTTCACAGTAAGTCCCACATTTTCATCTGAGACCTTCTAAGCCTGGCCTTGACTGTCAATTCTTCAGTCAGCCTTTTCATCCCAACTATTTAACCAGTGTACAATGGCCCAAACTTTCCCTCATTTCACTGTCTTCTTTTAAGTCCTTCAAACTGCTCTGAACATCCATGGTATATTTGTCCCAGCCTGGCAATATGGTAAAAGAAGGAAAGTCCATTTTCAGGACGAAAATTCAAGAAGGCTTCAGATATTTGCATAAAAGAAGCCAAGAGGGCTGGACACGGTGACTTACACTTGTAATTCCAGCACCTTGGGAGGCCGAGGTGAGTGGATGACCTGAGTTCAGGAGTTTGCGATCTCCACTAAAAACACAAAAATTAGATGGGTGTGACAGTGAATGCCTGTAATCCCAGCTACTTGGGAGGCTGAGACAGAAGACTCACCTGAACCTAGCAGGCAGAGGTTGCAGTGAGCCAAGATCATGTCACTGCACTCCAGCCTGGGCAACAGAACAAGACTCCATCTCAAAAAAAAGAGGTTTAATTGGCTCACAGTTCAGCAGGCTATAAAGGAAGCACAGTGGCTTCTGCCTCTGGGAGGACTCAGGAAGCTTCCCAATTATACCAGAAGGCCAAGCGATGTTTCATATGGCAGGAGTAGAAGCAAGACAGAGAGAGAAAATAGGCGCCCCACCCTGTTATACAACCAGATCTCATGAGAACTCACTGTCAAGAGGTCAGCATCAAGAAGACAGTGCTTAGCCATTGGTGAAAAATGTAACCCCCACCCCACCCCTGACTCTTTCCAGGCAGAAGCGGGCCACAGACACAAATCCTCTTGATAAACCTCTATTAGGACAATGCAGAAGGAAAATATGGGGTTGGAGTCCCCAACACAGGAGAACATTATTTTCCAGACTCCAGATTCACACACCACAGGCACTCAACACCAGCCCAGCCCATGAGAGCAGCCATGAAGGCTAAACCCTACAAACTCAATAGAAGTTTTCTGTAAGGCTCTGCCTCTGCAGCAGGCTACTCTCCTTTTCTAAAACCCTCCACCCTCCCATCACCCTACTAGGAACAAACTCCTCTCTGCATCCACTCTTGTTTCCTTCCAGCCCTATCCCCTCCTGTTCTCCTGTTCACCTCTCAAAAAGCCCCACTCTAACATTCATTATTACAATTCCATGTGAGTTTTGGTAGGAACACACAGGCAAACCACATTATTCTGTCCCTGATTCCCAAAATCTCATGTTCTTCTCAGAGGAAAACACAATCATGCCTTTACAAAAGTTCCCGAAATTCTTAACTCATTTCACTCAAACGTACAGTGTACAAAGTCTCATCTGAAGCAAGGCTACAGTCCCTTCTGCCTATGAGCCTCTGAATTTAAAATGAAGTTCTCTTATTTTAAGGTACAATGATAATTCAGTCATTAGGTAAGCATTCTCAATCCAAAAAGAAACCATTCGCCAGAAAACAACACAAATGAGAACACAGAACCAACGCAAGTCCAAACCCAGCAGGCCAATATTCATTCAATCTTATAGCTCCAAAATTATCCTGATAACTCACTGAGTTGAGGACAGCATTAAGGATATGGTATTTAACACCCATGAAGAATCAGCAACCCATCCCCACATTTCACTCCCCACCACCCACCACACTCCCCTCAATGCTACTCGCCCCTTCTCTACCTTCTACTCCACATTCGAGAACATGATTAAATCTCCTTCCACCAGGTTGCACCTCCCAACATTCTGGATTACAATTCTACATGAGTTTTGGGACAAACACAGAGCAAAACTATATTATCCTGCCCATGTCCCCCGAATCTCATGTCCTCCTACATTGCAAAATATATTGATGCCTTTCCTGCTGCAGTCCCCGAAGTCGTAACTCATTCCAGCATTTGCTCAAATGTCTAAAGCCAAAAGTCTCATCTGAGGCAGTGCTACAGTCCTTTCTGCCCATAAGCCTCTGAAATATAAAGCAAGGTAATTCCTACCAAGACTGAATGATTGTACTGGCAATGAATATGCATTTCTACTTCAAAAAAAAAAAATTTTTCCATTTGACCCAGTAATATAAAACATAAAATCCTTTATATCCAAAGGATTATAAATCGTTCTACTATAAGGACACATGCACACGAATGTTCACTGCAGCACTGTTTACAATAGCAAAGACCCGGAACCAACCCAAATGCCCATCGATGATAGACTGGACAGGGAAAATGTGGCACATATACACCATGGAATATTATGCAGCCATGAAAAACGACGAGTTCATGTCCGTTGTAGGGACACGGATGAACCTGGAAACCATCATTCTCAGCAAACTGACACAAGAACAGAAAATCAAACACCGCATGTTCTCACTCATAGGCGGGTGTTGAACAATGAGAACACATGGACACAGGGAAGGGAGTACTACACACTGGGGTCTGTTGGGGGGAAATGGGGAAGGGATGGTGGGGTGGGGAGTTGGGGTGAGATAGCATGGGAAGAAATGTCAGATATAGGTGAAGGAGAGGAAGGCAGCAAATCTCGCTGCCATGTGTGTACCTATGCAACAAACTTGCATGTTCTTCACATGTACCCCCAAACCTAAAATGTAATAAAAAAAATAATAATTAAAAAAAAGAAAAAAAAAAAGAATTTTTCAAAAAAGAACAACAAAACATAGATGGGATACACAGGCATCACACAAGTCCACAACCCAGCAGGCCAGTCATTCCACCCTACAGCTTCAAAATCATAGTCTCTAATCTATTTCCTACATCCAGGGCACACGGGTTTGAGGGTCAGACTTTCAGGGCCTTAGGCAGTTCTGCACCTGTGGCTTTGCAGGGTTTAGCTCCAGCAGTTGCTCTCACTGGCTGGGCTGGTGTTAAGTGCTTGTTGCTTATACCCACTGAGAGTGGAAGCTGTTGTTAGGTCTATGAATCTGGGGTCTAAAGGATGGCAGCACCCTGTGTGGGCCTCACCCTTCCACCAACCTACTGCCAACTTACTACTCCCAACCTCACCCACCCCATTTTCCTTCCACTACCACCCATAATCCCCTCATATGAGGCCTCACCTCCAACACTTGGGATTACAATTCCACATGAATTTTGGTAGAAACACATAGCCAAACCATATTATACTGACCTGACCCCTTGAATCTTTTGTCCTTCTTACAGAGCAAAATACAATCAGGCCTTTTCAAAAGTTTCCAAAACTCTTAACTTATTCCATCATTAATTCAAGTATTAAAAGTTCAAAGTCTTATCTGAGACAAGGCACAGTCCCTTCTGCCTATAAGTCCCTGAATTTAAAAAGGAGTTATTTTCTTTTAAGGTATAATGATGGCACAGGCATTGGGTAAGCTTTCTCAATCTAAAGAGAAAAGGGAAATAACACATTTCTCAGAAGAAATAACACAAATGGGACCACAGGCCCAATGCAAGTCCAAAACCCAGCAGGACCATATTCATTCAATCTCACACCTCCAAAATCATGAAGAAAATTCACCAAGGACAGTACTGAGATGTTATTTGTGAACGATCGTCTCCCCAACCTTGCCTTTCACCTCCAACCCACCATCATCCTCGCCTATTTCCAACCCCTCACTCTTCACCATGATTAAATCACCTTCTACCAGGCCACATCTTTAACATTTCCCATCACAATTCCACAGGAGTTTTGGTAGAAACGCAGAGCCGAATCACATTATTCTGCCCCTGGCCCCCCAAATCTCATGTCCTTCTCACATTGCAAAATACAATGATCCCTTCCTTACAGTCCCCCAATGTCAGAAATCACTCCAGCACTTACTCGAATGTCTGAGTTTAAAGTCTCATGTGACACAGGGCTACAGTCCCTTCTGCCTGTCAGCCTCTGAAGTATAAAGCAAGTTAACTACTTCCAAGGTACAGTAACAGTACAGGTAAGCATTCCCAGCATACGGAAAAAACTGCCAGAAAGAACAACAAAATACAGATGGGACTCAAGGGATACACGAAAGACCAAAACCCAGTAGGCCAGTCATTCAATCCTACAGCTCCAAAATCATCCTTTTTGGATCCTCGTCCCACATCCACAGCACGGCAGTGTGAGGACTGGGCTCCCAAGGCCTTGGGCAGATCTGTACCTACGGCTTTGCAGACTTAAGCCCTCATGGCTGCTCTATTGGTCTCGACTGGTGTTGAGTGCCTGTAGCTTTTCCCCAGTGAGGGTACAAGCTGTCGAGGGGGGATCTATGAATCAGGTCTGGCAGATGGTGGCCTCCAGTGTGGGGGCTGTAACCCTGTATTTTCCATTTACACTGCCTCATTAGAGGTTTTCCATGACGCTCTGCTTCTTTGGCAGGCTTCTGCCTGGACACCCAGACATTTCCACACATCTTCCAAAATCTACATGTATGCTCACAACGTTCTAGTCTCATGCTCTGTGCACCTGGTGGTTTAACACTATGTGGAAGCCACCAAGGATTAGAACTTGACTCCCTTTTGTGAAGCAGTGACCCAAGCTGTACATGTGCATATTGCAATCATGGCTGGAGCTGAAGCTAGAGCTACGGGGATGCATGCAGCAGTGTCCTGAGTCTGCACACAGCAGTGGAGCCAGGGGGCTAGCACCAGAAACCATTCTTCTCTCCTAGGCCCCCAGGGCCAGTGACAGCAGTGCCTGCTCCAGAGGTCTCTGAAATACCTTAAAGGCTTTTCCTCATTGTCTTGACAATCAGCACTGGGCTCTTTTTTATGCAAATTTCTGAAGCATTCTTGAATTTTCCCCGACAATCAGCTTTTCTTTTTGACCACTTCTTTTTGGCCACAAATTTTCCAAATTTGTGAGCTCTGCTTCTCATTTAAATATAAGTTCCAACTTGAAGTCATTTCTTTGGTCACACATAAGAGCACAGGCTGTTCGATGCAGACAGGATACCTCCTGAGTTTTGTTGCCTGGAAGTTCATTCTACCAGACACACCCTAAATCAACACCCTGAGGTTCATAATTTCACAGATCTCTATGGCAGGGTCGCTGGGCAGCCACATTCTTTCCTAAGACCAATTAAATGCAACCTTGGTTCCTGTTCCCAGGAAATTCCTTGTTTTCACATGGGATCTTTTCCCTCACTGTCAATCCTTCTGTCAGCATTCTGATCACAATTATTTAACAGTTTTCTTCAGTGGTCCAAACTTTTCCTCCTGTTCCTGTCTTCTAAGCCTCCCCAACTCCCTCGACTTCTGATATTCACCCACTTCTGAATCTGCTTCTACACTGTCAGCTATGTTTGTCGCAGCCTGGCAATTTGGTAAAAGAAGAAAAGTCCATTATCAGGGATAAAATTTATGAAAGCTTCAGATACTTGCAAGAAAATAATCTGTGTACTGGTTGACAACACAATGAGGAAAAGACCTTGAAGGCATTTTATAGATCCATTTTGTAGCACTCCAGTTCTGGATGATCATAAAGAAAAGAGGTTTAATTGGCTCACAGTTCTGCAGGCTGTAAGGAACTATAGTGGCTTCTGCTTCTGTGAAGACAGAGGAAGCCTCCCGAGCATACAAGAAAGCCAAGGGGAAAGAAGATGCTTTATACAGCTGGAGTAGGAGCAAGACAGAGAGAAAAGAGGTACCACATGCTGTTTAACAACCAGATCTCATGAGACGTCACTATCACGAGGACAGCATCAAGATGATACTTCACCATTCATAAAGGATCTGCCCCCTACCCCAACTCCCACTGTTTCCAGGCAGGAGTCTGCTGGAAACACAGAGCCTCTTGGAAAACCTCTACTTTGGCAGTGCAGAAGGAAAATATGGGCTTGGAGCCCCACACAGGGGGTCACCACCCTCCCGACACCAGATTCACAGAACCACCAGCAGGGTGCATCCTCAGTGTGGACAGCGTAAAGGCACTTAACACAAGCCCAGCCTATGAGAGCAGCCGTGGGGGCTAAACTCAGCAAAGCCACAGGTGCACTACCCTAGCTGATGTTTTCCATGAGGCTCTGCCTCTGTAGCACGCCAGTCCCCCTTCCTGCTATCGCCCACCCTCTCACTACCTGACTGCCAACCTACTCCCCCTGACACCTTACCCTCCTGTTTTCCTTCCACCCCCACCACCCTCAGATCCACAATTAACCCCACCAGGCCTTTACCTTTCAGTCAGTTCCCCATCTTCCAAACCCTTCCAATCTTTGTTTGCTGCCCACTTCTGAACCTGCTTCTACATTTTCATGTATCTCTAGAGCAGCTTGGCTACGTAGCAATAACAGAAAACCCCATTAAAGGGGAAAATTTCAAGAAGACTTCAGAAACTTGCATATAAAGAAGTCCAGTGCTAATAGCCAAGACAAAGGGAAAAAGGCCCTCAAGGCATTTCAAAGCTCCTCTCTGCAGTTCCAATTTACTGTATTATCGTAAATAAAAGAGGTTTAATTGATTCAGGGTTCTGCAGGCTGTAAGGGAAGCATAGTGTCTTTTGTTTCTGGGAGGAGTCAAGGAGCCTCCTAATTATACCACAAGGCCAAGGGCCACTGAGATGACTCCTACAACAGGAGTAGGAGTAAGACAGAGCAAGGAAGGAGGCTCCACACCCTTTTAAACAACCAGAGCTCATGAGAACCTAGTCACTTTCAGGAAAACATATCAGGAGATGGTGCTTTACCATCTGTGAAGAATTTACTCCTACCCCTTTATTATTATATCTTTTTTTCACCTAGGCCCCACCTCTAATGTTAGTGAGTGTAACTCCACATGAATTTTCATAGAGACATAGAGACAAACCATATTATTCTGTCCCTGACCCACAAATCTCATGTCCTTCTCACACTGCAAAATACAATCATGCCTTGCCAGCAGTCTCCCGAAGTCTTAGTTCATTTCAGCATTAACCCAAAGTTACAAAGTCCAGAGTCTCATCTAAGTCAAGTCTACAGTGTCTTTTGCCTATGAGCCTCTGAAATAAAAAGTAAGGTCACTGCTTCTACTGCACAATGATGGTACAGACATTGTGTAAGCTTTCCATATCCAAAAGGAAGACGTTTTATAGAATGTGTCTTACTTCTATCTGAGACCTCCTCCACCTGGCCTTCACTGTCCATGTTTCTGTCAGCATTTTTGTCATAACCATTTAGGCAGTCCCTAAGAAGGTCCAAAAATGTTCGATGCTATCTGTCTTCTTTTGAGTCCTCCAAACTCTCCCAACCTCTGCCCATTCCCTTGTTCCAAAGCTGCTTCCATATTTTCAGGTAACTTTATACCAACGCTGCAATCCTCATTTGCCATTTTCTGTATGAGTTATTTTGAAAAAGAGGTTTAACTGGCTCACGGATCTGTAGGGTGGACAGAAAGCACAGTGGCTTCTGCTTCTAGGAGGCCTCCGAAATCTTTCAATCATCGTGCAAGGCTAAGAAAGATTTGTCTCACAGGGCAATAGGAAAACACGGAGTAGGAACGTGACAAAGTTTTCAATGACCAGATCTCATGCAAAGTCACTCATGATTGTAAGGATAGTACAGACATTGATCTACTTACAACCTATGCAACTTACGATCATTTGACTTTACGACCACAATCGCTAGCCGTGACTGCTCCGCATCTGGAAGCACAAACGTTGCCCAGCTGGGCGTACGACAGTGTGGACCAGCTTCCAGCATCACTACCATCTCCGTGTGCACCATTTCAACTGTACATATAGCCTACTCAACTTATGACCAAATCGTGTTACGACTGTTCCGCGGTCCCGACCGTGGTCATAAGTCGAGCACTGCCTGTAATAAGAGGATGGTGCTAAACCACTTATGAGAAATTTGCCTTTATGATTAAATCACCTCACATCAGGTTCCACCTTCAACATTAGGAAATATAATTCAACATGAGATTTGGTGGGGACACGTTTGAATCATAGCATTCATCTTTCAGTATAAAGACATCCACAGCAGGCTTTATCCAGACAGTTGCTTTGAGACTATTTACAGGGTTTGAGGTCTACAGCATATACACTAAAATAGTTATACTTAAAAGCAATAAAACAAATGGTATTATTATTCTTCCAATATTACAATGGTCGTGTGGGCATTCACAGTATGATTTAGTTAGTTTGGTACTGTTTGTATTCTATCACCATATTAACTGTTTCCTACACAATTCTATATTCAGCTTGGTTTCAGTTGAGCATAAAACCATCCTTGTACTACCATTGATACCTGGCACTAGCTCTTGGATACTGTTATTATTCTGCTGTAGAAGGTGTCCTTAAACTAGAAAAAGTCCACCATCAAATATCTAGTCATTCAACACTATCAATTCCTAGGTGACTTTTTTAAAAAACAGTATCTCTTGTTGCAAGAAATGCTGCATCTGTGATTTTAAGTTTCTCACTTAAATTGGATGGAAGTGTTGAATTTCAATCAAAGTGGCCAAAGAAATCCTGTTCCTGTGATCCTGATGTCATCGGCCTCTGCACCTCTGTCTTCCTTTCTGCCACGTTGTCTGCTCATCGTGTCATTGGTAAGAGCTTCCTTGTGTATGTGGATGATGTCCAGGATGTTGGTTTGGTGGCCCTGAGCAGCACTAACACATCCATGAATGGGTCCAGGCCCTGCCTCGGCTGATTGGCAAAGAGCTCTCTGATGGTGTTGCAGGCATCTCTGGTGAAGTGGGAGCCTGTTCCAGCTCCAAGACCTGGCTGAGGCTGAAGAATAATTGGCCACCTTCTGATGCTCCTTCTTAAAGCCTGTCACAGTCTTGAAGCCTGTCACCAACTCATTGGCTGTGAAGTTGAGCTGAGTGCCCTGCTGTCCAACTTCTCGGTGAAGCACTCAAAGCCATCAATCTTGCTCTCCCACTCCTAAACAATGAGAACTCCTACCTGGGGTGAGCTCAGGGTCAGAAAGCAGCTGGAACTCATTATCTCATCCTTGTCAGCCTTCCTCTTGCACTGTCTCCAGGCTGTCTCTGCAGTGCTGGTAAGACACATCATGAAGTGGCGGAAGACGTGGCACTGTGCCCACATGCAGAAACTGGCCATGTGGTTCGTCCACCAGATTGGGTCCTTTCTGCACTTGAACATAAAGTCCTCCTCAGGATGGCCTGTGACCTGCCTCTTGGCACCCAAGAAGCCCTCAGTGCCATACGATCCCTGATGCATGGACTGGAACCACAAAGGCAGCACATACCCTGCTCCTGACCTTGCTGCTCATTTCCTCGATGTGACTCTATTTGTGGCACAGTTGTTGTACTAAGGTCTGTGCATGCTGGGCAAGACCAAGCTGGGTCAAAGAGCAACCAGTCACCTCTGCAAGGATGTGCCTGGAACCAGTGGACCAGCCCCCAACCTCACTCGCTGCCAGTCAGGTTAAATCAGTTATTCTACCCTAGAGGTAGAGCCCAGTACCATCTGCTTTTTTTCAGGTCTCCACTCCATAAGCTGTCAGGTGGCAGCCACTCAGGCTGCGGGAACCTAACCATCCCTGCCTCCTTGAGTGGGTGAGGTTGGTGGCTGGCCCACTTGTTCCTGGCATACCCTTGCGGAGGTGGATGATTGCTCTTTCAGCCAGCTTTGCCTTGCCTGGCATGCACAGGCCCTGGGTACCGATACGCCACTTTGAGTGAGCTTGTTCTCTCTTGGGGCAAAAAATCTGGCCAGGGCCACAGAAGGCTGAATCCTATGTGTGGTAATCCTGGTTGCTGCCTGAGGAGCTTGCAACCCCTCCTTTCCCCAGGTTTAGTATGAAGCCCAACTGGGCCAGCACTCTTTAGGTACAGGACTTGTGCCCCAGGAGGGGACTTCTGTCCTACAGGTGGGGTGGGAAGATGTATGGCCTGCTGCTGGCTGCCAGGGTTGTAAGAATGCTGTGTTCACCCTTCCATTCAGGGACCTCAAAGTGACCAGTTTCCTCTTTGAGAATGACTTCCCAAGGCCCACGAGCCCCTGGGGCTGCAGGGCAGCTGGCTATGTGCTTCCGTGGCTTCTTCCATGTTGGGCTGGTCACTACCCACCAAGGGTGGTCAGATGCAGGCACCAAGCTAGGGGTTTGTCTCTGGATCTTCGTCTTGATTACCATGGAGTTGGACTAGGCCTGGTGTCAGAGCACTGATGGAGTTGTCCTGGGTAGTTCTGGGGATGATCTGAGGAGATGCAGAAGGAAATTGCTGTGAGAATGAATGACTGTCAGCCAGAACAAGCACCCGGTGAGTACTCAGGGATTACCCTCAGTAGCTGCCCAGAGGCCAAAACCACCAATCTGGTAGCAACGGTTCCCAAGCCAGGAGGAGGACAAGATAGCAGGTTCCACTAAATTGAGTCTGATCAGTCAGCTATGCTGAGATGTACCTCTCACGTAGAAAACAGTCCTGCAGGCAGAGCCACTGACAGACACTGCTGCGTGTCTCTAGCTGCTCCACAACACAGACAATGGGGGCTCAGCAAGGAGGACATCATGGGTGACACAACCCATCACAACAGGAACGTGCTTGGGTCAGCAGGACTCAGAGTCAAATGTCCTCTACCTCCTGAACTGACATGTGCATACAGTGTGTCTGTGTATGCATGTGTTTGTCCCTCCTCTCTGACCAGGCCTAGTTCCTCCACACATGGGTACACCTACGTCCTCACTGTTACCACCAGGGCCCAGGGTCAGTATTCGAGCCTCCACAGGTGCTCCCAAATCTCTGCCCTCCCCACCCAGAATGGTCCAAGGGATGCAGACAGAGAAGGGGCACCAGGCAGGGCAGAGAGGGCTGTCACCCTCTCTACCTAGGACTTTACAATCTGGGTTTCACCCAGAGAGGGCTGTCACCCTCTCTAGGTGAAACCCAGATTGTAAAGTCCTAGGTCTGCCCAGCAGTGCTGGATTTACCACGTCTTCCTACCTCCTCTTTCCTGCAACCCTCCAGGGTTCCCTGAATCACCTTTCCTACAGATGGAAGCAAAAAGCCTCCACAGACAAATTAACTGCCTGAGCGGCCAGCTGGCCAGGTTTCTATTGACCAGGCCCTTGACCAGGTCCACATGACCAGGTCCTACTGATCAAGTGCCCACTGACCCTGGTTAAGTAGGCTCCCACTTAAGAGGCTCCACAGACAAAACCTCACTGATTAATATCCCACTGACCAGGCCCCCCACTGATAAGACCACAATTTACCATGTTACCATCCACCCCTCCACTGAACAATTCTCCATGAATCCGTCCCCAGCTGACCACGCCCCAAGCCATTAAGGTTCCAGACTGACCAGGCCCCAAGTATACTGTATACATCCCACCAAACAGTTTTTCATTGTTTATGTTCCACCCAATCAAGCTTCTCTAATAGGGCCGGCACTGACCAGGTCCCCACTGCTCAGGCTTCCAGTGACTAGGTCTCCAGGTCCCCCAATGAGGCCTTCACTGAGGAGGCCACCATTGACCAGGTCCCTGCTAATCAGGTTCCAACTGGCCAGGTTCTGTGAACCAGGTCATTGCTAACCATGGTCCACTGACCAGGCCCCCGAGCAGCGGTGCTCAAAGTCTCATTCTAATAGCCCCTCATTCCGCAGACCTTCCCTCCCTGCATGTGTGCCCAGAGGTCAGGCTCTGGGAGTTTTCTTGGGACAAGACCTCTCCTATAAGACACAGGGAGGGATAGTCAGCCTCAGGCTCCAGGTGCCCAGTTGCACGCTGTGGGTCCATCTCAAAGGAGACATTGAGGTGGCCTGGCACTGCCTGGACATGCCATATAGCCTATTCCTGAGTGTCAGAGTGGGAGGGAGAGAGGAACATTTGGCAGAGGAGACACGCTGTGCTGCTGAGTCTCCCAGGGCCCTGCCAGCAGGGCCCCAATCCAGAGACACAGCACAGAGGCTGCAGAGAGACTAATCCAGAACCTCTGAGGCTGAGCCAGAGACCACATGAAGACTGTTCCCAGACAGACAGAAGGCCTTTTGCTAGTTTCTTGGTACCTCAGTGGATGCGGCAGTGGTTCTTTCTGTTGGAGACCAGTGAGTGTGTGCTGGGGAGGGCTGGTCATGCGATTCCTTGGTGGCTCCACCTCTGCTTCTAAGAAACTCACTCCAGGGCTAGGGGAGAGAAAATACAAGATTAGCTTGTAACATCATGTGCCAGAAAGTAAAAAAGTACTCACAGAGTAAAAGGGCCAAATTAAAAAGACATAAAGTCAGCTTGAAATGTCTACCACTGGCCTAGTCTTGGGGCATCTGAGCACCAAAATCATAAGCTTTTCCTTCTCCCTTATTTATTGGTTTTATTTTTCCATGGGGAACAAAAAAGAGAATCAGAAAATAATCTTTTGGCAAGCATCATAGTAATAATTGTTCAAACACAAATCACCAATGAAATGCTAAATCTAGTAGGTTTTGAGGAGTAACAAGATATTTACAAAGTCTCAACGTATCTTCTCACAAAATACGTTGAACTACAAAAAGGAAATGGTAATGTTAGTGGTCAGATGCAGTGGCTCACACACCTCTAATCCCAACACTTTGCGAGGCCAAGGCAGGTAGATCACCTGAGGTCAGGAGTTCAAGACCAGCCTGACCAACATGGCGAAACCCCGTCTCCACCAAAAATTAGCTGGGTGTGGTGGCAGGCAACTATAATCCCAGCTACTCAGAAAGCTGAGGCAGGAGAATCTCTTGAACCCAGGAGGTAGAGGTTGCAGTGAGCTGAGTCTGCATCATTGTTCTCCAGCTTGGGTGAGGAGCAAAACTCTCATCAATTAATTAATATTCACATGAAAAACTGGGTAGCTACTCCTTAAGTCTCCTACTGCATACAATAATAACAATAAAATGCAAATTGCAACTAAGCTATCAACGACCTCTACTAAACTACCAATGATGATTTGCTTGTTTGGCTGTTTAAACAGCTGACACTTGGGCAATTTGAGTATGTCAAATTCAGTAACACTAGTTTTCTTTTACAAGATCCACTTTAAAATTAAAGAGTCAAAAAAACATCATTTAAAAGACCAAATAAATTTTCGTCATATATATGATACGAAAATATTCTACTTTAGTAAAGACTGTGATGTTATATATTTTAACAGAAACAATTAAGACATCGTGTAAATAGCCTAGTAACAAAGTTTGATAATCTTTTAAATCATAAACTTTTTCCTTAAAATTTTTGGTTTAGATATTCTCTTCATTAGATGTGGCTCATCGGTGGATCCTAGAGAAGACGGTAGATGGGAGCAAATGTCCAACACAGCAACAGCTGTAAAGAAAAAGAATTATGTTCTTTACCTAAAACATTTCTGTTAACTAACAGTAAGTTTAAAAACTAAAAAGTTGAGAACTTTATCAGTTAATAAGAATGGGAAATACATATGTACTGTTACAATACAAAATTAATATTAAATAGAATGTGCTTGTATTTACACAAGGCATTAATTATAATTGTGGTTAAACATCAGAGCTTTTTCCATTCTTCCATCATATACTCAACAGCCATATTTTAAGGTACTAGAACCAGCACTGGAATTACAAGATGAATATGGTATGGTCTACCTCTCAACAATCAAACATAACAAATATGCTATAATCTAAAAAAGAGACAAGCAGCCAATGTCCGTATAGAGTCATAGACACTATGACAGGAATATAACAGGGCACAATTGGAACACACAGAAGAGACATCTATCTCAGTTTTGTGTCATATCGTAGGCTTTCTGGTGGAGGAGATATGCAGATTGCTACCTGAAGGACAAGGAAAATCTTGCCAGACAGAGGGAGGAGGCCAAGGCAAAGACCCTGAGGTGAGGAAGAGCCCTGTGGAGTTCTATTCTGCCCACTTTGGGGCTAGAGCAAAGGGCAGAGTGCAGTAAGTGGTGAGAGACAAGGCTGAATAACTGGACAAGAATCACATTGACCTGCGTGTTTTTATTCCATAATGAAAAATTTGGAACTTTTTCTGAAACAAAAGCAAACTAATGACAAAGTAAATGATAGACAATTTAAAATGTCACCTGTGAAATGACTGCTTATGATTGGTTATTGCTTAGCTAAGTATTTCTAAATGAGTCTGAGGTCTGCTGGCTTTCAATCTCTACCAAAACCCTGAGAACTTGATGATGACTTCTTGGGAATTTTTTAAGCCATGGAACTTGATGAATTAAGGGTGCATAAGTACACTCTTTATTGTGAAAGCTTTTGCTTTCACATCTTTCATTAGATGTGTGTAAGAAAAAATACACACATTAGATGTGTGTAAGAAAAAAGTAGTAGAATCTACTAACCCAACAATGGAAAGAAATGCTATCTGCTATTTATGGTTTATTTCTAAAATAAACCTCAATTTAATAAATTTTGACAACATACTTTTCCTTGTTTCTCTAGTTATTTCATCTACACAGTCCAACTCCATCGAAAATAAGTTAAAAATGCTTAACTTAAACAAGAGACATTATCATGAGAATAATGCAGCACTTACAAAATGTGGCTTTTAGTATTTTTAGTAACTACACATAACTTGAAGTTGCTTAAATAGAAAAATAATCACATAAAATACATTTTCTACTTATTTTAAGTTTAGATAATAGAGTATGTATCTGTGTAATGCTGTCTAAATTAATCCAATAAAAATACAATTAATATTGGTCTATTGCATAAACATAACTTCAGAAAGGTGGTGTTTTATTAGTACTAAGGTTAAACAATTAAATTTGCAATAAGTCCATTGTTTTGAAATTCTTAGTAAAACTTTGCCCTTTATAAAAGTTTAATCTATTTTTTATTTCAGTAAAGTTTTCCTTAAAAGTAAAGTTCTATTCTCCACTTGCAGTAAACTTTTTTTTTTTTTCTGGTTTGCATTCTAAATTAAGGTGATACCTGTGTAGGTTTTTTCCAAAGATATACTGAGGGATGCTGAGGTTTGAAGTCAAATTGAATACATTGCCTAGCTAGTCGTCATAGGACCCAATAAGTTTTTCAACCCTGCCCCACTCTGTCCTTCCCTGTTATTTTCCAGTGTCTACTATGCCCATATTTACGACAATGTGCACCCAATGTGTAGCTCCCACATGAGTGAGAACAAGAGATATTAGTTTTCTGTTTCTGTGTTAGTTTGCTTAGCACAACGGATTGCAGCCATATCCATGTTGCAGCAAAGGACATGACTTTACTGTTTTCCCAGCAGCTTAGTTTTCCATGGTCTATGGCATTTTCCAATCTACCTTGGATTTTCAATTTACCTTGGATGCACCTGGGTTGATTCCATGTCTTTGCTATTGTGAATAGTACTGTAATGAACATACATATGCATACATCTTTTTGTTACAATGAATTTTTTTAAGACAGGGTTTCACCATGTTGGTCAGGCTGGTCTTGGACTCCCGACCTCAGGTGATCTGCCCACATTGGCCTCCAAAGTGCTTGGATTACAGGCGTGAGCCACCATGCCCGGCCTGTTACAATGATTTATTTTCCTTTAGGTATACACCTAGTACACTAATGGGCTTGCTGCATCCAATGGTCACTCTTAGTCCTTAATTTCAAAACTGCACTCCACAGGAGCTGAATTTACATTACCACGAATGGTGTGTAAATGTTCCTTTCCTCTTTAGTCTCCCCAACAACTGCTTTGTTTTTACGTTTCAACAGAAGTCATTCTAACTGGTGTGAGATGGTATATCTCATTGATGTTTCTTTTGCATTTCTCTGATGATTAGTGATGGTACGCATTTGTTAACATGTCTGGTGGCCAAATATGTGTTTTTTTGAAAAGTGCCTGTTCATGATCTTTGCCCATTTTTTAATGGGGTTATTTACTTTTTGCTTGTTGATTTGTCTAGGTCCCTTATGGATTCTGGATAACAGGCCTTGGCTGTATGTATAGTTTGTGAATATTTTCTTCCATTCTGTAGGCTGTCTGTTCAATATCTTGATAGTTTCTCAGGCTATGAAGAAACTCTTTAATTAAATCATACTTGTCAATTTTTGTTTTTCTTGCAATTGCTTTTGAGGACTTAGCCATAAATTCATTGCCAATGTGTTGACTGGGAGAGAGGTGACAGGAGACGGAGGGAGAGAGAAAGAGAAAAATAGAGTCCCTTAAGGACGCCCCGCCAGAGCCTAACCCTTCTTGCATTTTGGCACCAAAATGTAAAGTCAGTTGAGAGAAAGGATGAGTAGATCCAAAGTTAGGTTAGCAAGTTTTATTAACCTGCAAGGTTGCTCCATAACAATCAGAGGAGGCAGCCCAGAGCTTACAAAACTATGGGTTTATATGGGCGAGAGAGGCATAAGTGAAGTTTCAGGACTGAGATAATTTATCAGCTTGTAACAAGCACAAAGACAGTTTGTCGGCCTGTGACAGACTCACAATACATCATCCTGTGACTTTCATGGCAGCAGTTTAAAAAAACAGGATTTTACAGGTATGTGTAAAACAGAAATTTACAGGTAAGTGTAACAAAAGTTTGTTTCCCATGACCTCTCCTATGCTGCCCAGCTGGCTGTATTCAGGCTTTGCTCAATCACAGCATGTCTGGGAGTCCTGCTGTGGTGCCTAGATTAGAGTTCAGGAATGCAGCTGCAGAGCAATCAGATGGGGCTGTCAGCTGCTGCATGGAGGGGGTTTTCTGGGGCCGCTCGTCCTTAACACATACCTGTTGTAAACAATTATAATTTTCAAATTGTTCTAAAGAGTGCAAGTACTTCTAAGGTGATTTCTACCAAACAAGCAATTCAAACACAGCAGAGAGGAAAAAGAATTAACTATCAGTGATGTGTGGCTCAGCAGGTAACACTTGCTGCCTTCTAAAATGACTTTGCTTGTAAGAGTCTAAAGATTCTATTAGAAATACTTGTATTTAAAGTGTAACTATGTGGGGAAATTAATATGTTGATTTGCTTGAATGTAAGAACCACTTCACTATAAATCATTATATCAAAACATCATGTTGTACTCCTTAAATAATACACAATTAAGAAAACGAAAATGAACCCCCCAAAAAGCTAGAAATACTTGTGTTTAGAAAACCAGTTTCAGGTTTCACCCTTGTACCTTTTAGCCATTAGCTAAGAATAATCAAGCATTTGGCACTGAGGAATAATTCAGACTAGCAATTCCTAGAGGAGAACTAGATGGCTGGGTTGGTCATCAAAAAGAACTAAAGTGTTTCTGAAGGCAGTCAGCCCCCTAACACTGTGCCCAAGGCACTGGAGGTAAGGCTGTTGTTTCTGCCTTCCCCACAACTCATTCAAGGTGAATAAGGTGTTATTTTTTAACCACTTTGTGAATTACGGTTTTTCATTCCTGTGATAATTATACCCGATTTCTCAAAGATGCCTTTCTGTAGTCTGAAAAAGTAGTCTGTCTGGAGCATCCTCTAGCGGTAATACTAAAGACCACAATCAAGGACAGTTCTGGGCCTAAGTGCCAGGATGTACCCAGAGTAGCTCTTGATGCTTTGGGTTTAAGTTGTGATCCGCCAAAAAATAAATTAAACTCATTAATATTTCTATGCAGAGAAATTCTGACAAGCATTTTTGTAACAAGATCATTTTATTATATAAAGCTTCAACAATACTTAGTAAAAAAACTAATAGATTGGGTTAACTACATGAGACTTTTTAGGGAACAAAAATTCACATAAAAGCAAAAAGAAAGAGAGAAAGAGAGACTGTCCTTGACTAACATTTTAAAAGTAAGTTCATTTACTGACATTATTTTCCCCAAAATTAATTTATCAAGTCAGCATTCACTTCCTACTAATCTCCTAAAGCCATCTCACTAAAAATTATGCTTTCAAAACAAATTAATGAGCTTAATTCATTTTCTATTTGTTTATGTTTTGTCTTACTTCCTTAATTATTTTGACATGGAATTGTTAGCTTTCAATGCTATGTAAAGACTTCCTTATATTCTTCTAATTGGGTTCTAATCTCTTCATAAGCAGTTTTCATTTTGGAGAATTTACACTCCATATCTTTAAGTGTGAGTTTCATCTAATTTAGTGAAGCCGTATTACTCTTCTTTAAATATTCTAATTGTTTTTCATATTTTTTTGTTTCTAAAACAAATGAAAAGAATGTACTTCTAAAACAATTATAACCTAATTATCGTATAGATGTTGCCTTTGATTTTGAGTCAGTGATTCAGAAATCATTTTTAGTATTAATGTAATTTGATCATTTAAAAGTAATAGAATCCATTTATAATTTTAAAAATTGAACAATGCAGCTTATGATCAATTAAAAAGTATTACATCATTTTTAAACCACAATTTTCTCTTTTCCTAATAATCTTATGTCAATAGGTGTTAATAATCAAATGCTCCATAGTTATGATCATTACTCTAAAAGATCTATTTTGTTACCATAACAATGAAAATTTAAATATTTAAAAGAAAAAACAGATGCCACCTTTTATCTAGAACTCTAAGAGAGGCAGAGGAAACACAACATATACATACCAAAATACAATTTTCAATGAAATAAATGAAAGCACATTATAGATAAACTTACCTGATTTTAAAAACTAACCTGTAAACAGATTTCTTCTAATTTTCCTATTGTCTGCATTACCCTTTCTTCTAGCTCCAATTTATATTCTTGTACTTGAAGTTCTACCGTATTTTTTCCATGTGTCGTAAGATTTGGTATTTCTTTTTCCAACATCTTTTTATCCTCTTCAATTTTTTTCACATTCCTGTTGTACTTTTTTCAAAGATGATAACTCCTGTTGAATAACTTGATTGTTTTTAGCCAAATAGACACATTTTGAAGATATACCTTCCAGCTCCACTGTAAGATCATCAAACTAAATTAATAAAATAATATAGCTTGAAATGAAGTAGGCTGAGAATAATCTCATAAAAAACTAATAACAAAATTTCAGGTAAATTTATTTGCAATAAAATGTTATCTATAATGTAGATTTTTCAAATGTTAACCCTTAAATTACTCAGAAATTCCAGAACAAAGTTAAAGCAACAATGAGTCACAAAAATATATTTTTGACTATCATGTTTGCCACAGAATTTTTGCACTTTATCTTACTTTATTTTTCTGATAATTTTCGTTCTTCCTTAAATAGCTCTAAGTTACCTGTTACTACAGAGTTGCAAATCCCATTTTCTCATCATCATTCCCCAAAATTTGTCCAAAAAAAAAGTTTCAGAGATATTATATTGAGTTATTTAGGCCAAAGTCAATAAATGGTTCTCAGAATAAGACTTTGAAAATAATATAATACTCTATGCAAGGCATGGCAGCTCAGGCCTGAAATTCAAACACTTTAGACAGATCACTTGAGGACAGAAATTTGAGACTAGACAGAACAATACAGTAAGACCTCCAACTCTACAAAAATAAAAAATAAAAATAAAAAAATTAACCAGGCATGGTGGCTCATGCCTGTAGACCCAGCTAGTTGGGAGACTAAGGCAAAAGGATGGCTTGACCTCAGAGTTCAGGGCTACAGTGAATTATGACCACACCACTGAATTTCTGCCTGGATGACAGAAACAGACTGTATCTCAAAAAAAAACAAAACGGACCATATCTCAGAAAAAAAAAAAAAAAGCCACAAAATAATGAATGCTATAAATAAGGATTCTAATACCACAAGCCCTTCCCTAACCTGCAAATGTTTTGTTAATTTAAATTGCATTTTAATAAGTAATGATGTTGGGGTAAAGGTCATAGAACACACCACCCAAAAATAAATACACCTATTTATAGCCAACTGATTTTGGACTAAGGTGCCAAGAACATACACTAGGAAAAGGACACCCTCTTCAAAGCAATGGCACTAAATATCCATGTGGAGAAAACTAAATATCCATGTGGAGAAGAATGATACTAGATTTCTATCTAATACCATATGATAAAATAAACTCAGACGCGACTGAAGACTGAAATGGAAGGCCCAAAACTATCAAACTACTAGAAGTAAACATAGGGAACATGCTTCAGAACATTAGTCCACACAAGGATTTTTATGGAAAAGACATAGGCACAGGCAGAAAACAAACGATAGACACATGGTACTACTACATGAAGCTAAAGAGCTTCTGCCTAGTAAACAACTGACAACTGAGTGAAGAGAAAACCTGTAGACCGGAAGAAAATATTGTCAAGCTATTCATCCAATAAGGAACTAATATTCAAAGTATACAAGGAATTCAAACCATCTGATAGTGAAAAAATAATCTGAGTTTAAAATTGGGGGAAATATCTGATTAGATAGTCTTTAAAAAAGAAATTCAAGTGGCCAATAAATAAATTTTAAAATGCTCAGTATTACTATTCATCAGGGAAATATAAATCAAACCTACAATGTGATCTAATCTCACTCCAGTTCAAATAAATGGCTGTCATTGAAAAAAACAAGAAATAATAAATACTGGTGAGGTTTCAGAGAACAGTAAACTCTTACATGCTGTTGTTGGGAAGATAAATTAGTGCAGCCACTACAGAAAACACGAGGTTTTCTCAGAAAAATAATAGTGGAACTGCTGAGAGATCCAGCAACCCCACTACTGGGTATTGAGGCAATAGAAAACAATAGATCAAAAGAATACCTGTACTCATATGTTTATTGTAGCACTATTCATAATAGCTAATGTATGGAATCAACCTACATGTCCATCAACAAATAAATGGATAAAAAATTGTGGTACACATACATAACGAAATACCATTCACCATAAAATGGCATGAAATCCTGTTATCTGTGGCCATGTGGATGAGTCTGGAGGACATTAAGTGCAGACACAGAGAGATAAATACTGAACAATGTCACTCATCTCATATGTGGGAGCTAAAGAAAAATTGAGTGCTGGGCATTATGGTTCATGCCTGTAACTGTTAAGCACTTTGAAAGACCAAGGCAGGAGAATTATTTGAGGCCAAATGTTCTGGACCAGCCTGGGCAACATTGTGAGACCTCATATCTACAAAGTGAAAAATCAAACAGGTGCAGTGGTGCACACCCATAATCCTAGCTGCTCAGGAGACTGAGGTGGGAGGATCGCATGAGCCCAAGAGTTTGAGGCTACAGTGAGCTATAATCAAACCACTGTCTCTAGTCTGGATGACTACAGTTACCCAGCGCCCAGACTAGACTAGCAAGACCAAGTCTCTTAACAACAATAAAAAAGCTCATGGAAGTAAGGGAGGAGAAGCTGGTTAATGGATACAAAATTGAAGTTAGATAAGAGGAATGAGTTCTGGTGTTCTGTGGCATTGTAGGGTAAAAATGTTTAACTATGATTTGTTGCATATTTTCAAATCGCTAGAAGATTCTGAATGTTCATAATGCAAAGAAATGAAACATGGTTGAAGTACTAAATATGCTAGTTAGCTTGATCAGTACACACTATATACAAGTATCAAAATATCACTCTATAGCCCATAATTATGTATATAGATGTCAATTAAAAACAAAAGAGAAGATGCATTCATTCTATTAAGAGAACAGACTATGGGCTAGCCTTACTAACTTCCTTCTAATCAACAGAATGCAGTAAACAAGATACCATTTGGCTTCTCTATCTCAGACTCCTTTCCCTTCAAACCCAGCTCCCAGACTCTGAGAATGCTCAGGCCACAAAGAGAGCCCAGAAGTGCCAGTGTCAGTGTTCATGCTGCCTGTTCTAACCAAGGTTCCAACAATAACCAGCATCAACCATCGAAGGCATGCGTGAGCCAAGCTTCAGATGATTCCATTTCCCCAGTCATTCAGCAGTTCCTAGGAAGCTGAGGGGAGCAGAGAAAAGCTGTCCTGGCCAAGCTTTTTCCAAACCACAGATTTATGAACAAAATAAATGTTGTTCTTTTAAGCCACTAAACTCTAGGTAAATGTTAGAAAAAGTGAGTTTTAAAAAGAGACAACAGGAAACATAACTTATGCAGCAGAAAACGGTCTCCTTTAAAGCAGACTCTAATGAATGTTGAGATTATTTATTGATGACAAACATTATTGAGAAGCAGCAGATAACAGAGAGAGAGAGACATCAGTTTCAAAAGAAAAACATTTCCTACAACTCCCTTCAATTATGAACTATGATAACAAGGCAAAAATGTCTTTTTAGAATTTTTTCTCAGGTTAGGAAATAAGACTGAAAAGCAAGAAGACATATGATTTGAAAAAAAAACTCAAAATACTTGGTTAAATTATCAAAACCAGACATTTACCTGATTTCAATTAACTAAAATTCTAAAAAAAAAAAGTAAGCAGCTTTGAGTATGTATTAATCAACCTAGTATTTAATTTTGATTTTCCTTTTCTCAAATAAGAAATAAGAAGAACATTACGGAATTATTTTTAATCTTGACAGAAGTAAAAAAAACTTAAAACTTAGGATGTGCTTTGAGTGCTAAAAAATCAAATGCAATCTCTCCTTTACCTTACTTCAAGCTTGTTTGTATGGAGAAGTTAAGACCATTCCATCTCTGTTACATCACATTGCTTCTCTATAGCAAACAAGTTGGCTCTGAAATTTTGAATGCTAACCTACTATTTTTATCTTACAAATTGCCTGAACATTACCTGGTTTTTAAGTGCTGCACTCCTAAAAATTTTCCTTCGAAGGAGTTAATCTTTTTATTCCAAGAACCTTCTACTGAGCTGAAAAGCAGAGCTATGCATCTCCGTTTAAGTAAAAGGTTAGTACAGGGAACTGTGGTTTCTGAGAATGCAGGATCTGCACCAAGAGAACTAGCTACCAGTGGAAAGAGAATCTGTGAACCAAAAGATGACTTCACCTGATTTCCACTGAGAACACCTGAAAGCTAACACTGAAACTTCTCCTTACTGGATGCTAAACATAATGAGTCAGTAAGAGAATTATGAGTCAGTAAGAATTAATGCACTAAATATTAGACAATGTCAGCAGATCCTATAACCAAAAGTGACTGAAAATAAACTATACAAGGAGGCACTAGATAAAAGACTAAAGGTTTGAATAGAAAAAAAAAAAAAAAAAAAATGAACTGTCTTGTAAGCCTGACTTTCCATCATGCCTTAGAGTAAGTAAGGTATAAGATGACCACAGACTCTTTCAAGATGCAAAAGGTGAAGTTAAAGATGTTCCGCTACATTTCATTTTTATTATGACATTAGAAAACTGGCAATATGCAATCTAATTAAAAAAAAAATCTCTCATTAAATTCAATTTGGGCCTGGGATAAGACTAGAGATAAACAAGCTAAGAACTGATCGTCAAAAAATAAACCTGCACATTTATAGTCGATTTTTTACAAGTTTAACGAAACAACAAAATGGGAAAAAATAGTGTTTTAAACAAATGATGCTGGTACATCTGGGTATCCATATGCAAAAAATAAAGTTGGACTCTCACCAAATACTGTATTTAAAAACTAACTCAAACAACTAACTATAACAGCTAAAACTATACATTTCTCAGAAGAAAACATTGGCATACATCTTTGTGGCTGCATTTGACAGTGTTTTCTTAGCTATGATTCCAAAGGAAAAAATGGACTCAATGGACTTCAGAATTGAAACCTGCTATGTGTGAGAAAACAGTATTAAGAAAATAAAAAGGCAAGCCATTGAGTACAAGAAAATATTTGAAAAGCATATATCTGATCTGATAAGGAACTTACATCTAGGATATATAAAGAACCCTTAAAATTCATAAATAAGATAACCCATTTAAAAAAGGGCAAAAATTTTGAATACACTTTTCTGCAAAGAAGATATAAAGATGAATAATAAGTATGTTAATAGATGCTTAATGTAATTAGTCATTAAGAAAATATAGATCAAAACCACTTTACACCATAGGATGAAATCTTTGTTCTATAAAAAAGATGGAAGTAAGTATTACCAAAAATGTAAAGAAATTAAAACCATTATACAGTGCTGCTGGGACTGTAAAGTGGTGCAGCCACTTTGAAAAACAAACTGGCAGCTCCTCAAAAGGTTAAGCATGAAGCTACCATAATATGAGCTCATCACATGTTTCTTCAAGAAGCAAACAGTGAAATTAAGGACAACTTAGTACCTGAATTTCTATTACTTTAGACAACTGGTAATAGTAAGTAACATGACTGAAAAATGATTCTAAAATTTGCTTTGGTACTGGCATAACAGAAGACATAAATCAACATATTGGAATTGAGAATCCAAAAATAAACACACATTTATGGTCAACTGATTTTTTAGCAAGAGTACCAAAAAGAACAACAATAAGAATATTAATTTGTTTAAAAGAATAGTTTTTTCAACAAATGGTACTGGGACAACTGGATATGTACATGCAAAAAAATAAAGATAGACTCTGAGCATATGTCATATCTAAAATTAAAGCAAAATAGAATCTCTAAACGTATGCGCTAAAACTATAAAATTTTTAAAGACAGATATAAATCTTTGTGGTTGCAGAAAACAGATTAACAAGACTTTATCAAAATTTGGTATGCCTGCACTTGAACAGACACCATCAAGAATGAAAAAAAAAAAAAAAAAACACACATTAAGTGAAAGAAAATATTTGAGAATCAGATCTGTTAAGAATCTTACATCTGGCCGGGCGCGGTGGCCCAAGCCTGTAATCCCAGCACTTTGGGAGGCAAAGGCGGGCGGATCACGAGGTCAAGAGATTGAGATCATCCTGGCCAACATGGTGAAACCCCGTCTCTACTAAAAATACAGAAATTAGCTGGGCGTGGTGGTGTGTGCCTGTAGTCCCAGCTACTTGGGAGGCTGAGGCGGAAGAACTGCTTGAACCCAGGAGGCGGAGGTTGCAGTGAGCCGAGATTGTGCCACTGCACTCCAGCCTGGCGCCTGGCGAAAGAGTGAGACTCTGTCTCAAAAAAAAAAAAAAAAAGAAAAAAGAAAAAGAATCTTACATCTAAGATAAAGAACTCTTAAAATTCAGAAACAAAAAGCCAACTGCATTTAAAAATTGGCTACATTTTAGTAGACATTTCTCCAAGTGTCTTGCAGAATTTTATGTGCTCAGGAGTGACTTGTCTTGGAGACAAGTCACTCCTGAGCACATAAAAAAATGTTTAATTACTCATTAGGGAAATACAAATAGAACCAGAATAAAGTATCATTCACGCCACGAGAAATTAAATCTTTTTAAAATGAAAAATGTGAAAAACGTTGGCAAAGACACAGAGAAATCAGAACCCCCATACAATTTTGATGGGATGTAAAATGGTGCAGCCACTCTTGAAAACAGATTGGTACCTCCTCAAAAGGTTACACAGAGTCACCATATGACCCAGCAATTCCACTTGTAAGTATACACCCAAGAGAAATGAAAACACGAAAATGGACATAATTAATGGCCAAAGAATGGAAACAACTCAAAGGTCCACAACTGATGAATGGGTAAATAAAATGAGTGTTATATTCATACAGTGGAATATTACTCAGTAATGAGAGAAAATGGGAGTACTGACACATGTTACAACAAAGATGGGCCTGAAACTGTTATACTAAGTGAAATAAACCAATCACAAAAGACCATCACATATTGTGTGGTTCCAGTGACCTGAAATGTCCAGAATAGGCAACTCTATAGAAACAAAGTAAGAGGCTGGGTCGGGTGGTTCAGGTCTGTAATCCCAGTGCTTTGGGAGGCAAATGGAGGTGGATCACCTTAAGTTGAGTGTTTGAGACCAGTCTGACCAACATGGAGAAACCCCATCTGTATTAAAAATACAAAACTAGCTGGCCGTGGTGGCACATGACTGTAATCCCAGCTACTCGAGAGCCTGAGGCAGAAGAACTGCTTGAACCCAGGAGATGAAGGTTAGAGTGAGCTGAGATCATGCCATTGTACTCCAACCTGGGCAACTGAAACTCCATCTCAAAACAAAAAATCAAAGTAGGCTGGTGCTTCCCTAGTTCTGAGGAAGGGCAAAAAGGCAAACTGGTGGATAATGGCTAAATGATACAGACTTTCTTTTCAGGATCATGAAAATCTTCTATAATTGATGGTGGTGATGGCTACACAAGACTATGCATATACTAAGAGACTATGACTTATACATTTTAAATGGTTGACCTGTATGGTATTTATATTATACATTGATGCAGCTGTTTCTAAAAATCCAGTGGCAGGATCTAGATACATTTCTTAATCCTCTACTTTGGATATACAAAGATGAGGAAAAAAATTGACTTTACTTTGTTAAATCAGGTTTTATCCTAAAGGTGCCTCCTTACATATTTTAAGTTCAGCCAGAAAGTCTCTCTGTACATTGTGAACTATAACAAGTGGAGGTATAAACAGACCACAGCCTACACCTGTGCCAACCACTAAGTCTTGGCCAAATATAGTCTACTGTTCAAACCATGTTCAAATAAGGCAAATGCCTAGCTGTAACCAATCCAGCTGTGTCTGTACCTCACTTATGTATTTAGTATGTAACTTTTTATGTCCATAAATCTTCCACCATGTGGCTGTGCTGGCTTCTCTGAGCCTACTCTAGCTCAAGAGGCTGCTTGATTCATGAATCATTCATTGCTCAATTAAATTAGTATAAATTTGATTTGGCTAAAGTTTTTCTTTTAACAGATGGCATCAGAAGTGGGAACTGAAGTACAGCTTCTAACAACTCCCAGGAATATTACTCAGCTTTCAGAGGAAATTGAGTACTGATACCTGTTACAACATAGATGGCCAAGAGAGGAATCTGTCTGCTTTCAATTCCTGGGGTTTCATAAGGAAAACAGGTTTTTCCCAAAACAGGGTCTGTGGTGCCTAGTCTGTTTTACCCAATGAGCCCCAGGCTATTAGAAGTTATCTTAGGTCCCCTCTTGTGTGCAATAAGAATGGCAAGACAAAATGGTGAAAAATAAAATTGAGTTGACTGAAGAGAGAAAACTTTTTTTTTTTCCAGAAAAATACAATCCAAGAGGAGAAAAAATGATGAACAGGTTTTAAATATAACTATATCTTGGATATCCTATTTTACATCAATTGACTTTTAACTACAGTATTCTGTTTTTAAAAAAGTGATTTAAATCTCTTGTTACCTGACTTTAGCTAGGCCAAATAGCCAATATTTCTGGCTTTTGAACTTTTACAAAAGTAATCTCCCAGGTGAAACTAAAAAGCCCTAACTAAGGTTATGGCTTAACCGCTAGTGTATGAGATATTTTCAAAGAGGTAGTAAGCAACTTTTGCAAAATCTAGAACCTCCAAAGTTAGCCCAGAGAAAGAAAATTTCAAGGTGGCAGTCAGAAGTTGTTGACAGAGGGAAAGAGAATCAATAGATGACAAAGGTCACAGATACCAAATGAGAAAGGGCTCATTCTTTGAGCCAAGAATTGAAACCAGCTGCCACTGTAAAAAGGCAAAACCTTAGCCACTAGGCCACAGAATTGGGCAGTTTCCCTTACTCTTCCCAGAAGGAGCCTAGAGGAGCCGATTTCGAACATGCGACGGCTTTTTAACTGCTCACGATAAATTTTAGAACTCTGACACCAACTCCAAAAGTCCTATCCTCTAAATAGTGGAGACCAAGAGAAAGTACTACCATGTGGTACCAAGGTGAAGCTGCCAAGGACGTAAAACAAGATGAGAGCCGCTGTCATGTGTGGCCTACGGATAAATACATCACATCAGGTAGGTACAGTTGTATTGCATTAACGAAAAGACTGCTTAATTAAGTGAGCAGGCTATTTAGCTCATTCATTTGATTTTAGATGGTATGGTTTATGAGGACACTAAGTAAGGAACTACTCCAAACTCTGATTATCTTCCCGACAGTAATCATAGTCTTAGCTTATAAAAAAAACAAACAAAAACAAACAAACAAAAAAAACAAACAAACCTGTGTGGCCCTGAGGACACTGTAACCTATAAATGACATGCTGAGACTAGAAACCCAAAGTGATGGTAACTGAATGTGGCACTAAGACCCTAAATTTTGGCCACAGTCTCAGTCACGTAAGTGAGAACCTGACCAAAAGGGGAGAATTTTTAAATCAAATTGTGAGAGGCCATTGTTTAACACTGATCTCATACACTAGGTCCCAAGAGACCACACCAAACCAAAATGGAGTCACTCATGCTAAATGTGACATGATCTTCAAGGAAACACACAGATCCTTGAACAGACCAGGTTTTGTTTTTTTCTCCTATAAAAAGGATGTTCCAGCATAGGAAGGTATCCTTTACTCTAACCCTTACAAAAGTAAAATAATCTGAAGTCATTCCCAACTTATAAAACCAACTGTTGTGCTACGTCCCAGTGGGTTTCAAGACCAAACAAGTACATAATAATAGGGACATCAATGACTCAAGTTTGGCCAATCCCTCAAAACTGAGAAGATGACCAAAAGGGGAAAATTGTTCAATAAAGTTTAGCCTAAAGCTCCCTCCTTACAAATGTTTCCCTTGAACTATAACAAGTAAATGTGTAAACAGACTGTAGCCTACATTTGTGCCAATCACTGAGATTTGGCTAAATGTAGAAACCATGTTCAAATAAGAAACATGTTGAACTGTAACCAATCCAACTGTTTCTGTACCTCACTTCAATTTTCTGTGTATCACTTTCCTTTTTCTGTCCATAAAACTTCTTCCACCACATAGCTGCACTGAGTCTCTGAGTCCACACTGGCTCAGGAGGCAGACCAATTTGCAAACATTCATTGCTCAATTGAACTTTTAAAGTTTAATTTAGCTTAAATTTTTCTTAAACAACTTTTATTGTTAAGCCAGCATAATTTTGGTTTTAGTTACAGACTCTAGTAAGTAGCTATGTGAAACCATTTAAGCTAATCAATTTAGAGACTGTTACTTCACAAAGTTTGTGTGGTCTTTTTAGTAATTTGTACTGCCTGTTTTAAAACAGCTTTCTATATTTATCTGTTTATTTTTCGTAAGTTGGAGTACTCTACCCAGGTGGCTTTGTCACTAAAGTATCTTAATATCTTCTCAGTAATTTTCTTTTAAGTTTATGGAGAGTAGAAAATTCTTTATAGTTTGGATGGATGGAAATAACCCAGGAGGCAAAGTTTCTCATTTTGTCAGCTGTCTGGGGATGTGTGCCTGTCCTTTATTCGAAGGGGCTAAACTAATTTTATCCCTCAAAACTTGCCCTTACAGTCCCACATGCTCAACTTTTCTACAAGAGTGCCTGTACCTGTGAGAAAAGGTGTTTATATAAATTTACCAGTAGGACATTAGCAATAAAAATAGAATGGGACCAGTGGGATTTAAAATAGCTGTAAATTTTGGAGATACCAATAGAGAATGGTAATTTTAGCTGTTTTACCCAATTTTATAAGCAATATATAGAATTAGCAGTTTTTGGAACCATGTCTCTTTTGTCCAGGCTGGAATGCAGTGGTGTAATCTCAGCTGCCTGCAACTTCCACCTCCCAAGTTCAAGTGATCCTCCTACCTCTGCCTTCCAAGTAGCTGGGGCTACATGGATGTACCACTATGCACAACTAATTTTTTTATTTTTAGTAAAGACAGGGTTTTACCATGTTGGGCAGGCTGGTCTCAAACTCCTGGCCTCAAATAGTCCACCTGCCTTGGTCTCCCAAAGTGGTACAGATGTGAGCTACCGTGTCCAGCCCTAAATTAAAAGTGTTTAAACACAAAGGGCATAAGCCCTACCTAGCTCTGACAATGACAGAAAAAGAACTCACAGGTAACTAACATTTAAATTATCTAGTATTAAGGCATAGAATAAATTATTTTAAGATAGAAGATAAATAATTTAGTATTTATGTCTTTGTATACAGGCCTAGCCCAGTATCACATGAAAGCTTTTTTTTTTTTTTTTTTGAAACAGGACCTCCCTTTGTGACCCAGGCTGGAGTGCAGTGGAACCATATCCACTCACTGCAGCGTCAACTTTCTGGGATAAGGCAATCCTACTGCATGCCCCACCCCAAAGTAACTGGGACTACAGGTACAAGCCAACATACCCAGCTAATGTGGATTATTTGTAGAGATGGGATTTTACCATGTTGCCCACAGGCTGATCCTGAACTCCTGACCTCTGATGATCTGCTTGCCTTAACCTCCCAAAGTCTTGGGATTATGGGTGTGATCTACCATGCCCAGCTTAGGTTTTTTTTTTTTTTTTTCTTTTTTTTTAATTTAAAAACCACTCTAAATGCATCCTCTCCCTCTTATACTCCCAGAGGAAGTGAGGAATTATCATCAACGGCAAATGGCAGTTGTGGCAAAGCAACGCCAAAAGCTGGCTTCCCTTTCAGGAGAGAACGCTGCCTCTTTTAGTGGTTTCTGGTGCTCTACACATTCAGAGAAACTTCCCTAGTAACAAACTATAGAAATGATCCCTAAAAGTATAGTCTTAGCAATTTGTATTGACTGTTATCTTCTCCCAGGTGTGAAGGTAGGGCTTTCATTAACTAGAATTTGGTGCCAGATATCAGCATTAACATTTAAAATTCATCAGGAGCCAGTGCTATCTTTTAGATGAGATAGGAGTACTCAGGATTCAAACCCCTGCAACTTAACAGCAAAAGGGTTAACTTACACTATTTGATAAATACCCTTTTGGACGTGGCTGGAGGAGTCTCTCAGCTGATGTGCAATAATCAATCTGGAGAAAGTGATACTGAAGTTCATGACTTAACTGGAAGCTGGAAGATTTTACAACCTTGCAGAGGTTAATTTTTACAGTTCTGATAAGCCCCCAGCTATAAGTCTAAGTTAGAGACTTTATTCAGTATTTGATTTTTGAGGCTGTTCATCAAAAGATGTTAGAAAGCTCAAAATGTCTGATTACAAAAGAATCACAGGCCATTACAAAAGTTCTTCATTTTATCAGAGTGCAATAAAAAGACATTAACACCAACATAGGAAGTTACACGGATATACGAACCTTACTTTTAAAGTTTAGTTTTGTAATAATATTTAAAAACTAACTAAAACAAGACAGGAATTATCTTAAAATGTTTGTGGATTATTCTAGTTACCAATGACCAAAAAAAGGAACCTTCTTCAGTGACTGTTTTTTCTTATGGGAAGCCTATTTGGATAAGCTGACAGTCAAACCTGATTTAAAAAAAAAAAAAAAAAACTTGAACTAGTCAGATACAGTAAGAATATGCCCAGTGTAATGTGAACACTATATCATAGAGGTCTTGAGTAGGAGAACATGTGACTCTTAGCCGCAGTATGGGAAGTTGCCTAATTATATTGAAGACTTTGAACATATATTGGGGCTGAAAAAGACAATACCCCAAAATGAAAGCCTCAGAAGCACCCTCAGAAATACAGCTTTTAATCTGACCTTCTCCTGCCCCTGTTTTCCTCAATTCCATTCTCCCTCAAGTCTGGCCATAGAAACCAAAATTTTCCTTTTCCAGGTAGGCCCCAGAATCTGTAACTTTTTGTTTAGAAACAGCCATAAAACTTTAAAAGTATTAATCTGATTTTTTCTCCACATTTCTCTCTAAGAACTGACAATAAAGAAATTATCTGACCTTTCTTGTTTTACTGTAGCTTACAGGTGCCCCATAGCTAAAAGGAAGAAAATGCTTACTCAGAAAGGTTAAGAAGAATCTAGACAGACAGGCCTTGTTGGCTAGTCCCTCAAAGTCCACCAGAACTACATTATACACTTTCTTTCAAACATATTTATACATGACTGTCCATACTTTGTTAAACCTAAGCAATTAAAAATAGATAATTTCTCCTATATATTGGGCCTTTATTTTGAAAACTCTTATGTATATATTCCAATCAAATCTGCATGCCTTGTCTTTAATCAATTGGTCTTTTGAGAGTTGATTTTTAAGCAAACCTTCAAAGGACCCATGGCCCCTAAACATATTAAGAAAAGCCAAGAGTACAGAATTAAGTTATACTGGATTAAAACACTGCCTTAAAAAAAAAAAAAAAAGAAAAAACCTTTCAAGATAAATCATTTCATCATCAGGCCATAAGAACAGATTTAGAATTGGAGGGATGAAAAAAAAAAATGCTACTAGAACCAACAAAAGTTAAAGAAGAGAGTTCTTACCCTAGGCTTTTTCAAAGGGAAAATAAGCTGAGTAAGCTGGAAGAAGTGAGGTAACAGCAGAAAATGAACTTTTGAAATATTAATCTGAGAAACTTTTTAGAAACAGATTACAGAATTAAACATTATAGTTTACAATTTCATTAAATCAATGTTTAATAACATCTTGTTGTTCTAACCAATTTTTTGTTTTCTTTTAGTGTATTTTAAAAATCAAAGCCCAATCTTTTAGAAAGGCTATTACGAATAATTTTCTTTCCATTCTAGCCAACTAAATCACATATAAAAATTTTAAAAAAATATTTTTTAAACGAAACCCATTTACACAAACCAATTACAGAATGCTTGGAGTTTCTGTTTTGTCCTAAACATACTCTTTCTTAAATAACCAGCCATTTCATTTTAGGATAAAAATCAATCACACAAGAGTCTTTTTTATACAAAATTATTTTCCTTGTAATCTTTCTTACGAAGAATACCTCTTTATAACTTTCTTTAAATCTCTTACTTACTAGTTCCCTTTATCTTGTTTCATAAGTAATCTTTTAATAATCTTTGAATTCAACAATTATTTTCACTTTATTTATTTCATTTTTATTTCTTACGATTTTTCTTTTTTCATAAGAATACTTCTTATTTTGGCACATTTTATATGGAACATCACATATTAACTAAAATTTTGACTTTTGGTGATAAATTTTTTGAGAAAACCTAGGAAGAAGAAAATCAGGATTTTATAGATGAGAACCATCTTATAATTTTTTGAAAAATGTATTGTAACTCAGCAAGTTAGAAGGAATGCACCATGCTCTGAGTTCCAAATTAAGAGACCTTTATTAATGTACCAGTGACCGAGAGACCGCCAACGTTCAAAATTCTCTCCGTCCTGAGGAAGGGGCCTTTTTATCTTTTATACCTTGATTTAGGTGGGAGAGGGTACCTAGCTGAAGTGGAATTTTACAGAAGCAGAAAAGCAGGTTAGAGGAAGGAGCTGCCGGCACAGGTGGTTTCCATACAACAGCAGGGGGAGGTATGCCAAGCAGGATGCAGTTACAGTGGTTACAAGTGTTAGGAACAGTAGCTTCAATGCCTCTAAGCGCAGCATGACCCAGTTATGCACCCAAAAGGGCTGTGGTAAGGAGGGGGAAGCCAGGTTGGAGTTTACAGCTAAAATGGAGTCAGTTTATGCTAGCCCACAGTAGGTTATTACAAATGTTTCTAATAATTTAGTTTAAAAATTGATAATTACCCAGACATTCAGTATCCATTATTTGATTTAATACAATGTTAAGATTTAACTTATATGACAACTTAACATTTTACACTTGTTACATTTACTTAATTTATTATTAATAGTTTTTTTCTACTGATAAGTTTGGATTGAGCTGTTTTCATTAAATCAACAATATTAAATGCCTTATTTATCAAAAATCACATGAACAAAAATCATTGTCTCGGGTTGGGTTTATAGTTTAAAACCTTTGTATCACATTCTGACATCTTATAGTAGCTAGCAGAGATAAATATGAAACCACTTGACCAAAATTTTTTTTAAAAAAAGAAAAAATCAATTGACCAATACATCTAAGCAATCATGTATACTGACAATTGTGAAGACATTTTGAATTTTCTTTTTACCTATCAATTTAAAGCCAACTCATTGGTTAAAAATCTACTTAAGTCACGTGGACTTGAAAAAGTATTTGGAAATAAGTCTCCAATTTTCTGATAAAATATTTAAGAACTTTTAAAAAAGACAATTAGAGCCCTTTCAGATATTGTTGGTACTCAAACATTACATACATAAGTCATAAATATTTAGACATATAGACACACAGAAGTAGATCTTAGAGATTCATAAGATTGTTCATTTGCCAGTTTTTCTTCTACATGTTACAATATTAGTCTTTAATTGTTTTCTACTGTAATCAGTTATCAGTGAGGCAACTACAAATTTGCATTTTTTAAAAAAAACAACTTTTAGGTGAAACAAGATGGAGGATTTATAGTTTAGGCCAGCCAAGAAAAAAATGGTGTAAAAATTGAGTTAAGATGGCCAGGGAAAGCCGACACCCTTAAACGTGATTTCCTTAAAGATTTTTTTTAATTGGCTTACTGGCTTTGGGCTGAAGCCTTTTAAGAAACAGGGCCAAGGAAACATGCAGCTTTTAGGGCTTACTATGCAGGCATACCTGGAAGGCTGAACAAATCTCCAAAAATCAAGAATTTTATTTTTACAAAAAATCCTGTCCCTTGAAAGCAGAAAACATTACAGGATGAGACAATGCCACGTCTGTACCATGCAAATCACTTCAAGTACATTTCTTCTGAGGTTGGTGGCCAACAAAAGCCAATTAGCCCATTCAATAATCAACCCATATCATCCTATGGCAGTCTCACTATTCAGTGGGGGATTGGAATATTTCCATATCTTCCAGGTGGCCAAAAGCATACAAATATATCTTCCAATAGCCAGCCCTAAAAAATTATCTCCTACCTAGTTATTACACACACCAAGGTCAAAACCAGTGTGCAAAGCCATTTTTGAAACCCTCGAAAGCCATTAAGATCCAGTAATTCATTTAACAAAGTGAGAGGTTTAAGATCTGTTAAAAAACTTGTGTGTTTACAAATCTTGGGATTTGATAAACAAAAACAGCGGCTCCTCCCAAAAAGAAGTCTGGTGGCTTTTCTGTTTTAAGAAATCACCAGGCATCAGAAATTATTTTACATCTTTCATGTGGGCATCAAGGGCAGCAAGAGAAAAAAGGGACAGATAAGTAAAATGGAGAGATAGAATTCAGTTGACTGAGAACAAAAATATTTCTTAAAAAATAAGATCCAAAGAGAAAACGGACTTTTACACACACACACACACACACACACAAATATATATGTTAGAAATACAAGAATATAAAAACATACATTTTTAACATACACATGCATATTTATGTCATATATTTATATATTTCTAACATATACATGATTATATCTAAATAAATTTATAAATATATATTTATTTATATATATTATATATTATATATAATTTATATATATATATTTATAAATATATATATATGTATATAAAATTTCCCGACTTACCAAGATGGCCAAATAAGAATCGCTCCAGTCTGCAGCTCCAAGCGAGATTAATGCAGAGAAAGTGGGTTATTTCTGCATTTCCAGCTGCGGTTTCAGGCTCATCTCATTGGTACTGGTTAGAAAGTGGGTGCAGCCCATGGAGGGTAAGCAGAAGCAGGGTGGGGGTGTTGCCTCACCCTAAAAATGCAAGGGGTCGGGGTACTCCCTCCCCTAGCCAAGGGAAGCCATGAGGGGCGGTTCCATGAGAAACAGTACACTCTGGCCCAGATACTGTGCTTTTCCCACAATCTTTGCAATCCACAGACCAGGATATTCCCTTAGGTGCCTATGCCACCAGGTCCCTGAGTTTCAAGCAAAAAACAGGGTGTCCACTTTTCCAGCACTGAGTTAGCCACAGGAGTTCATATCCCAGTGGTTCCTGGAACACGAGCAAGACAGAACCATTCACTCCCCTGGAAAAGGGCTGAAGCCATGCAGCCAAGCGATCTAGCTCAGGTGATCCCACCCCAATGGAGCCTAGCAAGCTAAGATCCACCGGCTTGAAATTTTTACTGTCAGCACAGCAGTCTGAAATCAACCTGGGGTGCTCGATCTGGATGGGGGGAGAGGCATCAGACATTACTGAGGCTTGAGTAGGTGGTTTTCCCCTTGCAACGTAAACAGAGCCATGGGGAAATTCCAACTGGATAGGGCCCTCCACAGCTCAGCAAAGCCGCTGTAGCCAGATTGCCTCTGAAATTCTCCTCTCTGGGTAGGACATCTCTGAAAAAAATGCCAACAGCCCCAGTCAGGGACTTATAGATAAAATCCTCATCTCCTTGGGACAGAGCACCTGGGGGAATGGGCGGCTGTGGGTGAAGCTTCAGCAGACCTAAACTATCCTGCCTGCTGGCTCTGAACAGAGCAATGGTTCTCCCAGCACAGCACTCCAGCTCTGCTAAGGGACAGACTGCTTCCTCAAGAGGGTCCCTGATCCCTGTGCCTCCTGACAGGGAGACACTTCCCAGCAGGGGTCTACAGACACCTCATACAGAAGAGCTCCAGGAGGTATCTGGTGGGTGCCCCCCTGAAACGAAGCTACCATACAAAAAAACAGACAGCAATATTTGCTTTTCTGCAGCTCCACTGGCAATATCCAGGCTAAGAGTGTCTGAAGTGGACCTCCAGAAAACTCAAGCAAACCTGCAGCAGAGGGGCCTGACTCTTAGAAGGAAAACTAACAAACAGAAAAAAAGAGGATCAACATCAACAAAAAGGATGTTCACGCAGAAACCCTATCCAAAGGGCTCAGCATCAAAGTCCAAAGGCAGATCAACCTATGAAGATGGGGAGAAACCAGCACACAAAGGCTGAGAATTCCAAAACCCAGAATGCCTCTTCTCCTCCAAAGGATCACAACTCCTCACCCGCAAGGGAACAAAACTGGACAGAAAATGAGTTTGACAAATTGACAGAAATAGGCTTCAGAAAGTGGGTAATAACAAACTCCTCTGAGCTAAAGAAGCATGTTCTAAACCAATGCAAGGAAGCAAAGAACCATGAAAAGGGATAGAGGAAGTGCTAACTGAAATAACCAGTTCAAAGAAGAACATAAATGACCTGATGGAGCTGAAAAACACAGCATGAGCACTTTGTGAGGCATACGTTAAGTATCAATAATTGAACTGATCAAGTGGATGAAAGGATATCAGAGAATGAAGATCAACTTAATGAAATAAAGTGTAAAGACAACATTAGAAAAAATAAAATAAAAAAGCCTCCGAAAAACATAGAATTGTGTGAAAAGACCACACCTACATTGGATTAGTGTACATGAAAGTGATGAGAATGGAACCTTCCTGGAAAACACTCTTTAGGGTATTACCCAGGAGAACTTTCCCAACCAAGCAAGACAGGCCAACATTCATATTCAGAAAATACAGAGACCACCACAAAGATACTTCTCGAGAAGAGCAACTCCAAGACACATAATCATCAGATTCACCAAGGCTGAAATGAAGGAAAAAATGGTAAGTGTGGCCAAAGAGAAAGGTGGGGTTACCCACAAAGAGAAGCCCGTCAGACTGACACTGAATCTCTCTGCAGAAACCCTACAAGCCAGAAGAGAGTGGGGCCAATATTCAACATTCTTAAAGAAAAGCATATTCAGGCTGGGCGCGGTGGCTCAAGCCTGTAATCCCAGCACTTTGGGAGGCCGAGGTGGGTGGATCACAAGGTCAAGAGACCGAGACCATCCCGGTCAACATGGTGAAACCCCGTCTCTACTAAAATTACAAAAAATTAGCTGGGCATGGTGGCACATGCCTGTAATCCCAGCTACTCAGGAGGCTGAGGCAGGAGAATTGCCTGAACCCAGGAGGCGGAGGTTGCGGTGAGCTGAGATCGTGCCATTGCACTCCAGCCTGGGTAACAAGAGCGAAACTCCGTCTCAAAAAAAAAAAAAAAAGAAAAGAAAAGAATATTCAACCTAGATTTTCATATACAGCAAAACTAAGCTTAATAAACAAAGGAGAAACAAATTCCTTTACAGACAAGCAAATGGAAAGTTTCTGTCACCACTAGGCCTGCCTTACAAGAGCTCCCGAAGGAAGCACTAAACATGGAAAGGAACAACTGGTACCAGCCACTGATAAAACGTATCAAATTGTAGAGACCATCAACAATATGAAGGAACTGCATCAACTAACAGGCAAAATAAACAGCTAGCAACATAATGATAAAATCGAATGCACACATAACAATATTAACCTTACTATAAACAGGCTAAATGCCCCAATTAAAAGACAGACTGGCAAATTTGAAGAAAAGTCAAGACTTACTGGTGTGCTGTATTCAGAAGACCCATCTCAAGTGCAAAGACACACACAGACTGAAAATAAAGGGATGGAGGAATATTACTAAGCAAATAAAAAAAAAAAGCAGGAGTTGGAATCCTAGTCTCTCATAAAACAGACTTTAAAGCAACAAGGCTCAAAAAAGACAAATTTCTTTACCCAAAGAAATCAATGCAAAAAAAAAAAAAGCGCTAATTATCCTAAATATATATGCACCCAATACAAAAGCACCCAGATTCATAAAGCAAGTTCTTAGAGACCTACAAAAAGACTTAGACTCCCACACAGTAATACTGGGAGACTTTAACACCCCACTGTCAATATTAGATCAGTAAGACAGAAAATCAACAAGGATATTCAGGACTTGAACTCAGCTCTGGACCAAATAGACATAACAGACATCTACAAAACTCTCCACCCCACATCAACAGAATACACATTCATCTCAGCACTACACTGCACTTACTCTAAAAACTGACCACATAATTGGAAGTAAAACACTCCTCATAAAATGAAAAAAAATAAAAATCTTAATAGTTTCTCAGACCACAGTGCAATCAAATTAGAACTCAGAATTTTAAAACTCACTCAAAACCGTGCCACTACATGGAAACTGAACAACCTGCTCCTGAATGACTACGGGGTAAATATCAAAATTAAGACAAAAATAAAGAAGTTCTTTGAAACCAATGAGAACAAAGAAACAAACTACCAGAATCTGAGATACAGCTAAAGCAGTGGTTAGCAAGAGATTTATAGCACTAAGTGCTCACAATAGAAAGGAGGAAAGATCTAAAACTGACACCCTAACATCACAATTAAGAGAACTAGAGAAGCAAGAGCAAACAAATTCAAAAGCTAGCAGAAGTCAAAAATCAACTAAGATCAGAGCAGAACTAAAGGACATGAGACACAAGAAATCCTTCAAAAAAAAAAAAAAATCAATGAAGCCACAGTTTTTTTGAAAAGACCAACAAAATAGACTGCTAGCCAGACTAATAAAGAAGAAAAGAGAGAAGAAGCAACTAGATACAATAAAAAAGGGGGGATAAAATAAAAAGGTATCACCACTGACACCACAGAAATACAAACTACCATCCGAGAATACTATAAACACCTCTAGGCAAATAAACTAGAAGAAATAAATACATTTTCTGGACACATCTAATCTTCCAAGTCTAAACCAGGAAGAAGTAGACTCCCTGAGTAGACCAATAACAAATCTGAAATTAAGGCAGTAAATAATAGCCTACCAACCAAAAAAAGTCCAGCACCACTCAGTTTCACAGCCAAATTCTCCCAAAGGTACAAAGAGAGCAGAGACCATTCGTTCTGAAACTATTCCAAACAACAGAAAAAGAGGGAATCCTCCCCAACTCATTTTATGAGACCATCATCATCCTGATACCAAAACCTGGCAGAGATGACAAAAAAAGAAAATTTCAGGACAATATCCCTGATAAACACTGATGTGAAAATCTTCAATAAAATACTGCAAACTGAATCCAGAAGCAAATCAAAAAGCTTAACCACCAAGATCAAGTTGGCTTCATCCCTAGGATGCAAGGCTGGCTCAACATACACAAATCAATTAATATAATCCATCACATAAACAGAACCAATGACAAAAACCACATGATTATCTCAATAGATTCAGAAAAAACCTTCAATAAACTTTAACACCCCTTCCTTCATGCTAAAAACTCTCAGTAAACTAGGTATTGATGACATGTACTGTAACAAGGCTAGCCTAAAAGTTAGAACCTGAGAAATGCCATTTTGTAAAAGACAAAGCTGTTCTTAAAATAAGTTGTAACGGCTTCCCCATTCTCTTTGCAATAAGTGCTGACCTTGGCTTCTATGAAAAGTGCTTACTTCTGCTTATCAGTAAGTGCTGAAAAGTTGCTTGCCCTGCATCCCCTCACCCTGAAACCAGGATGTGGTTTTTCAGCTTAAAAACCCCGCTCCCCCTGAACTCGGGGCCACAGGTTGGAGATATGTGAGTCCTCCGTGGTCGCCGGCAATAAATGACCCTGCAATTTGACATACTTTTGTCTTGGTGTTGACTTTCTATGCCCGGTCCTGTACAACATTTGGAGGTTCCACCGATATCTTTTATTTTCATCACCAGACAAAAGCCATCTCAGACTCTTGCCTGGGCGGCCCCTCCCATCTCGGAAGCCTCTAGAGGAGGCGCCCTCTGACTGTCCCAGGGCCCCAGAGTGCCACCAAGGAGTATAAGTGACCCAGGGCCCACATTTACCCGAAATTCCTCAGGGTCCTAAAGACCTCCGGAGGTAAGTTTGGTCTGGAAACTGGGAACTAGTTCAAAGGAAAGGGCCTGAGTCGGGGGACTGACAAGTCATTGCAACTCTGACCTGGCAAGCCTCACCGAGACGTCGCTTGAGGCTTCTGGTGGCTGTCATAGTGGGTGGCAGCCTTCTGGTAACTGGTTGCAGTGGGCAACAGCCTTCTGGTGTGGCATAATGGATGCCAGCCTTCTGGTAGCTGGCATAGAAGGTATCAGCGTTTGCAGCCTTCTGGTAGCTGGCATAGGGGGTGTCAGCATTTGACTGTTTTCCGTAACCTCTGTGTGAGTGAGAGAGCGAGTGTGTATATATGTAGTCCCACGGCTGAAAGGCAACAGGGCTTGTGTGGGCCTTCACCCACGGTTCCACGGGAGCGTCATAGGGCATCACGGTGATTCACCTCAGAGCTGCCCTACTTGGACTTCCATCCTGAGGTGACCAGGTCCGGGGTTTATATGAGCACACCTTAGCCAAGACGCACCCTAAAATTTCCTTTGGAAAAGTGGCCGGAAAGGCACCTGAATGGTCTCCCATCCGGGGGGCACTCACCCTTTGTCTGTCACTCTTGTATGGGGTCCTGTCTCGTCTGTAGATTTGTCAGTCTTGTTAGACTCCTGCTAGCAGACATACACTGGTTCAGGCCATCTTCCCTTGAGGTAGGGGACATTTTACAGTGGTTGACGAACCACTGGATGCAGGAAACTTTTACTGATTATACCCCTGCAGAGATTACTTATTCTTCTTTCTCATTTTTTCTTCTATCACTGAGGCCTCACTCTTTCTTCCTACGCCATGTGGCAGATAGTCTCAACTTTAGTTGTCTTTATTTTCTTCCTTGTTATGATTATTGTGGCTTGTAAATTCTCCCAGCCACCTCCACCGGGAAAGGAGTACTTTTTGCCCGTGCTGGGTCTGATTCCATGTCGGGGAGGCAGTTGTTCCCTTGACACCTTGGAATCAGTTTCTTTGGGGTCGTAAGAGACAAAGTCCTAGATCAGGGTCTACAAGTACTCTTTTTCAGGCTGGGATGGAAAATTGGTAACTGCCTATTCTGCCAGAAAAGTGTCCAATGTTGTTATGGGCCATGCCCGGTGGTACATCACAGAGAGAAAAAAGAGACAAAGAGGAGAGAGGAGAGAGACAGAAAGGAGAGAGGAGAGACAAAGAACAGAGGGCAAGAAAGAAAGTGGACAGAAGAGAGGAGAGAGGACAAGAAAGTAAAAGAAGAAAGAGAAGACAGAGAGACAGAGAGAGAGAGAGAGAGAGGAGAGAAAGAGAAAAAGTAGACAGAAAAGGAGAAAAAAAAGTAGGAAAAAAGAGGCAAAGAGAGGAAAACAAAAAGAGAAAGAGATACGGAGAGGGGGATTTAATGCTTTTTTAGGGTCCCTGTGTCAAGGTGACCAAAAGCTGCAGGGGTGGGAAACTCGCAGCCCACCCAGCAGCTGGGAGCTCAGTTTTTAAATTGACACAAAAAACATTTTTTTCCTTCCTTCCTCTGCCAGCCGGGGCCGCCCCTTCTTTGTTCATATCCTTTTTTTTTTTTTTTTTTTTTCTCTAGTGATTTGTATAACTGAAAGGTAATAGAAATCAAAGAAAGGGCCAAAACGCCAAGTGCTGGTAAGCGCCTTATTAAGAGCAGAAAAAAAAAAAAAAAAAAAAAAAAAAAAGCTGCTGGGCTGAACCCAAAATTGGCAGCACCTGTGGCATGGCAAAGGGGATTCCTATGGCCTGCAAGCTGGCAGATGCATCCAGTGTGAGGGGCTGTGCAGGAGGGAAGGGGCTGGGAAACTGCTAAGAGTTTCTGGGAGAGGTTTGTACTGAGGAACTGCTGAGATGGCGAGGGGGGGAGGGTTAGAAACCTGCTGAAATGGAAAGTTCCCCGGGGGGGATGTCATGCTGGGAGGCTGCAAAACTTAAGGTAGTGGCGGTGACAGGGTTTTACAATGGAGCTCAACATCTCCTGTTCTCTGAAAAGCCCCAGGTTTTGACAGGGCTCTTAGAATCCATACTCCAGAGTCATCGCCCCTCTTGAAACGACTGCCTACAATTATTACTAATTCTGCTCACCACAGAGAAAAGAGGAATAATTAGATAGGAAGCCCTGAAAGCCAACATAGGTCCAGGGAAAGGAACAGTTAAAAAAAATAAATATAGGGGAACTAAATTAAAAAGATGTTTTTTTTCCCTCTACCCGACCCCAATGGGACCCCAACACCTTAGGGTTATCAGGCTCTGAACACTTTTCACCGGTATCTTTTTTAAAAAAAGGGGTTAAGAGAATGGCCCATAAGCCCACTAACCTCCCCGAGGTAGGGACTGTAAGGGTCCACAGGGTCCACAGGAGTTGCTAACTGCTTTCCTTGAGCACTTACAGGACACGCCTATTGACCCTGAGGCCCCGAAAAATCAGCAGGCCATAAATCTGGCTTTCGTTTCCCAGTCTGCCCAGACATCAAAAAAAAAAATTGCAAAAATTAGAGGGGTTCCAGGAAATAAATTTAACTCAGTTATTAAAGATTGCCCAAAAAGTTTTTAACAATAAAGACATCCTAGAGGCCAAGCAAGATAAGAGAGTTACTAAGGCCATGGTAACAGCATTCCAGGAAACCCGAGTTATCTCAAGGGAACCAGGAATCCAGCAGAGGGGCCCAGGGAAACAAAGACTCAACTCTGCCAGCCAAAAGTTACTTACCTGGACTATATTATAGAAAAAGGCAACCAGACACTGGCACCCCGCCGAGTCCAAGCAGTGCTGCTTGGACCCAGCCCAACCACGAAACGCCAAGTTCAAGAATTTCTTGGGGCAGTAGGGTACTGCAGGCTAGGAATTTTGGGATTTGCCAAGCCTCTGTATGCCTGCACTGGAGGAAATCAGCCCTTGACATGAACAGAGGTAGAGCAACGGGCTTTTAACAGGCTCAAGACTGCCCTGTCTGCAGCTCCAGCTTTGGCCTTGCCAGACATCTCTAAACCTTTCCAGTTGTTTGCGCATAAAAAACAGAAAGTCACTAAAGGGGTGCTCACCAAAACTCTGGGACCTTGGTCCTGGCCAGTCGCCTACCTCTCTAAAAGACTTGATCCTGTAGCCTACGGATGGCCGGCTTGCCTAAAGGTGGTAGCGGCCACAGCCCTATTTGTCAAGGAGGCAGAGAAGCTAGCTTTGGGGCAGGAGTTAAACTTAGTGGCTCCCCACACAGTGGAGTCACTACTCCGTGGAGCTCCAGGAAAATATGTGTCTAATGCCCACATAGTCCAATATCAGGCCTTACTTTTGGATTATCCCTGCATAGAATTTTCAAAAACCACAGTTTTAAACCCCGCCACACTGCTGCCTGACAGCAAGCCGGAAGAGCCCAGACCTGACTGCCAACAGACAATAGACGTCCTCCACACTGAGCAACCAGATCTCACCAACGTCCCCCTGCGGAACCCAGAGGAGGTACTGTATACAGATGGCAGCAGCTTCATGGTCGACAGAGTCAGGTACGCTGGGGCAGCTGTGGTCACCCTAGAGCGGGTTATCTGGGCCCAGGCTCTTCCACACAAAACCTCAGCCCAAAAAGCAGACCTCATAGCTCTGATAAAGGCCTTGGACTGGACAGAGGAAAAGACTGTCAGCATCTACACTGATAGCCAATATGCCTTTGCTACGGCCCATGTACATGGAGCCATGTATAAAAAAAGAGGGCTGCTTACCTCAGGGAAAAAAGTCATCAAAAACAAAGAGGAAATCCTAGCCCTACTAAAAACTGTATAAAAGCCCAAGGCCGTGGCATTAATACACTGCAAAGAACACCAGAAGGGAGATTCACCAGAGGCAAGGGGATAGGACAGCTGACCTACAAGCCAGACAGGCAGCCTTGGGGCCAGTAAAACCTCTGACTCTTCTTGTAACTCTGCCGGCCCAAACCCTCTAAAAACAGGGGGGATTGCAAGATTCCACAGGATGGTGGACTCTACTGGACACAAGGATTGTGCTCCCTGAGGCTCTAGGACAAACTCTAGTTAAGGACACACACACCAGGCCACTCACTTAAGGCAAACAAAACTAACTAAGCTGCTGAGGGCCAGATACTACATCCCACACTTACATGAGATTATTAAGGAAACTATGACTCAATGTAATGTATGTGCCAGGGTAAATCCAGAAAACAGTAGGCCTAGTCAGGCAGGGATAAGACTTAGGGGTATTAGCCCAGGGAAACACTGGGAGGTAAATTTTACTAAAATAAAGCCCCCAGCGTGCGGCTATAAATACCTCCTTGTATTTGTAGACACTTTATGGATGGGTCAAGGCTTTTCCCACTAGGTCAGAAACTGCACTGGTAGTAACAAAAACATTATTACAGGACCTGGTTCCTCGGTCTGGCCTGCTCCTGACTCTGGGATCAGATAATGGCCCTGCATTTACAGCACAGGTTTCACAGGGCCTGGCCAAGGCCCTGGGCAGATCCTGGAAACTACGCTGTGCCTATCACCCCCAGAGTTCAGGGCAGGTTGAAAGGATAAACCGGACCATAAAGAAAACTTTAACAAAATTCATTCTATAAACTGGTGAAAATTGGGTCAACCAGCTTCCTTTTGTTCTCCTCTGTACCCGATGTACTCCCTATAAAAAAGGCTTTATTCCTTTTAAAATTATGTTTGAAAGGCCCCCTCCCTTATTCCCCAAACCTGCAGACACCATACCTGCTCAAGTCCATAACCACACACTCCTTAGGTCCTCACAGGCACTCCAGTCTGTCCAGTCCCAGGTGCACCCGCTCATCAGGGAAATTCAACTTACCCCAGTGGACCTCACTGACCAGCTGGTATAGCCCTTCCAGCCAAGGGACAAAGTCCTGGTAAACAGATTCACTGCCTCCTCTGGCCTAACTCCTACCTGGAAGGGACCCTACACCATGATCCTGGTCACCCCCATGGCAATCAGGGTGAACGGACTGCCTGGATTCACCACTCACATGTCAAGACTGCCCCCCGAATGTGAAATAAAAGGTGGTCTCATTTTCAACAGACCCCCTGAAGCTAAGACTTTTGCACTCTTTGCGGTAACCATCCTAATCCCCTGGCATTTTTTTTTTTTTTAAATACTTTCTAGGTTTGGTTTTCCCAGTAAAACAGAGTGAATGCAAAACCCTAGATTTTTTATTATCCCCACCCCAGTCTTTTACAGTTGTTTCACCCGCATCCAATTGGACAGCAATATTTTTAGTGGGTCTCCTTTATTGTCTTGTCTTACCAAGACATTCTTTCTTTTTATGTTTATATAATATTTGATTAAATTATTTAATTCAAGTGACAAGTACAAGTACAAATGGCATAAACAGGTTTGAAAAAAACCTAGTTAACGCTTGGTAAATTTATATAACTCTACCATGGAGACCAAAATGTATGTTAAACTATAAAAAATAGTCTATTAGCTGTGAGTATTTAATGTGCCCTGGACTTCAGACAGTGTTCTCCAAAGAGATAAAAATACTGGTTAATCCACAGAATTAGTTAAAAAAAAAATTTGTAAAAACTGCTGTATCTCTATTATACCTACTATTTCAGTAGTCCTCAACCTCTTTGGCACCAGGGACCGGTTTTATGGAAGACAATTTTTCCCATACCAGTCAGTGGCCCAGGGGTTGAAGACCCTTGTCCTATCTCATACTTGATATATTTGTTTGTTCAGCAGATTCCGAGTCACTTAAGGGTGTTTTTATTTCTCTAAAGTCAGTAAAGTAACTGACACATAGTAACTACTTAAGCAGTTCTTAAATAAATAAATCATATATTAGGTTACACTGTTACTCAGTATGTATTAACAAATGTCTATATAGGTGTATCTTGTCTATCAGCTAAATTGTGTCCTTAAGGGCAGGACCTGTGTTTCAGACATCTTTAATATTTACCATGTTTGTCAAATTTAGTAAATGTACAAAATATGTTAATTTTAAAAAAGCAGTGTATCTGTCCCTTTTGCTACTTACCAGTCCTGCCTTATGACTTCCACTGAAAAGAGCTTTTTAGTGCAAATAGTGTCTACATTTTATTGTATAAAGTATTGCCTGGGCCATACCAAATCATTTTAACTGAGGTCGTTTTAGGGACCACAAGCTTCATAATTGCTGCTTAATGCTAACTGTAGCAAATTGCACTTGGGTGTTGGTAGCTTTCAGCACAGTGCTGTCTCCTTTCATCCCATCTTGTGTGTTAATCACTGACTGCCAGGAAATGTCTTTGGCCTAACATCCCTACTTACTAAATTAGCAAAACCGTTGGTCCTAATGGTCCTAGGGTTAATATTTGGACCATGCCTTTTAAACATGCTCCTCAGATTTATCCAGGAAAAAAATAGACGCGGTCAAGTTAATGGTTCTAAGATCCAGCTATGGGCCCTTAAGCCAAAAAGAAAAAAACGTATTAAAGATTTAATGTATGTTAGAAGAACGGGGGGAATGTAACATGGCTAGCCTAAAAGTTAGAACCTGAGAAATGCCATTTTGTAAAAGACAAAGCTGTTCTTAAAATAAGTTGTAATGGCTTCCCCATTCTCTTTGCAATAACTGCTGACCTTAGCTTCTACGAAAAGTGCTTGCTTCTGCTTATCAGTAAGTGCTGAAAAGTTGCTTGCCCTGATCCCCCCACCCTGAAACCAGGATGTGGTTTTTCAGCTTAAAAACCCCTCTCTCCCTGAACTCGGGGCCACGGGTTGGAGAGACGTGAGGAGTCCTCCATGGTCCCCGGCAATAAATGACCCTGCAATTTGACATACTTTTGTCTTGGTGTTGACTTTCTATGCTCAGTCCTGTACAACAGTATCTAAAAATAATAAGAGCTATTTGACAAACCAATGTCATACTGAATGCGAAAAACCTGCAAGCGTTCCCTTTGAAAACTGGCATGAGACAAGGATGCCCTCTCTCACCACTTCTATTCAACATAGTATTGGTAGTTCTGGCCAGGGCAGTCAGGCAAGAGAAAGAAAGGGCATTCAAATAGGAAGAGAGGAACTCAAATTGAGTTATTTTTTGCAGAAGACATGACTGTATACTTAGAAAACCCCATTGTCTCAGCCCAAAATCTCCTTCAGATGATAAGCAACTTCAACAAAGTCTTAGGATACCAAATCAATGTGCAAAACCCATAGACATTTCTATCCACCCATAATAGACAAACAGCCAAATCGTAAGTGAACTCCCATTCACAACTGCTGCAAAGAGAATGAAATTTCTACAAATACAATTTACAAAAGATGTGAAGGATCTCTTCAAGGAGAACTACAAACCACTGCTCAAAGAAATAAGAGAGGTCACAAACAAAAAAATTCCATGCTCATGGATAGGAAGAATCAATATTGTAAAAATGGCCATATTGTTCAAGGTAATTTATAGATTCAGTGCTATCACCATCAAGCTACAACTGACTTTTTTCAAAGAATTGGCAAAACCTACTTTTTATTTCATATGGGACCAAAAAGAGCCTGCATAGCCAAAGAAAAAGAACAAAGCTAGAGGCATCACACTACCTGACTTCAAACTATACTATCAGCCTAGAGTAACCAAAACAGCACGGTACTAGTACCAAAGCAGATATATAGCCCAATGGAACAGAATGGAGGCATCAAAAATAATGCCACACATTTATAACCATTTGATCTTTGACAAATCTGACAAAAAGCAGCAATGGGGAAAGGATTCCCTATTTAATAAATGGTGCTGGGAAAACTGGCTAGCCATATGCAGAAAACTGAAACTGGACCCCTTACTTACACCTTATACAAAAATTAACTCAAGATGGATTAAAGACTAAAACAGAAGACCTAAGATTATAAACAAAACAAAACAAAAACCCCTAGGCAATACCATTTAGAATGCAGACATGGGCAAAGATTTCATAATTAAAATGCCAAAAGCAATGGCAACAAACATAAAAATTGGCAAATGAGATCTAATTAAACTAAAAAGCTCTGCACAGCAAAAAGAAAAAAAGAAAATCAGAGTGAACAGGCAACCTACAGAATGGGAGAACATTTTTGCACTCTATCCATGTGACAAAAGGATAATATGCAGAATATACAAAGAACTTAAATTTACAAACAAAAAAAAATCAAAAAGTAGGCAAGGGATATAAACAGACACTCCTCGAAAGAAGACATCTATGAAGCCAACAAACATATGAAGAAAAGCTCATCATCACTTGTCATTTTAGAATGGCAATCACTAAAAAATCAGAAAACAACAGATGCTGGAGAGGATGCAGAGAAACAGGAACACTTTTACACTGTTGGTGGGAGTGTAAATTCGTTCAACCATTGTGGAAGACGTGTGGAAGTTCCTCAAAAATCTAGAACCAGAAATACCGCTGGACCCAGCAATCCCATTACTAGGTATATACCCAAAGGATTAGAAATCATTCTACTATAAAGACATATGCACACGTATGTTTACTGCAGCACTGTTCACAACTGCAAAGACTTGGAACCAACCCAAATGTTATAATAAACTGGATAAAGAAACTGTGGCACATATACGCTATGGAATACTATGCACCCATCAAAAAGAATGAGTACATGTCCTTTGCAGGGATATGGATGAAGCTAGAAACCATCATTCTCAGCAAACTAACACAAGAACAGAAAACCAAACACTGCACATTCTTACTTGTAAGTGGGAGCTGAACAATGAGAACACATGGACACAGGGAGAGGAACATCACACACCAGGGCCTGTCAGGGTGGAGCCTAGGAGAGGGATAGCTTTAGGAGAAATACCTAACATAGATCACGGGTTGATGTGTGCAACAAGTCACCATGGCATGTGTATACCTATGTAACAAACATGCACGTTCTGCACAGGTACCACAGAATTTAAGTATAATAATAATAAAAAAGAAATCTACTTTTAATTATAAAGATCTTTTTAAAAATCCTTTTGAATCTCTTACTACCACATCACAGCTGGGACAAACTACTGGTATTTTAAAAGTAACAAATACCAAACCAGAAAGAACTAGACTTAGGAACCAAACTCAGGTTGCTGTACTGAACAGGGCAGAATCACAGCTGGGACAAACTGCTGATATTTTAAAAGTAACAAATACCAAACCAGAAAGAACTAGACTTAGGAACCAAACTCAGGTTGCTGTACTGAACAGGGCAGGATTGGGAGGCCACCACTACTCCTTCAGTCTGGCCTTCACTGGCGAAAGGCCTTGTTATATAGACAAAACCTCTTTTAAAAAGTTTTAAAAAATAATTTCTGCTAACTGGATTTTTTTTTCTTTTTTCTTTTTTTCTTTTTTTTTTTGGCAGCTACAAAGATGACTTGCTTTCCACAATTTGGAACATTCCTTTGGATTTGACCAAGTCAGAAGGAGATGGCCATACTTGATGGAAGAAAAGTGAAACAACAAAACCCCAAACATAAAAACAGTTAAGCAAAACAAGCAAATGTACAATTCCTATGATTACTGAGCGTTCTAATGGTAAGAAATTAAAACCAGCTGGTTGGTTAACTTTTCGTCATTAAAAAAAATTTTAAGACAAATCTCTAATTTAGCTATTTATCTGAAAATAAGGCTCAGGCTGATGATTGTTCTCTACCATCTTAAAAGCAGGAAAAAACTCATACTCACCTTCCCTGTTAGAAGCAAGCTGAAACTGAAGAACGGAGGTGCCTGCTCTCCATCATCATGGAAGCAGGAAAAACTTGCCTTTCTTGTTGGAAATGAGTAAAACTTGAGGAGCTGTAAAGCAAAACGAACCTTAGATCTCAACCAAATTTTGGGAGATCAGGGACTCTCTGGAGGGGAGAAGCTCCCCAACCTCAGCAAATTAACCTATTGGTTTGAACAATAAGAATGGCCCAGGTTGGGATCAAGCAATAATGAGATTTACCAAAGGGCAGGGCCACCTTTGACATGTCCTTCTCTGTCCTTAATCTTTATTGGTATAGTCAGAGGCTAGGATTGTGGTTGGATGTGATGGCTCATGCCTGTAATCCCAGCACTTTGGGAGGTCAAGACGGGGTGGATCACCTGAGGTCAGGAGTTTGAGACCAGCTTGACCAACATGGTAAAAAATTAGCTGGTGCGTGTCTGTAATTCCAGTTACTCAGGAGGCTGAGGCAGGAGAATCACCTGAACCCGGGAAGCGGAGGTTGTGGCGAGCTGAGATCATGCCATTGCATTCCAGCCTGGGCAACAAGAGTAAAACTCCATCTCAAAAAAAAATAAAAATAAAAAAAATAATAATAAACAGGATTGCAACAATTGATTTTTCTGTTTTCCATTTGCTTGAAAGGTTTTTCTCCATTCCTTTACTTTGAGCCTATGTGTGGGATTTCATGTGAGATGAGTCTCTTGAAGACCGCATACTCAAATGGGTCTTGGTTCTTTATCCAGCCTGCCCTCTTATGTCTTTCAATTGGAGCATTTAGCCCATTTACATTTGTTAGTAATAATATGTGTGGATTTGTTCTTGTCATCACAATGTTAACTAGTAATTCTGCAGACTTGTGTATGTGGTTGGTGTTTTAGCATCACTGGTCTGTGTACTTCAGTGCATTTTTCGTAGTGGCTCGTGATATTTTCCTTTCATGTTAAGTGCTTCCTTCAAGAGCTCTTATAAGGCTAATCTGGTGGTAATGAATTCCCTCAGCATTTGTTTGCCGGAAAAGGATCTTATTTCTCCTTCGTTTATAATGCTTAGTTTTGCTGAATGTGAATTTCTGGGTTGAAATTTCTTTTGAGAAGTTGAGTATTTCTTCTGGCTTCTGGGTTTCAGCTGAGTGGTCTGCTGTTAAGTCTGATGGAATGCCCTTTGTAGGTGACCTTGCCTTTTTTCCTAGCTGCCTCTAGCATTTTCTCTTTCATTTTGACCTTGGAGAATCTGATGATTACGTGTCTTGGGGATGTTCTTCTGGTGGCATATCTTACTGAGGTTCTCTGGATTTCCTGAATTTGAATGTTAGCCTGTCTGGCTAGGTTGGGGAAATTCTCATGAAAGATATTCTGAAATGTGTTTCTAAGTTGGTTCCATTTTTCTTATCTCTTTCAGGTATACTAATCACTCATAAATTTGGTCTTTTTACATAATCCCATTTTTCTCTCAGGTTTTGTTCACTCCTTTTCATTCTCTCCCCCCCATTCTTGACTGTTTTCTTTCAGTAAGCCAGTTTTCGATCTCTGAGACTCTTTCCTCTGCTTGGTCTATTCTGCAAGGTGGTCTTGCACATGAGATGGGGTTGGTCTGACCTCAGTACTCCTTAGTCTACTTGCCTCTCCCAGGACCCCAGCCTGGCCACACCTGCTTACAGGGCACTCTCAGGTGCCCACACACACTACAAGAATTTTCATAATGCAATCACACACAATCACAATGTGATTGCATTATGAAAATTCTTGCAGTGTGCTTTTCAGCTGTATCGCATCAGTTATGTTCTTCTTTCTACTGATTAGTTTGTCTGTTAGCTCCTGCAATGTTTCACAATGACTTTTAGCTTCCTTGGATTAGATTACAACATACGTCTTTCACTCAGTGAACTTTGTTTCTACCCATATTCTGAATTCACTTGTATCATTTCGGACGTCTCAGCCTCAGCCTAGTTCTGAACACTTGAACAGGCTGGAGAGTTGATGCAGCCATTTGGAGGAAATAAAAGGCATGCTGACTTTTTGAGTTTTCAGTGTTCTTGCACAGATCCTTCCTTATCTTTATGGGCTTGTCCACTTTCAACCTTCAAGGTTGCTGACCGTAGGACAGGGTATTTTTCTCTTATTGTATTTGATGACCTTGAGAATTTGATTGTGGTGTAAAGCAGATTCAGCTAACTGGCTTTGTTTTTGGAGGATTTTAGGGGGTCAACATTCAGCTTCCAATTCCTGTACGGTGTGCTTTAACTCCATGGAACTTGTGTTGGGTCCCAACTTTGTTCTCTGGCTCATTGAGGTTTAGAGTCCACTACACTGAGGGAACCAAAGTGTGGCAGCTGTGGCAGAGTGCTAGCGGATACAAAAGTGCCTGCCTCCCTGCAGGCATTCACCCAGTGGTAGAGACAAGATAGCCTGGGTAGGGGCCAGAGGGCCCCTGCTGTGTGCTACTGCACTGGAGGTAGTGTTGGTTCAGGGCAGGGTGCTGGCCAGTGCAGATCTGGGTGCCTTCTCCATGCCACCCTAAGTAACAGTGGCTGCTCAGGGTATAAGAGGGTCCCTTTTTCTCTGTACAGCATTAGCTGAAGGGCAAGGTGCTGGTGGGGTGGGGTTTTTGGTTCTGTGCCTGCCATGGCTCCGACTTCAATGGCAGTTTGTGTGGGATTAAGTGTGTGCTACACTCCCCTGTAGCAAAACCCACCCCCACACACCAGCAAATCGACATAGGAAGTTTCTGTATAAAGAGCTGAAGTATGCAGAGGCAATGTAGAGGCTAGTGCATGCCTGGAGGGGTCACCTTGCTGCAGCTCTCCACTGGTCATGCACAGTCCACTGGCATAGAAGCTATGGTGTAGGCACCTGAGAGTGCCCTGTAAGCAGCTGTGGCCAGGCTGGGGTCCTGGGAGAGGCAAGTAGACTAAGGAATGCTGAGGTCAGACCAGCTTCATCTCATGTGCAGGAATGTCGAGCAAAGATCAGGTCTCAGAGGAGAATTCTCTCAAAAGTAAAGCCCCAGCACAGCACAGCTGCTCTACAAAAACGTGGCCAGATTTCTTTATTCAGCAAGTTTCCTTTTTTAAGAAAGAAACTCTTAGACCTGATCTCTGCTGGGCAATCTTGCATATGAGATGTGGCTGGTCTGACCTCCACACTCCTAAAGTGCTGGGATAAAGTGTCTCATAAGAGCAAGTGGAGCCCAGAGAGACACCTGTCCCTGCCCTCTGGGCTTCACATTGGCTGGCCTGCTGCTCCCCAACTTTGCTTGTCTCCTGGGGGATCAATTCCAGAGACGTGAGCTAGCCATCCTTACCCATCCATCAGCCCAGGAGGGAGGGTCTGTGCCAAGCCAGGGTTCCCTGTCTGGTGATGAGCATTGGGGGGGGGGGTACCCATATGGACTGCCTTGTTCCTTGGGTCAACTGCAGCTTTTTGAGGATGTCAATATGATACTTAGACTCCTTGCTCCCTTGATATTCTGAGGGTAGCAAGGGCGGTTCCACTGCAGAGGCAGTGGCAGAGAGGATTTCAGTTGATCCTGGAAGCTCTGTCCAGAAAATTGCCAAGTTGCTACTGGCTTAATAGCTCTAGTGAGGGGCTGTCTACAGACCCAGGCCAGCAGGACCTGTCCCTCAAGGAGATATGGAAACGGGCACCCATGTTCGGCCACTTTTCCATAAGGCTGCTGTGGTATGCTGGGGGTCCACTCCAGTCCCTAATTGTCTCTTATCTTCCAGTTCCTGACGGTATCACCAAAGGCTGTGAAAAGGCAAAGACGATTGCCTGCCTCTTCCTCTGGGAGCTCTACCACTGAGGTACAAACCTGTTGCCAATCTGAACACACCAATAGGAGGTGTCTGGAGGCAAGTTGAGAAGTCTTGTCTAGTAAGGATGAACAAGAAAACAGAGTTGCTTTTAAAAAGTCTGGCCACGGTTTTGTAGAGCAGCTGTGCTGTGCTGGGGGTTCACTTCGGCCCTGATCACCTCAGACACTCTGAAGCCCCAAGGCTGAAATGGCTCAGTCGCCCAAACAGCAAAGATGATAGTCTCGTCCTCCCCCTGGAAGCTGATTCAGGGAGGCCAGAGAAACACCTGTCAGCCAGAGAACAGAAGTGAAGGTAGCCAGAGACCCTGGTTGAAGAGCTCCACCCAGTGATTAGAAATGTGGTTGGGGACCGACTTAAGAGTTTGGTCACGTTTTTGCAAGGTAGCTGTGCTGTGCTGAGCTACCACTTTCACCCCTGGTCAGCTTGGGCTCTCCAAAACCCACAGGTAGAATGGCTAGTCACCCAAACAGCAAAGTTGGTGGCCTGCCCCTCTCTGTGGGAGCTCTGTCCCAGAAATGTTTCAAATCTCTGTTGGCCAGGGAACACTGGTGGGGGTGCCCGTAGGCCCCAGGTGAGAGGTCCTGTTCAGTAAGGAGGAACAAGATCAGGGGCCTGCTTACAGAAGCAGTCTGGCCACAATTTGATAAAGCAGCTGAGCTGTGTGCTGCGGGACCTCTTCTGCCCCTGGGAAGTTTGTACTCTCCAACACATGTAGACTGGAATAACTAAGTTCCTCCACCAGGAAAGACGGCAGCCTGCCCCATCTTTTCGTTCAGTTTATCCTCTGTGATGGAGTTGAATTTTTAAGCTGTTAATTTTACTGTAAGCATTACAGTTGTTCAGAAAGAATCTCACTGTTATCTTTTAGGTAAGATATATGACAATTCACTGTCTCCTATAAATAAACATGTTCATATCTTGTTCTCTGGAAAGAAGTCTCTTTCTGCTATCTGGCTTTGGTCACAATCAATGTAGAGCAGTAGCCAGTCTACAATGACATGACTGAATTTCCAATTACACTGTTTCCTAGTTGTGTCTTACATTCTCCAGTTCAGAACTGACCATTTTATTCTTCGTTGCCAAAGTGTTAAGCTGTCAACTGTACTTAAATACTGTTTTTGTTCATTCTTCCTTATCCAATTTTATAGCCTTTAGAATATCATTCTTTCCTTTCACACTTTCAATGTCCTCCAAAACTTTATTTTCCCTTAGCTGGTTCTGATGTTTTATTGTGTCTAGTTCCAGTTTTGGCATGGCAATTTCTTCCTGCAACATGTGATTTTCATGCAAGAGATCTTTTTCTTTCTTATGGCTAAGAGAAATCTAAGTCAACAAAGGAAACTTTTAGTTAGCACAAAACAGAATTGACATATCATAATTTCTTCTGAAATTAAAGAATAACATGTGTATTTGTTGGGAATAATGAATTCCCACAATGAATATTTAACTGAAAAAAAGTTGGACAAAACTTTAAACCTAATAGAACGTAAATTCCAGAAAGTTTAAATATTTATTTAAAGACTATGAAAAATAAATCACTAAAGGATTTTAAAGAATTTCAGAACTGGAAAAGCCTTTCTCTGAATTACAAAAATTCCATAGGCATAAAATGTAAGATTAATACATTTGACTATATTTTTTACATTTGGTTTACACTCTGATATCTATCCTATAAACCACACCATTGTAAGAGCCTTAGCAATGCATATATTTGGACAGAAGTAATTCCTCGAAGTTTCTAAGTTCCTTTTTCTGAAAATGTTTTATCAATATACTGCTTTTCTAATATTTTTATAGTTATTACAATTACATTTATTCATAACTGTTAAATCTAAGTACTGTATCCTTCTACATGTACACAACTGCATCTAAGCATTGCACTTCTACATACAACACTGAACTTACTTAAGATGACAATTCTTTAATAGAGAAATCAAAAAATCTATGTGGCTGGGTGCTGTGGCTCATGCCTGTAATCCCAGCACAGTGTAATGTTCAGTGTTGTATGCAGCACTGCACTTCTACATGCGATTGGGTGCAGTGGCTCACACCTATAATCCCAGCCACTGAGGTGGGTGGATCATGAGGTCAGGAGTTTGAGACCAGTGTGGTCAACACAGAAAAACCCCATCCCTACTAAAAATTATTAGCCAGGTCTGGTGGTGTGCACCTGTAGTCCCAGCTACTCAAAAGGTTGAGGTAGGAGAATCAGGTGAACCCAGGAGGTGGAGGTTACAGTGAGCTGAGATCATGCCATTGCACTCCAGCCTGGGTGCCAGTGTAAGACTCTGTTTCAAAATAAAAGTGTGTGTGTGTGTGTGTGTGTGTGTGTGTGTGTGTGTGTGTGTGTGTAAAATGCAGAATTTTCCCCAGGTCTTCTGATGCTACTTCTAGTGATCCTCCACAAAATCAGTTACTTCTGTGGTATAACTATATAAATATAAAAGAAGCCTTTAATTCAAAATATGAATAAGATATAACTTACAGAGTTTCTCTTAGAAATAATGAGATTATTTGTTATTGCAATAACTTTTATTTCCTCTTTATAATGCTTAAAACAGTGGTAAGTGTGAAATATGGGAAAATATACTGAACGATTTCTCTGAGAACAAAATACTTACTAATAAATTATCACTAAATGTATACCATAGCATGTCATTGTTTTCAAAGCTCTTTGCATTGAAATGAGAAACTACGTGGAACAATCTCTTACTCTCCACAAAAGTAAGAATAATGACAACAATGTGACCTCTGCCCCAGCTATTTGTTTCCTACTTTCCTAGAAGTGAAAATAATAAACGGACTTCTCTAATAATATTTTTAGAAAATAAACTAATACCCCAAAACTAGAAAATCTGTTGTTAGTAGCAAACCTTAGTTTTGATACTGGAAAGATCATCAATTCTTATGAAAAATATTAAATGCTTCTCCTTTGGATTGAGGCCATTGTGAATGTCATTATTTGATTGTTGCAAGCAAATGGAGTTGAATTCAGAACACAGCTTTATCCCAAATGTACATATATAGATATATTATAAAGGATATATAAGATATATACACATATATGTTTTAAAAATACTTTCTACTTTCCAAAACAGAGATGGTTTTTAAAATACGTACACGGAGGGATCCCAAATGGCCAATTACGAGCAGCTCAGGATTGCAGCTCCCAGTGAAAGTGCAGAGGATGAGTGGACGTCACATTTCCAGATGGATTTTTATTGCCCACAGACCAGGAGATTCCCAGGCAGAGGAGCCCCACGGGTCGCCAGCACGGCTAGTTTGGCCAGCGCAGTTGTTTTGCTGGCGCCCCGGCGCGGTGGTTCTCTGCACAAAATACACGAGTCTGGGTGCCATTTTAGCTGGTGATTGGAGCTCTGGGAAGGCAGAGTCACCCATTCATCTGATTAAAGAGGGTACTGAAACAGGGAGCCAAGCCAGGAGATTCCTGGGCAAAAAAGCTCCACGAATCTCAGCACGGCTGTTTCAGCTGGTGCTGTGGGTTGCCCGACAGGAAATCACACAGATCTCAGTGCCTTTTCAACAGGCGATTGGAACACCTGGGAGAGAATCGACTGTTCAACTAAAAAAAAAAGTCTCTAAGGCAGGGAGCCAGGTGATCAGGCTTAGATGGTCCCACCCCCACAAAAAAACAGCAATCAGAAATCCTCTGGATTGAGAGTTTCACAGCAAGCACAGCTGAACCCCGGATGGTCCAGCTCTGGCGGGGAGGGGCGTCCACCATTACCAAGGCAGTCCACCACTATGGAGGTAATTTGTCAAGGCTGAGGCAGACTGCCATTAAAAGAGAGAGTCCGCCGTTATGGAGGTGGGCCGCCATTGCCAAGTTAGTTCTAACTACACACATATAAACAGGACTGCAGGGAAGATAACACGGCAGCTGAGCAGAGCCCACAGCAGCTCAGCAAAGCCTCTGCAGACAGACAGAGACTAGGTTCCCTCCTCACTGGGCAGGGCAGCCCTGAAAAAAGGGAGCAGCACAACAAACTCATAAAGCCCTAACTCCCCAGGACAGAGCACCTCAGGGGGGTAAACAAACGGGGGGTTTATGAATTCTGCTGCAGCAGACCTAAACATACCCGCCCAGCAGCTCTGAATGAACAATGGAGCTCACAGCTCAGCACTTAAGCTCCTATAAAGGACAGACTGTCTCCTCAAGCAGCTCCCTGACCCCTGTATATCCAAAGAGTCACTTCATACTCACCTCAAACTCTCTCATAAAGAAGAGCTCAGACTAACATCTGGAGGGTATCCTTCTGGGACAAAGATAGCAGAAGAAGAAACTGGCAGCAAACCTTACTGTTCTGCAGCTGCTGCAGGTGATCCCCAGGCAAGCAGGGCCTGGAGTGGACCTCAGCAGTCCTACAGCAGAGGGGCCAGACTGTTGGAAGGAAAAACTAAGAAACAAAGAAATAACTTCATCATCAACAAACTGAACATCCACTCAGAGACCCAATCTGAAAGTCAACAACTACAAAGATGACAGGTGGATAAATCCATAAAGACGGGAGGAAACCAGCGCAAAAAGGATGAAAACACCAGAAACCAGAACACCTCTCCTCCTACAAGGAATCACAAGTCCTCACCAGCAAGGGAACAAGGCTTGATGGAGAATGAGTGTGATGAATTGACAGAATCAGGCTTCAGAAGGTGGGTAATAAGAAACAGTCTCTCAGACCACAATGCAGTCATGTTAGAACTCAGAATTCAGAAAATAACTCAGAACCGCACAGCTTCATGGAAACTGAACAACTGGCTCCTGAATGTTGACTGGATAAACAATGAAATGAAGGCAGAAATAAAGATGTTCTTTGAAACCAACTAGAACGAAGACACAACATAACAGAATCTCTGGGACACATTTAAAGCAGTCTCTAGAGAAAAACATATAGCAATAAATGCCCAGATGAGAAGCAAAGAGAGATTTAAAATCGACATCCTATAGTCAAAATTGAAAGAGCTAGAGGAGCAAGACCAAAAAACCTCAAAACCTAGCAGAAGACAAGAAATAACTAAGATCACAGCAGAACTGAAAAAGACAGAGACACAAAAAACCCTTCAAAAAAATCAATAAATCCAGGAGCCAGTTTTTCAAAAAGATGAACAAAATAGACAGACCACTAGCCAGATTAATAAAAAAGAAAAGAGAGTATATCAAATAGATGCAATAGAAAACGATAAAGGGGCTATCACCACAGGTTCCCCCCAAAAATTCAAACCATTATCAGAGATTATTACAAACAACTCTATGCACATAAACTAGCAAATCTGGAAGAAACGGATAAATTCCTGGACACTTGCATCCTCCCAAGCCTAAACCAGGAAGAAGTGGAAACCCTGAATAGGTAAGTTGAGGCAGCAATTAAGAGCCTACCACCCAAAAAAAAGCCCAGATCCAGACAGGCTCACAGCCAAATTCTGCCAACCATACAAAGAGGAGCTGGTACCATTCCTTCTGAAACTATTCCAAACAATCCAAAAAGAGGGAATCCTTCCCAAATCATTTTATGAGACAAACATCATCCTGATACCAAAACGTGGCAGAGACTCAGCAAGAAAACAAAACTTCAGGCCAATATCCATGATGAACATAGATGCAAAAATCTTCAATAAAATACTGGCAAACTGATTGCAACAGCACATCAAAAAGTGTATTCAACATGATCAAGTAGGATTCATCCCAGGGATGCAAGGCTGGTTCAACATACACAAGTCTATAAAAATAATTCACCACATAAAAAGAATCAAAGACAAAAACCACATGATTATCTCAATTGATGCAGAGAAGGCCTTTGACAAAATTCAACAGTACTTTATGCTAAAAACCCTCAATAAACTAGGTACTGACGGAACGTATCTCAAAATAATAAAAGCTATTGATGACAAACCAACAGCCAATATCATACTGAATGGGCAAAAACTGGAAGCATTCCCTTTGAAATCTGGCACTAGACAAGGATGCCCTCTCTCACCACTCCTACTCAATATAATACTGGAAGTTCTAGCCAGAACAATCAGGCAAGAAAAAAGAAATAAAGGGTATTCAAATAGGAAAGGAGGCAGTCAAATTGTCTCTATTTGCAGACGACATGATTGTATATCTAGAACACCCCATCATCTCAGCCCAAAATCTCCTGCAACTGATAAGCAACTTCAGAAAAGTCTCAGGACACAAAATCAATGTGCAAAAATCACAACCATTCCTATAAACCAGTAACAGACTTAAAGAGAGCCAAATCAAGAACGAACTGCCATTCACAATTGCTATAAAGAGAATAAAATACCTAGGAATACAACTAACAAGACATGTAAAGGACCTCTTCAAGGAGAACTACAAGCCACTGCTTAACGAAATAAGAGAGGACACAAACAGATGGAGAAACATTCCATGTTTATGGTTAGGAAGAATCAGTATCATGAAAATAGACATACTGCCCAAAGTAATTTACAGATTCAATGCTATCCCCATCAAGCTACCAATGACCTTCTTCACAGAACTGGAAAAAACCACCTTAAACTTCATATGGAACCAAAAGAGAGCCCGAATAGCCAAGTCAATTCTAAGCAAAAAGAACAAAGCTGGAGGAATCACACTACTGGACTTCAAACTATACTACAAGGCTACAGTAATCAGAGCAGCACAGTACCGGTACCAAAACAGATATATAGACAAATGGAACAGAGGCCTCGGAGGCAACACAACACATCTACAACCATCCGAACATTGACAAACCTGACAAAAGCAAGCAATGGGGAAAGGATTCCCTGTTTAATAAATGGTGTTGGGAAAACTGGCTAGCCATGTGCAGAAAACAGAAACTCGACCCCTTCCTGACACCTTACACTCAAATTAACTCCAGATGGATTAAAGACTTAAACATAAGACCTAACACCATAAAAACCCCTAGAAGAAAATCTACGCAAAACCATTCAGGACATAGGCGTAGTCAAGGACTTCATGACCAAAACACCAAAAGCACTGGCAACAAAAGCCAAAATAGACAAATGGGACCCAATCAAACTCCACAGCTTCTGCACATCAAAAGAAACAGTCATTAGAGTGAATCAGCAGCCAAGAGAATGGGAAAAACATTTTGCAGTCTACCCGTCTGACAAACGGCTGATATCAAGAATCTACAAAGAACTAAAACAGATTTACAAGAAAAAAACAAAGAAGCCCATTCAAAAGTGGGTGAAGGATATGAACAGATGCTTTACAAAAGAAGACATACATGAGGCCAACAAACATGAAAAAATGCTCATCATCACTGGTCATCAGAGAAATGCAAAAAACTACATTGAGATACCAGCTCACACCAGTTAGAATGGCAATCATTAAAAAATCTGAGACAACAGACGCTAGAGAGGATGTGGAGAAATAGGAACACTTTTACACTGTTGGTGAGAATCTAAATTAGTTCAACCATTGTGGAAGACAGTGTGGCGATTCCTCAAGGACCTAGAAATAGAAATCCCATTTGACCCAGCAATCCCAGTACTGGGTATATCCAAAGTATTATAAATTGTTCTACTATAAGGACACATGCACACAAATGTTAATTGCAGCACTGGCAGCACTGTTTACAATAGCAAAGAGCTGGAACCAACCCAAATGCCCATCGATGATAGACTGGACAGGGAAAATGTGGCACATATACACCATGGAATACTACACAGCCATCAAAAATGATGAGTTTGTGTCCTTTGCAGGGACATGGATGAACCTGGAAACCATTATTCTCAGCAAACTGACACAAGAGCAGAAAATCAAACACCACATGTTCTCACTCACAGGCGGGTGTTGAACAATGACAACACATTGTCACAGGGAGGGGAGCATCACACACTGGGGTCTGTTGGGGGAAAATAGGGGAGGGACAGTGAGCAGTGGGGAGTTGCGAAGGGATAACATGGGGAGAAATGCCAGATATAGGTGAGGGGGAGGAAGGCAGCAAATCACACTGCCATGTGTGTACCTATGCAACAATCTTGAATATTCTTCACATGTACCCCCAAACCTAAAATGCAATAAAAATAAAATAAAATAAAATAAAAATAAATAAAATACATATGCATTTCAAAACATCTGAAAATAACAAAAGAAAATACCTCAGAATTTATCTTTTCAGCCACTTCTATCTGCTTTTGTTTATTGGAATCTCATCTTGTAATATTCTAGCATTCTGTTCTTCGGAAAGTTGCCTCTGGGTATCATTTTGTTCATCACTAGAAGAAATTTTAATTACATGAAATACTAATGGAGGTATCCCTAAAATGATTTATAGGGCAAGATGGCACCATCAAATGTCATTCACACAATGTATATCTGCACATTAATCCAAGATAAGGCAAAGGGGTTTCACATCTGTTAACCCAGCTGTCCCCAATCATACTGGCACCAGGGACTGGTTTTGTGGAAGATTATTTTTCCACAGACCTGAGGTGAGGAGATGGTTCAAGGATGATTCAATCACATAACATTTATCGTGCACTTTATTTCTATTATTAATATATAATGAAATAATTATATAACTCACCTTAATGTAGAATCAGTGAGAGCCCTGAGCTTGTTTGCCTGCAACTATGGGGTGACAGGAGTTGGTGACAGATCATAAGGCATTAGATTCTCATAAGAAGTGAACAACCTAGATCCCCTGAGTAAGTAGCTTACAGCAGGGTTTGGGTTAAATTCCTATGACAACCTAATGCCACTGCTGATCTGATAGGAGGAGGAGCTCAGGCAGTATTGCAAGTGACAGAGAATGGCCGTAAACAGATTAAGCTGTGCTTGCTCACCTGCCACTAACCTCCTGCTGTGTGGCCCAGTTCCCAACAGGCCAGGGACTGGTACTGGTCCATGACCTGGGGATTGGGAACCTCTGTGTTTACCCATACTTTTTATGTTTCTTTTTTGGAAACACTTTACATTTACATTTTTGATTCTATGTATTTTATAAACAACTTAGAAATTCCTTTTGGAACAAGACAGGGTCTACTACTGTGTTTTTAACATAGAACCTTGAATTAATTTTATCTGTGTATAAGAGAGAGACGTGAAATAAACTAATCATTAATCACTTTCCATTTTACTTTTATTTTATGCATATTAAGAATAAAACTGGCGGCCGGGCACGGTGGCTCAAGGCTGTAATCCCAGCACTTTGGGAGGCCGAGGTGGGTGGATCACGAGGTCAAGAGATCGAGACCATCCTGGTCAACACGGTGAAACCCCGTCTCTACTAAAAATACAAGAAATTAGCTGGGCATGGTGGCGCGTGCCTATAACCCCAGCTACACAGGAGGCTGAGGCAGGAGAATTGCCTGAACCCAGGAGGTGGAGGTTGTGGTGAGCCGAGATCGCGCCATTGCACTCCAGCCTGGGTAACAAGAGTGAAACTCTGTCTCAAAAAAAAAACAACAGAAAAACTGGCAAGTCCTAGGCAGAGCAATTGAGCAAGAAAAATAAAGGGCATCCAAATAGGAAAACAGAAAGTCAAACTATTTCTTCATCAATGATATAATTTTATACCTAGAAACCCCTAAAGACTCCTATAAAACACTCCTAGATTTGATACAGGAATTCAGTAAAGTCTCAGTGGTTAGAAAATAAACAAATACCAATCAATAGCACCACTATACACCAACTACAACCAAGCTGACAGTCATATGGAGAACCCAATCCCTTTTACAATGGCTGAAAAAGTGTAAAATAGCATGGAATATACTTAATCAAAGAGGTGACTGATCTATAAAGGGATAACTGGAAAACACCACTGACGAAAATAACAGATGACACAAATGAAAATACATCCTTTGTTCATAGACTGAAATAACTGACACTGTGAAAATGACCACAGTGCCCAAAGCAGTCTACAGATTTGATACAATTCCTATCAAAGTACCAATGTCATTCTTCGCAGAATTATTTTTAAAAATATTGACATTTTTGTAGAACCGCAAAAGAGCCTGAATAGCGACAGACATACCAAGCAAAAGGCATTGGATTACCTGACTTCAATTTACATTCTAAGGCCACAGTAACAAAAACACCATGGTACTGGCTTTTTTTTAAAAAAAACGGATACATAGATCAATGGAACAGAACAAACAACTCAGAAATAAAGCCACTTACAACCAAATGATCTCTGAGAAGGGATATAAAATCATACACTGGAGAAAGTACATGCTATTCAATAAACAGTAATGGGAAAAAAGATAGCCACCTGTGGAAGAATGAAATTGGATCTCTATCCCTCACCACATACAAAAATTAATTCAACATGGATTAAAGGCCTAAACCTAAGACTTGAAAACACTGACCTAGGCAAAGAATTTATGATGGAGACCCTAAAAGCAAATGCAACAAAATGAAAATAACTAAATAAGACCTAATTAAACTAAAAAGCTTCAGCACAGCAAAAAATAATCATCATCATCATCAGAGTAAACCAACAACCTATACAATGGGAAAAAAATTGGCAAATTATGAATCTAACAAAGAACTAATATCTGTAACCCACAAGAAACTCAAACAAATCGGCAGAAAACATACAAATAATTCCATTAAAAAGTGGGCACATGACATGAATAGGCATTTCTCAAAAGAAGATCGTACAAATGGTGAACAAGCATATTAAAAAATGCTAAGTAAATCATCAGGAAAATGTAAGATAAAACAACAGTTGAGGTATCACCTAACTGCAGCCAGAATGGTCACTATTAAAAATCAAGAAACAACAGATGTTGATGTGGATGTGGTGAAAATACAACAGTTATACACTGCTGGTGGGAATGCAAATTAGTACAAAACCTATGGAAAACACTATGGAGAGTTCTCAAAAAACTAAATGTACATCCTACTATTCTATCCTGCATTCTCATTCCTGGGTACCTACCCAAAATAAAAGAAATCACACTCTCAAAAAGACACCTGCATACATATGTTTACCGCAGCACAATATACAATATGCAAAAATACGGAATCAACCAGTGTCCATGAACTGATGAGTGGAATAAAGAAAATGTGATACACACACATACACACACACCCCTGGGACTGGGTTAACTCATAAAGGAATGAGGCTTAACTGATTCATGGTTGCATATGGTTGGAAAGGCCTCAGGAAATGTACAGTCATGGCAGAAGGCGAAGGGGAAGCAGACGCATTCTTCATAAGGTGGCGGGAGAGACAGAAGTGAAGGGGAATGAACCTCTTATGAAACCCTCGGCTCCTGTGAGAACTCACTTAATACCACAAAATCACCATGGGGGAAACCGTGACCCAATCACCTCCCACCAGGTCTTTCTCTCGACACCTGGGAATTATAATTTGATAGGAGATTTGGGTGGGAACACAAAGCCAAACTATTGAGATAGTACCCTCACTTTTAACATATCTAAATATCATTATTTATAATTCAAAAATAGCAATTTTCATTATGATTTTGTTTGAAAATGAAATGATTTGATAAATTTTCTTCACTTTTAGTCTAGTATTTAGTCAAAATATAAAAAACTGGATTTGCCAGCAGAAAATTATCATTACTTTTTAATGAGGTAAAAATGTATAAGAATATCACTATTGTTGTACAGAAAAAAGTACACAAGAAAAGGAAAGGAATTTTATAAAAAGAGATTATCACTACCATATACACACATGGACTGACAAAGAGACTAAAATATCCCACTGGAGATTATATTAGGACTTGAGCAAAAGCTTCTAAAAATACCAAAACAAAACCAAAACAATTGTTTATAAGAAATAAATTATAGCCGGGCGCGGTGGCTCAAGCCTGTAATCCCAGCACTTTGGGAGGCCGAGGCGGGTGGATCACGAGGTTGAGAGATCGAGACCATCCTGGTCAACATGGTGAAACCCCGTCTCTACTAAAAGTGCAAAAAATTAGCTGGGCATGGTGGCACATGCCTGTAATCCCAGCTACTCAGGAGGCTGAGGCAGGAGAATTGCCTGAGCCCAGGAGGCGGAGGTTGCGGTGAGCCGAGATCGCACCATTGCACTCCAGCCTGGGTAACAAGAACAAAACTCCGTCTCAAAAAAAAAAAAAAAAAAAAAAAAAAAGAAATAAATTATATAGAGAACTCTTCTGTTTAAGACTATGTATCAAAAAAAAAAAAAAAAAAAAAAAAAACGTTTGGCCAGGCACCGTGGTTCATGTCTGTAATCCTAGTATCTTGGGAGGCTGAGGCAGGTGGATCATGAGGTCAGGAGATCAAGACCATCCTGACTAGCATGGTGAAACCTCATCTCTACTAAAAATACAAAAAATTAGCTGGGCATGGCGGCATGCACCTGTAGTCCCAGCTACTCAGGAGGTTGTGGCAGGAGAATTGCTTGAACCCAGGAAGCAGAGGTTACAGTGAGCTGAGGTCATGCCACTGCACTCCAGCCTGGGCGACAGAGACTCTGTCTCAAATATATACATATATATATTTCTGAGAGCTACTATTAACCAATTCATTTTGACCAAAACTTTAAAATTAAGTCTACAATTCTGGAATATGAAATAGTTTCATTTTGAACACAGTTAATGGAAGGCAACTTTATAACAGAAAATTTCCAGTTAAAGTTGACTCAGACTTAAGAAAGAATTGGCCTGTAGCCATGGTAACAAGAAGTCACCCAGAGCCAGTTCGAAATCTAGTCAATTGATCAATGATCACTGGCTTTGCTCACCAACCATTATCTATGTGAACAGCTTGCTTCTGAAAGACAGCCAAGCAGCAGCAGCTGCTCCATCAGAATTCACAGTATACCTCTTACTATAGAAAGCAAGAAATTCAAACTCTTTTTATTTCAAACACCCAAGGTTCATAATCCCTTGCAAAGAATCTGTAAGTCCATTACATTTACCACCCTAATAACTTTTTTAAAATAAAATACTAGTTGCCAAACATGGTGGGTCATGCCTGTAATCCTAGCACTTCGGGAGGCTGAGGCAGGTGGACTGCTTGAGGTCAGGAATTCAACACGAACCTCGCCAACATGGTGAAACCCTGTCTCTACTAAAAATACAACAATTAGCCAGGTGTGGTAGCGCACACCTGTAATCCCAGGTCCTTGGGTGGCTGAGGCAAGAGAATCCATTGAACCCAGGAGGCAGAGGTTGCAGTGAGTGGAGATCGTGCCACTGCACTACAGCCTGGGCGACAGAGTGAGACTCCGTCTCAAAAAACAAAAAATAAAATAAATACCAGTAAAGTTTACAATTCCTCTGATTCATTTTACCATAATTATAATTATCGTAATTACCAGTAAAAGAATAAACAGTGACTAATCACAATATTGGCCTTTTATCCCTAAATAAAAAATATTAATATAAATAATGCAGCTTATTATAAAGGGCCAAAAGAATTTTTAAATGCTTATAATTACCAGGCAAAATTGTTAGAAAGAACCATGTCAAACATTTTTAAAGTGAGAATCAATCAAACAATATACCCAGGATAAACTTCATTCACTCACTTAAGCTACATCCAATATATCAGGCCTTTTTTTAGGCAGTGAGTATATGGTAGTGAACAATAAAAACCCCATTCATGACAATGAGATAAATACACAATAACAACAGACAGATAAGGCAAAATAACAGTATGTTAGAGAAGAAAAACTAAGGCAGGAAAATAAAATGCTTCTGTGTTTGATGAAAAGAGTGGTGGAAAAGTTTGGATAGCCAGAAAAGTCCCTGCTGAGAAAAGTTTTTTTTTTTTTTTTAAATACAACAACAACTGTATTTGTATATCAAAGACTCTAAGAAATGATGACATAGGGTTAACAGAGTTGATGTCGAGACACAAATAGGTTTGAAGTTGCAGATGTTAAATCACTTTGTTCCACTGAACCTTCCCTTGATAACATTGCAGAGCACCCCTGGTATGCTCCCAACTGAATCTTAAGCATGATGTGTCCAGGCGATACAACCGTAATTCCTTTCTGTTAGTCCTCCTTATTCTCTCTGTTTTTTCTCTTTTTCTTCTTTTTCTCTGGACTAGAAATTGTTGTGCTGGTACATGGTTCTTCCTCAGAAGTTCGTTCTTCCTTAACATGTTTCTTTTTATCCTTTTTCTTCTTAAAAGGGGAATTTTAAGTTAAAAATTGAAGGAATAAGAAGAATTAGCTACAAGGGTATCTAGGGGAAAAGTACTCCAGACACAGAAAACTGCCAAGTACAGAGAGGTATGCCTGTGGTCTTTAAGCAATAGGGATAGATAATAAAGTTCAGTGTGGCTGACAGAGCAAAGGAGATAAGAAATAGTTCAACCTATAGAGACAACATGCCAGATGATGTACTACCTTTTAGTTATTAGAAGAAATTTTGACACATACTCAGAGTGAAATAGTAGGCAATCAGAAGTGTTGGGGCAGAGGAATGATGCAATTTGACTTAGGTTTTAAATACATCCAGAGTTAAGAACTGATGAAAAGAAAATTTTTTTAAAGCCAGACTATCAGTTACCAGTCTATGATACTCATTTAGACTGCAGATGATGGTGGCTCGGATGTACAAGATATAACTGGCTTCTGGATATATTCTTCAGGTAGACCTGACAAGATTTACTGAAAGATTAGATGTGAGGTGTCAGAGACAGAGATGAGTGCGAATGACACCACGGTTTTTGGCAGAACAACTGGAAGAGTTGCCATTAACCAAAGAAGGAAAGACTACATGAGGTGTAGATTTCAGGAAGGACATCAGTAGCCTAATTTTGGATCTCACAAGTGTGTGATACCCAATAGCTAACCAAACAGAGATGTCAAGTAGGCAGACTGATATAGAGGTCTGGAATTAAGGAGAGAGATCTGAGCTGGAGACATACATTTGTAAATCACTCACGTATACACAGCAGAAGTCATCAGGGATCAGGCGCGGTGGGCTCATGCCTGTAATCCCAACACTTTGTGAGGCCAAGGTAGGCAGATCACCTGAGGTCAGGAGGTTGATACCAGCCCGGCCAAAATGAGGAAACCCTGTCTACTAAAAATACAAAAATTAGCTGGGCATGGTGGTGTACACCTGTAATCCCCGCTACTAAGAAGGCTGAGGCAGGAGAATCACTTGAACCCAGGAGGCAGAGGTTGCAATGAGCCAAGATTTCACCACTACACTCCAGTATGGGCAACAGAGCAAGACTCTGTCTCATAAAAAGAGAAAAATTAAAAAGTAATGAGAAAAGATTGAGAACTGGGCCCTGGGAAACAACAATGTGCAAAAGGAGAAAGATGAGGAGAAGCAAGCAAAACAGACCATGACCAACAGACTAGAAAGGCAGGAGGAAAAGCCTGAGGGACTGAGGTCCTGAAAGCCAAGTGAACATGCTGTTATGGAGATGTCCTCCACTGGGTCAAATATTGCTGACAGATTAAATAAAATGAGGTGTAAGAAAAAATTCCTGCATTTATTATAGAAAAAAAATCACTAATAACCTTGAGAAAAATAACTTTGAGGCAGTGCTGAAATTGAAGACTTGAGATCGTGAGATCATGACTGAATGGAAAGAAAACTTTAGTTCATGAGTGTAGACAGTTCTTTTAAGGGGATCATAATTAGGAGTCACGACAGTGAATGATGTAATTTTCTTCCACAGTCATGGAAATGTGATAGGAAAGAAGCAGTAGTTTTCAAATTTTATATAGCAATTATATATTTTAAAGGTTATAAAAATTATACACTTATGGCATTAAAAAATGTATAATGAGGTATTAAATTCTTTAAATCATAGAACTAAAAGACCTCTTTTCTAGATTACATAAGCTGGTTATCATGATGTTCACACTTACAATAAAGACCCAGGAATACTAAAAGTTTCAAAGTGAGTATTTCTTGCTTGATAAAAATCAGTCAATTCTAGGACAGCTGATACTCATCAAATATACAAAATAATGATCACAGTAAAATACTGAGTTCTATTAACAGGAATAAAATGGAAGAAAAGCCGAAAATAATCTTATTTTATAAAGGAAATGTTAAAAATTATATGAAGTCACTGTTGAAAAATGTGGTCAGGTGAATACTTAAATATATCCTCTTTTTTCAAAAGAAGGATGATGTCATGCACGCAGGGCACTTTTACAAATAAGATTCACTACATTAACAGCACCTCCCTTTTAGCACAAGGATCAGCAAATTAGTACTTGTGAGCCAAAGCCAGCCCACTGCCTGTTTTTGTAAGTTAAGTATCCTGGAGCACAGCCATGCTTACTCACTTTGTAGTCCATAGAGTCAATTAGCTGGGTGTGATGTCACAAACCTGTGGTCCCAGTTAGTAGAGAGGCTGAGGCCAGAGGATCACTAGAGCCCAGAAAGTCAAGACTACAGTGAGTCATGATCATGCAACTCCACTCCAGCCTGGGAGACAGAGTGAGGCCCTGTCTAAAAAAAATAAATATATATAGCCCACAAAGCCTAAAATATTTACTAACCGGCTCTGCAGAAAAAGCTGGCCAACTCTTGGTTTAGTACATCAAAGATTCTTTGATGTATTTTAATAAAAGTTTTACCCGATATACTGAAATCCTTATATTAAATACATATTCCCATATACGATCCCTTGGCAATATTCAGATTGAGGGTCCAATATTTCAGCACTCAGGCACTGACAACAAAAATCCAATAACTAGCAATCTTGTTGCTAACAAGGTACAGTGTTACATAGCATAAGGCTTCCAGTTGCAACACAGCAGAGATTACAAGAATTCTAACAAAACTGTCTTAAGATGTGTCATCAAACCAAATGCTTTAAATACATTTTAATTGTGAAACAGTACACTCTAGATCTAACTTCATTTTTTAAAAATGGTTGCATACTACATTATTTTCTGGGTATGAAAATTGAGGTATTTCCTACTGATAAGGATTCAGACTAGCTCCAACTTTTTGATATAATAATGCTGTAATAAATGTCCTTATACATAAGTATATATGTAACAAATCTGTACAAATATCTTTAACATACATATATATATATATCCTATGTTATATGTGTGTGTGAATATGCTACTGAATTAATGTGCAGAATGTATTTACCAACAGTGTACGAAACGTCTTTTTCAATGAGACCATTTCCTTTGCGATAACACAGATGGAGCTGGAGGCCATTATCCTAAGCAAACTAACAAAGGAACAGAAAATAAAATGCCGCATATTCTTACTTATTATGAGAACTAAACAATGAGAACTCATGGCCACACAAAGGAGAACAATAGACACTGGGGCCTACTTGAGGGTGGAAGGTGGCAGGAGGGAGAGGACCAAAAAACTACCTATCAGGTATTTTGCTTATTATGTGACTAATGAAATAATATGTAGCCCAAATCTCCATTACACAGTTTACCTGTATAATAAACCTGCTGCACATGTATCCTGGAGCTGAAATAAAAGTTCACTAAAAAGAAAAGAAAATGCCTTTTCCCTCACATTTGCCAATACTGCTTATTTTTCAAATAAATTAATGATTGGAAAAATGGTAACTTGTTGTTTGGTGATTTTCATTTCTCTGATTACCAGGCAAGGCTGAATATCCTAGTAAAAGCACAAAATTTGTTCGTCGTGAATATTAGCCCAAGGATGAGTTTGACAGCACAGTTATCTCCTGTTAAATGCTGCCATAGGCTTACCTGTGATACTCTTCATTCTGTGTGCTAGGAAATTGCTGATTTTCAGGTTTTCTCCTCGATCTTCGTGGAATTAATCCACCATCATCACCATTGCCAGCAACGGCACCATTAGTCAGGTTTTCTGGTAATCCCACATTATTACTTCCATGTTTCTTCATTTCTTCTTCAACCTTGAGTGCAAGTTTGATATTAAAGATAATTATTGCTTTATTGAATTAAAAAAGAACCTTTTTGTTCAATTGATTTTATCATTTGACTCAGTTTGTCATTATTTTAGTCATTAAAAATATTTCACACTTAAATTTGATTATATATACAGAACTATTACCATATAATTTTAAAACGTAATTATTATGTCATTAATGTATCATTGAAATTTTTATAGTTGGCTTCATTTCTGTTTGAATAAATAAAACAGAAATTTCCAAAATTCAAAAAGGACCCTCCTTCATTTTGGGCTTATATTTCCAACCACTCTTCAGAATCTAATATACGTATTTACCACATTTGGCTCGTGGGAACACACAAATAAAAAGACAAAGATGCAAAATGTGTCTTCTTCCATCTTTACCACCTAGATTTTAAATGAAACAGTCAGATTTAGAGGATGAGACACTGTGGGGCTTCAAAAATAAAAAGGAAGATTTCCCTTCTCTGCACTAAAATATTCTTCTCCCTCACTGCCTTTGATTATTATTTTTTCATTTGGTTCCAGGGATATCAAAAACATGAAAGTGCTCACTGAAACCTGGAAACCAAAGTCTGCCACAACACAAGGAGCTAAGTGGAACTGCTGAGGTGCTAGCCAGGAACTCCAGAAAATTAGATGCTTCCCGTATTTCACATTCAATAGCCATAAAATTTTCTCGCTGGAAGATATACAGTATAAGAAATTATCTTCTTTAGCCACATTGTCTATCGATAATCAGACTAAAACCAAGATAAAATGATTAATCCAAAGTTCCTAATGTGGCATTACCACCATTTTATGACACCATTCAGGATTATTCCATAATCATGAAACATTATCTCTAGGGTTTGTCTCTCTTTAAAACTCAATGTATAGAATTCCTTCTGAGTTAAATATCAAATTTTTTGCTGATGATTTATGCTACTTACACAATAGGATCACGTATGTCTGAACTTATTACACCTTGTTAAAACACACAACGCAAAATCTAATTCAACAAAAACATTTGACTATAAAGGCATACCTCTCTATCACAATCCCTATTTATTTCTGGTTCTTGAGACATTTTCTGCAGATGCAAAAATACAAGGTTAATTTGCTTGTTGTAGTTCTGTGATGTCTGCTTTTTTGGAGAGCATGTTTTAAAAATAATTTTATTCTTAAGTATGGACAATGAAAAATTAGAAAATAATTAAAATTAAAATTTAGCTGTTAAAATAATTAATTAACATCAAGAATTAACTTTTTGATCTATGTTTATACATCGCTGGCTTCTAATTAACATGTAACAAATAATTCACCTTAGCCGAAGGGAGAAGAAAAACATGAACTAGCAAACTTAACTGTCACAATTTGTTTGGATTAAACTTAATTCATTATGTGCTAAATCTACCAAAAATGAATTAGCAGATGATTTGTAGTGCTGTAAAGGCCTCCACACTTGAAAAGATTTTACCTCACAGTGCCCTAACTAGTGAGCCCCTACAGTGCACAGAAGTGCTTTCTTAAAAGACTGGAAACTGGACTGTAGGCACATTTTAAATTATTAGGAGCTGAAATCAACACCAAACAGAAAGAAGTGCAAATTCTTAAACTTTAATTGAAATTATATACTGCAATATATAATTGTTATGTATCTAGATTACCTGCTTAAGTCTAGTTCTAATATATTCTAATGTGTACTAATGACAGTGGATAAAAATTCTTAAATAATGAGTACTGATTTTCTGAAACTGAAATAAATTAGAATTTCTGTTACTGTGTTTGTACATTAACACCAAAGGTCCCATTCTGCAAGACGTGATTCTTGTAATAGAAAGTTGGGATGCTTTTATGACCTGGTTTCCTATGTGAACAGAAACCCTGAGGTCAAAGAGAGCCAACAAGACAGAATATATCTTTAAGCTTGGTATCAGTGACTGGCAATATAAAACTGCAGCTTTTCAATCACTGGCCATTATTACTCCTTAACCCTGAATCCACCTCAGGGACCATCCGTGTTACACTGCTCCTAATTCCTATTGCTTAATAAAATGATCCAACAATTGATGTTACTTTCTTTACCATGTTAGAGTTTTGTAAAAAATAGAACAAAGTTCTAGAGTTTGTTTTTGTCTGTATTTCCAAGGAAAATATTAGGTAAAAGCTAACTGAGACGGCAGACAAGAATATTTTACATAAGAATATTTTAAAATAAGAATATGCTAAATTTTATAATGGGTTATGTTTTTGAGTTAAATATCAAATGTTAAATTAGAACCTACTGATTCTTCTGTTAATAAGGTTGCTGAATTTATTAAAATAAATTTTAAGAATATATTAAAAGATACTTAAATAATCTATTGATTCTCACAGCCTAGTCTGAAGGGTAATTTCATTTAGACTATCTAATATTATTAAGGCAAAGAAAACAACGTTAAACCAGTAATTTAAATTTAAAATTTTACATGCCTCTGGATGGCTAGTTTCAATTCTTGTAAGCCGTTGTGGCTCTTTTTCTGAGGTCAGCTTTAAGTCTTGTTCTATTGAGAAATCCATATAGTCAGTTAAAATGAACTACTTAGAACAGTTTAAAACTATTGCCTTTATAAAAATAGATTTAAGACATTTCATTTTATTTCATAAATTGAGTGTATAAATGAAGCTGAATCTTTCATAAAATAGTTACTTAAGAAATAATTCTCCAAAACTTCGACAAATCACTTGAAGAGACACCGATGTCACCAGATTGAAGACATATAAACACGTCAAAGATTCACTCACAAATTCATCCACGCAACATAACTAAACAAAACCACCAAAAACACAACTTTAAAACACAGTAGAAACATGAGGTAACACAGTATATTGTTCTCCACTTCCTAATGGTACCTTATAAATGATGTCCAAAATTACAGCTGACACCTTTGTTAGTGTACAATGTCTTCCTAATATCTAAAATGCTTCCCTCCACTATTCTGACAAATTTAATTCTTCCTAATATCTAAAATGCTTCCCTCCACTATTCTGACAAATTTAATTTGTTTGTTTAGAGATTTTTTTTTTTTTTTTGAGACGGAGTTTCACTCTTGTTACCCAGGCTGGAGTGCAATGGCGCGATCTTGGCTCACCACAACCTCCGCCTCCTGAGTTCAAGCAATTCTCCTACCTCAGCCTCCCGAGTAGCTGGGATTACAGGCACACACCACCAGATGTATTCTTGCTGTGTTGCCAGGCTGGAGTGCAGTGGCATGACCTCAGCTCACTACACCTTGGTTTAAGTGATTCTCCTGCCTCAGCCTCCCAAGTAGCTGGGATTACAGACACATCACCACACCCAGCTAATTTTTGTATTTTTAGCAGAGATGGGGTTTCACCATGTTAGCCAGGATGGTGTCGATCTCCTGACTTAGTGATCTGCCCACCTCGGCCTCCCCAAGTGCTAGGATTACAGGTGTGAGCCACTGCGCCCAGCCTTATTTTCATCTTTTAAAACAACGCTATGTGAAGTCCTCCTTGATTCTGCATGCCTTTCACCAGATAAGCAAGTATCTCCTTCCTTGAGGCTGCCTTAGTACTTTATTGATTTTTCTACGGCATCTTTACCACCGGAACTGTACATTATTGTTCCACCTATCTGTCCCCTCTGCTCCAAGACTGCAGGGGACAGTCTTGCACATCATCTTTGTAAAAACATTTTTTACTCAGCAATTTTTAAATTCAGTCCTGCTACATATATGCTAGGTGTTAGGATTTACACAGAATGAAAATAAAACATGTCAGGGATGGCTGTTCTAGAAATCATGTCCAGGAGGAGACTTAAATAGTGAGGCTAGCCAGGTTAAAGGAAGAGAGAACAAGAAAGGGTGACAAAATGCCAGGCAGCAGCAAGAGAGGGGGCAAGGCCTGAAAGAGTGAATGTATTTGCCTACAATAGAAGGATGAGTGACTAGGGCATTACCAGCAGCTCAGTAGTGCCAGAGAAAAGGCACACAGGGAAAAGGGGTAAAGACAGAGAGTGGGGCAGAAGTCAGATTATGAAAGCCTTATGTGTAATTTTAAGATGCTTGGACATTAATGTTCACGAGGGGTTCCTGGTCCTATCTACATCAGATATAGATCACTTTAAATACCAAAACAAATATTCTTAGAGAACCATTATTCAATAAGACAAGATGATAGATAGCTCATGTGGACACAGCTGAGATGATACTATGTAGTAAATTCTCAAGAATTCTCATGAACACCTAGGAAAGCCAATTCTACAATAAAGTCATAGAAATTAGCACAAATCATTTAATATTTACTTTGGGAAGCTGCTTTCCTAAGTTATAGTGCATATGAATATAACTAACAGTTATGAATTCAGAGCTGTGAAAACAAAGCAAAGAAATCACATTGTGCTGGAGTCATCTTTAAATTTCTATCTAGTTTTCCCATCCAGTCCCTAAATTCTAAGTATAATCCTGGTACTCACACTCATGTTTACATTAAATGCTAGCCTACACAAAAAACACTCTTCCTCTTACTTCTTTCTTTCTGCTATTTCCATGTTGCTTTGTTTCAAGGAAGAACACAAAAATGCCCTGCTAAGGGGATTCTGTTTGTTTGTAGGCTGCTAGAGGGGAAAAACACAAAGCACATTTTGCAGAAAATAATTTGTTACAAGTCAGAACGATGACATGAGGCCAAGCAGGGCACTCCAGGACTGAAATTGCTGTGCTTCTTCAATACGCTCCTTGATCTCCCTCTTTTCTGGCAACTGTGAGTCACACAGGTCACGGAGAGTATTGTTTCCTATGAGAAACACAACTCCGACATTTATCTTTAGCAAGTTCATCTGTCCCAATTCTGTGGATGCTGACTTTTGGTCACTGATGATGATACACATGGACATTTATCATCAACTTTCAGATTCTTGGCTCTTTGACAAGTCTTACTGAGAGTCAAACTAGTAGGATGCAAGTTACAAATGCTGATTATCCAATTACCTACTCGAAATATCCTATATTAATACTCCAGTAAACATGCATAGAAAAAATTAATCATTCCTGCTGACCTACTGCCCTTTGCTCTTCTGTATTCACCAGAAAATTTCCTACTTCTTCCTCCTGCCCAGGTTAAATGTTAGTGTACAACCTGGAAACCTGTGAATCATCTGAGATTTCTCTTTGTCTCCCAAACTTATTCAATTATCACTAAATCATATTGACTATACACTCTTCTGCCTCTGCTTTATATTCCCACTGCCACTGGGAACATAAACATTTAGAAAATAGCTTTTATTAAAAAAAAAAAAAGAAACACCAACTATTAATGTTATTTCTTCCATGAAAAAAATAAGCAAAACAAATGAAAAAGCTGTAACACCAAAAAAAAAAAAAAAAAAAAAAAAAAAAAAAAAAAAAAGGTCAACACTTTAAAATGAGTAACTGAGATTCCTAACTTTCTTTATTTCACCATGGATGGGTGCAAACCTTGTAATACACTGATACTAGTCCAAGGATGTGTGACAAGGAAACTACAGCTGATTACTGCAAAAGCTTCCTTTGTCTCATGGTTTCTTTATATGGTTACCTTCCATCAATCCTTTATGAGGGGTCAGCAAACTACAGACCACAGGCCAAATCCAGTCTGCCTTATGGCTTTGTAAACAAAGTTTTCTTGGCACTCAGACATGCCTATTTGCTTACATATTATCCACGGTGGTTTTCACACTACAACAGGGTTAAGTAGACATGACAGAGACCACATAGTCTAAAATATTTTCCACCTGGTCCTTTACAGAAAAAGGTTGCTAACTCGTTTTACACTGTAACCAGAATGGCTTAATACTCAAATTTAATCTTGTGACTCCCCTGCTCAAACTTCTCCAATGAGCTCCTGCAGCAAATACTGTTGGCTCCCTACCAGTAGCCATTCCTTATTCTTCCTTGCAGAAGAAACACAAGTCTATTGGGATGTTTATTACCCTAATTCCCCTCCTCAGTTTCAGAAAGAGAAACGATTATTAAGCTAATCACAAATCTGCTTTCCCAGTGCTGGTTTGGGGATGAGCATGTGGTGTGACCCAGCCAATGAAATGTTTCAGGAAGCCCCTTGCATGCTGCTAAGTTTTCTCTCCGTTTAAAAGACACATGTGAAGAAGAGCAGCCTTCGATGTTGTGTTGTGAGAACAAGATGTTTGGAACTGTTGCAGATTAGCCAACCGTGAAAGGAGACATGAAGAAGACACTGCCAACAACACAGCTGAAAGAGGGACAAGTGGGATCCTGGGATATCACCGAACAACCCAAACAACTCTGGTTCCTACTGTTTTAGCCACTGCTCATCTAGTATTTGCAGTCCAAAGTATTCTACTGGTAAAATTCCTATGGCCCACAGGATAAGACCTACTCATTTCTATTTTTTTTTTTTTTTTGAGACAAAGTCTTATTCTTTTGTCCAGGCTGGAGTGCAGTGGCATAACCTCAGCTCGGTGCAACCTCCACCTCCCAGGTTCAAGCAATTCTCATGCCTCAGCCTACCAAGTAGCTGGGATTACAGGTGCTTGCTACCATAGCTGGCTAATTTTTGTATTTTTAGTAGAGATGGGGTTTCATCATGCTGACTAACGCTGGAGACTGACTTATTTCTATAGCATTAAAATATCTACTATAAACTTGTATCACTTCATTTCCAACCTCTCATATCTCACACTTCTGCTAGTAGCAGAAGTGAACGGCTCATAAACCTGCAGAGCTCACTCAGACAACTTGTCTTTGCACTTGCTGCTGTTCCTCCCAAACAGGCAAGCTTGTTAGCAGTTCCTTCTGGCTAACACAATCTCATTACATCCTCCTTCTGCCAAACATCATTCCCATGCTTCTTTCCCTTGAAACATTCTACTAACTCTGCATGCTTACCTTAAGTCCTACCTACTTTCTAAAAAAGCTCTCATTCCTCATCACATATGTCTGGCACATAATCAATATAATAAATAATAAATCATAGCTTACATTTCCAGTGGGCATCTAGCACATAGTAAGCACTGAATAAAGTAGCAAAATAATAAAACACGACAGTGATAGTAACAAGCTCCTGTCTGTATTTTTACTTGTGTTCTGTAGCATTAGGAAAATGCTTAGTATCTAAAAAACATCTGACAGTTATTTGTTAAGTGGACAAGTTAAAAATATAAATAAAAATGTTTTCCTTGTAAATTCTGTTGAAAAAGCAAAGAAATGAAATAGAGACAGTTCTGTTATAAGCACCTTCAAGATCAAAACTAGGTCTATTCCATCTTTGTCTCCTGCAAGTTACAAAAGCTCTTTGATAAACAGATGGCTAAATTTAAGGTGTCCTCATACAGTCTGGATTGTACAATGTATTATGTGTCCACATTCAGGTAGCATACTAGCATTTTTGTTATTGTGAAACATTTTTGTACTTTTATTACAATCTGCTGAGCTTAGAGTTGGGCAATTTGTATATTATGACAACCTTTTGACAAATGGTAGCAGAGCATCTTGTTCTAACAAAATTACTGTTATCATGACAACCCACAGGTAGAAGAAAACACCTTGTTGCAACAAAGTAAATCTATCTCTTTCCATTGCAAATTAGGAGGAATGAGGTCAGTAATAGTGATGCCTTGCTGGTACAAGCATATGTTATAGAACCAGTGCTTCACAGTTCTTTGTGATCAAAACATCCTTACTTTTACTTTTTTAACTATGGTAGGACCACCCAGAGCAAGGGTCCCCAACTCCCAGGCCATGGACTGGTTCCTGTGAGGAAGCTCATCACACAGGAGGAAATGAGCAGAAAGCAAGCCAGGGAAGCTTCATCTGTATTTTACAGCCACACCCCCTGGCTCATCTTACTGCCTGAGCTCGGCCTCCTGTCAGATCAGTGACAGCATTAGATAATCACTGGAGCATGAACCCTGTTGTGAACTGCCCCTGCAATGGATCTAGGCTGTGTGCTTTTTATGAGAATCTAATGTCATATGATCTGTCACTGTCTCCCTTTGTCCCAAGATGCGACCATCTAGTTGCAGGAAAACAAGCTCAGAGTTTCCACTAATTCTACATTATGGTAAGTTGTATAATTATCTCATTATATATTACAATGTATTAATACTATAAAGTAGCACAATAAATGTCATGTGGTTGAATAATCCTGAAACCACCCCTACCTCCCCAGTCCATGGAAAATTGTCTTCCACAAAACCAGTACCTGGTGCCAAAAAGGCTGGCAACAACTGGCCTAAAGTAATTCACTATCAGAGGTCTTACCTGGATGGCTGTTTTCAGAAGAGTTTTTTGACATCTGTTTTTCTTTGTAGTCAGAAAGTAATTGGCAAATTCTGTGTATAAAAATGTAATAAAATTACTATTTTAATACTAAGATAAAAAATACTTACGAAATGTAAAATGCTTAGTGTATTTCAAACAATAACAGAATATTATCCCATCTACCTATGCGTACATTCTAGAAACTTCTCACAAAGCTTCTAATTAAAGAAAAAAAGTAGGGTGAAATACTCATAAATCGAGGGCAGTATGACCCGTAAGTTAACTCGCATTAGTCTGACAACAGTGGAAAGTGTCCCAACTCTTCATAAGTCCTAGCTCCATAATGAACAACTATTTGTTTTTGGACAAGTTGCTCCTCTTGGGTTCAATGTCTTCTTCTACAAGGTAAGGACTTTGCTGCCTTATTTCACTAGGTTGTTATAAAGATTTAACAAGATACCATTTTTTAAATGCTTAGAGAAATAGTAAAGCAATGGAATAATCTCTTCCTAAACTTTACAACTGAAATCATCGTGGAATTCCAAATAAAACTCAATCTGTATTTTTTTCATAGGTTCTAATATGAAAATGTTGCTGTTTTCAGAAAATGTCATGAAGTCCTAATTTTGCTTATTAGTTGTCCTACTCTTTGTGACTTATAATTCAGGGTATCTCAACTATTTCATAGTTTGTAACTAAATTTATTGATAAATATCTCATTAAAGTAGATGATGTGATTTTCCACTATTATGGAGTTTATCAATGAAACTAATGGCAGAAAAGCCAATGGATGTAAGACCCAGCTTGGACCAATGATTCTTCTCTACAGACTGAAACTCTGAACCAGCAGATGTTTGCTAGGATGATGCTTTACACCCATGTTCATATCCAGCTGACATGGGAGACCAAAACCCTACTTCCATTTTTTTTTAGGTTCCATGAAGAAGTTGCAAGTTGACATTCTCTAAGTTTTTGACATACACACTAACAACATTTTGCACACAACACCACACACATTATTCAGTTCTGGTGTCATCTCATAGACTACCTTACATGACTATTTTTGTAGTGCAAATCACAATTTCAGTATTTTGATGGCACCCATTTTCCTTTATTCACACAGTTTCCTTACGGCTAGTCAGCAAATAGTCAAATGACCTTCTAGTGACTGTGCAAAATATGGAATGCTTCAAAAATCTGTGCAGCCTCCTTATGCAGGGGCCATGCTAATTTTCTCTGTATTGTTTCAATTTGAGAATATGTGCTGCTGAAGCAAGCACAAAGCCCTACTTTTACACATGATTAGTGATGAGACATGGACAAGATTTTGGTCCTATTAAGTCCACCTAACCTACTTGAGATTCTGAGAATTCTCTTCAATGGCTTCCCAGGAGGCAGAATTTGAAAATAATTTTAAATTTTGAGGTAGAGATGCAAGTAGCTTGCGCAATTTTCATTATTATGTAAAACAGATCACTCAGGGGCCAACCACAACTGGGAGTCTGCTGCTCTGGGGAAGGTTAATATGGGACTTTGTACTGCTTAATGTACTATACAGGATGTAGAGGTGTGTGAGGGTACAGACCTGGTAGCAAAGAAGAAAGAAACACTGATCTCTTTCTGCCACATTATTTCAACCTCTCTGACCATTTAGAACAAGCCCAATGAATATCTGCTAGATAAAAGACCAACACGGGCCTCAAAGAATCTTTTACCATGAAGGTCTCAGCTAAGTCTAGGCTGAGATGTGGGTTCCACAGCAGGTTCTGAATGTGGGGGTAAGGGTCAATTTGTTCACTTTGTGTGTGGATAAAGTCACACTGCCAGAGCAGGGTGCCGGTGCTTTGGCGATAATGGCTGAGCATATAAGCATAGGTAGGTGAACTAACACATGCTGTAACTTCAACATCTCTGTATGGATCACCATGAAGACCTGAGGGATCTGAATCAGTAAGGGCATCTTGGTGTCAAAAATCAACCATTATCAGGCAGCAGGACCAGTTTCAGGGGCAATAATGCACCAACGGAATCAACAGAAACAACAGAATGATGGGAATGTCCTTTGTTTCTCCTCATTCTGATTTGATAAAGGGATTGTCTTCCTTGGATTTAGTGAACCCCGTTGGTTCTTGAAAAATTCAAGGAGTACATAGGAGATAGTTCTCGGAAGACAGTAAAAGACTTTCTGCTAAACTGGGTATCTCAAGACCCGAATAACTAATCAGAAAAATCAAAGACGTTACATCATCTTTTACCTCATGCATAGGTGTTATAGTTGGATGAAATGAACAATGTTGGGATCTCTAAACATAAAGGTCTTACAAGTCCTGACATAAAGAATCCAGCACGCATTGGCACATGTAACCAGTCTAGCTTTTTGTCTGATTTCTAACTGCAGCAGGGAACTAACTCACTGCCACTCTAAAACCACCTGAACCAAACTATGACATCTCACCTGATAATATAAGATACAATCGTTGTAATTATCTTAAGCCTCAATTTAGTGTTAACTAGCCTTTTAATGTAAACACTTACATGTCATGATGACTAGAAACAGCATAATCAGTGGCAGTTTTCCCAGATGTATCTTGAGAAAATACATCAATATCTTGCTCAAGTAGAAGGCTAACTATACTTGCTGATCCACAACATACAGCAAGTATGAGAGCAGTTCTAAAATGACAGAGAGAATTTCTCCCTTAAGAACTGTAGTAAAGTTTAAAGCTAATCTAGTATACATTACCAATTTAATATCTTGCCTATCCATGCAGAATTAAACATAATTAAACATTTATATGTATTAAAAGACATAAGCATCTTGGGTGCTCAAGTGTCAATCTCTGTAAAATACCACCAAGGTTAAAAGGAAGGGACAAAAAGAAAACCTGTTATCTCAGTGGGGTATTGCATCGTAGAAGCTATTAATTTAAAGGCCTTTGATGGGCAAGAAACTATGCTAGGGCCACTTATCTGAAGTGGACAAAAATTTAAGTGAAGATTTCTTCTCAGCTTCCCTGGACTGATATGCTGTAATAGAAAATCAGCTAAGGGATTACATAAGAGCTATCTGCATGCTGAAAGCAGTAATATTAATAATGGGGAGAATAATAGTCATAGTAGCTTCAGTTAACAATGCCAATAAGCATGAGCTGGGCACTTAAATTAAATGCCGTACATACACATCTTTCTTACTTATGCACAGCCAATTTTGAAGGATATATTCTCCTTTCCACATGACAGCTTATTTGGTGGTAAATAACATTCCAAGGTCACACACCAAGCAAGTAAGAAAGCTAGGAATTAAACCCAGTCTTGTGTGAATCCAAAGCCTGGCTCTTTTCTCTTATCAGCCACCTATAGCTTGCTTGCCTTCATTAAAGGAAAAGTGTATCCACTTAAAACTAACTTACTCCCTCTCTCCATACCAATTAAAAATAAAAACATCAAAATATACTGGAAATAAAACAAAAGCTGATGAACCCATAGTATCAATTGTCATGTAGGGATAAGTTAACATTAATAACCTTCAAAGAAAGCAAATTAAAGCAGAGTCATTCAAAAGATAAAATGATAATCAACTCCTATTGATGTTGAATATAGCCTATTTAGTGGAAAAGCATATAAGACTCAGAGGTTAAAAACTACTAGAAAGGGGTAAGAAGTTCAATACTGAGTCATAAAGTAAGCTAAAAATTAAAGTGCACACTTCATGAGACTAATATGAAATCCATTTAGCTAACATAAAGTCATATAACCAAAAAGGTCACATAATAACTTCAGTCAATGTAGTAAGATGAATCCTACTAAAACTGTTCTTTATGTTGCCCAGTTTAACTGTTTTTCTACTTAACTGATTCATGTTAATCCTGATCACTATGTCACAATAAGTTCATTTTATGAATATTTATGATGTGAGTGACTGCTATCACTCTAGAACAACACACAGATTAAAAGAAATAACTATACCTTCCATATTTATCAAGGGCATTTAAATTAGCTTTTTTCTTGATTAAAAATTTCACCATTTGCTGTTTTTGTCCATGTACGCCAAGCAAAAGTGGCGTGAGGCCACACTGTAAAACAATACAAAGCAAAAATGATATCTGATACAAAAATTACATTTTCTCAACTGAACTGGAAACTATATAAGAGCCTATAGACTTACACTCATAGAAAGTAAACAGATTGTAGTCACTTCCCTCTTACTCTTCTGTGCTTTCCCACGCATCGCTCCTTCCCTTGGAGACATTCCTTCTCTGCCTCACCATATTAACTCTGAGCATCTCAGAAACTGACTTTAAACATTTATTGGTTCCAGGAATCTTTGCTTCTATGCCAGCATTTGGCACGGTATTATTGGATGATAATATTTTTTCCCCATCTAAACAAAGAGCTTCTTGAGGGCAGAAGCTGTATCTTTTATCTCTATATCCTCAAAACCTAAGACGAATTGTTGGGTATTAAGCAAGAATTTGAATGTAAAATATTTCTTTAGTTTCACACGTCTTACCAGAAGATCAAGCTCCAACGTGCAATAAAAATTGGTATTAAGACTCATACTGCCCATTTCAAGAATTTTTCCAACATTTATTCATTTAAAATCTATTTGTATTTATTTTTTTCAGACTGTTAACTAAATAAATAATCAGTTCATAGGACTACTGAAACTAAATTAACAGAATTCCTATATGTATTCTTAATAACTCTGTGGTTTTTAATGTTTTAAAACTGCCATCCTGATTAGGCGATTGCTCTACAAACTTAAGAGACATACTGGATTGTCGATGATACAGCTTCAATTGACCAAAAAGGTTTAGAATTTGTTGAATTTTTTTTTTTTTTTTTTTTTTTTTTGAGATGGAGATTCGCTCTTGTTACCCAGGCTGGAGTGCAATGGCACGATCTCGGCTCACTGCAACCTCCGCCTCCTGGGTTCAGGCAATTCTCCTGCCTCAACCTCCTAAGTAGCTGGGATTACAGGCACGCGCCACCATGCCCAGCTAATGTTTCGTATTTTTAGTAGAGACGGGGTTTCACCATGTTGACCAGGATGGTCTCGATTTCTTGACCTCATGATCCACCCGCCTCGGCCTCCCAAAGTGCTGGGATTACAGGCTTGAGCCACCGCGCATGGCTGAATTTTTAATTGAGAAACTCTGCTCTTAGTAACAACTTACTGACCTAAGCACTTGAATGATAAGTGACACCTGAATAAGAGTAGAGACACAAAATACTGAGAGGACCATCCTCTACTTATTGAAAGATACTCAATGTAAAAAGATATTCTGAATGGCAGTGAATAACTGATGGTAGGAAGGAAAAGCTATTATTCTGTAAGCTGGTTGATACTGCCAATAATATTCATTTTACTGTCCCAATCACAGTGATAAAATTCAGACTAGGCCAGGAATTGTGGCTCACACCTGTAATCCTAGTATTTTGAAAGCCTAAGGCAGGTGAATCGCTTGAGCCCAGGCGTTCAAGAGTGGCCTGGGAAACATGGCAAAAAACCCATCTCTACTAAAAAAAAAAATACAAAAACTGAGGTTGGAGGACCACCGGAGCTTGGGGAGGTGGAGGCTGTGGTGAGCTGTGATAGCACTACTGCACTCCAGCCTGGAAAACAGAGACCTCATCTCAAAAAAGAAAAAGTCAAACTATTACTGGAAATTAAAGATGTAAAGGAATGAGCACATATCCAACTCCAACTCCAACTCTTCTAGAGATATCTCAGTTTCTGAGATGTAAGAATTTACACATTACACTTATCTATTCAGTGGTTCTTACGCAGGAGTGTATCCAGATTTTGAGGAATTTCTTGTTGCTGTTAGAGACAAGGTCTCATTATGTTGTCCAGGCTAAACTCAAACTGCTAAGCTCAAGCAATTCTCCCACCTCAGCCTCCCTAGCAGCTGAGACTACAGCCGTGCACCACCATGCCTGGTTCAAGGAAATATTTTTAAACATACGTGTCCAGGCTTTATCAGACTTACTTTATGAAAATCTTCAGGGGAGAGCCTAGATTTGTAGATTACTTAAAATTTTTCCTCAGGTTACTGGGATGCACAATTCTAGCTGAAAACTAGTGCAACAGATAATTACTTCGGTGTCCTCTCAGCCACATGACCAATTGCCTTTATCATTTCAGGATTTGGCCAAAAAGAGAAAAGAGTAGGAGAGAGATTCATTTGCTGAAATCACCACATAATTTTTCTGGGTAAGAGGAGAACAGGGTCTAGTAAACTCAAAATCCAACTTATCTTGGTACTTATAAGCTCCTGATCTCCCACCTTTCCATCAAGACATTCTAGATTTGAAAGCAGAGTTGAGACTCCACTTGGCTATTTCTACCAGAATAGAATAGTAAGTCAGTTAAGTACTTGTTATTCCCTCTTCTCAAGGGTTTCCCTCTACATTATCACCTATTCATTGCCAATCTGGTTCCTCAGAGTCCTCCTAAAACTGATCTCTGGGCAGTTTACAACTCACTAACTCCCACTCCCAAACTGAAAACTGTCATTCTCCAAAACTAAAGAGAACCTTGTTTCACCATACAAAAGAAACAAATGAACGAACACCACCACCACCACACACACACACCCCAACAACCTTTTTATGGTCTTTCCCTTCCATTATCTAATTGCCAAACTGGCCTTGATGTTTCTGATTGCTCTCTTTTCTCCTTTCCATTTCTCCCTTAGCAACAATCAGAACTATCTTAAGCCTTGCCACTGAGAGGTACATCACTTCATGCTATTACTTTTTTTTAGGAACTTGTCAAAGTAACAGGATTTCTATTCGCTGAAAAATGTTTTGGTTTTCTTGGAGTTTTAATGTAAAACCTAGTTCCAGGGCAAATTGTATTATTTTACAATCATTAGGGGAAAAAAACCCAGAAACCTGGGAGGGCAAAATTGAAAAAAATAAGTGTTACCTTTTACAAATTCAAGTGTTTTCAACAAAAAAAAATTACCATTAAGTGCATTAAAAAAACAAAACAAAAAAACTGGACCCTCTCTAATGCTTCTTTAAATTTAACAATATTTAAAGTAAAATCTTAGATAATTAAGTCACTTCAAAATATTTTCATTCAGGTTGTGCTTGAGCTTCCTAATATGGAAAACTGACCCTTACACAGGAGGTCAGTGTTAAAACAATCACATTTCAGTATTTTGAAAATAAAATTGGTAGATCTATACCTTGTTTTTTGCTTCAGTATCAGCACCGTATAAAAGCAGTGCTTTGGCCAGTAATTTGTCTTCGTTGTAGACCGCGTAGTGTAGTGCGGTATTGCCATACACATCCGGAAGGTTTGGATCAGTGCCATGTTCTAGCAACATTAACACACATTCATCTTCTTGGCACTGTACGGCCTGTCAGTATTAGACCAAAAACAAATTATAAATCCTAGGAATTCAAAATGAATATTCCACAGGTTTCATCAACTAGTTCTATTTAGGTAAGAACACTCATCTTTATTCTATGTATTGAAATCAAATACACCTCAGGCCGATACAGTCGGCTACTGCATACCTTTATTAGAGCTGTCCTCTTTTTGCTGTCAAAGGCATTAAGCTTACATCTTCTGTCCAGCAGGAGTTTGACTACTTCTGAATTCCCACTGGCAGATGCCAAATGGAGAGCAGTTCTATGAGAGTGAGAAGACTTTTTAGGAAATTGTAGTGCATTATCTACAGCCACCTCAACAATTCATGTCATTGCAAACACTAAATAGCCTATTACTCTGCCTTCAAAACAAACACTGAATATTCCTTTGAAGAAAGTACACTATTACTTTCTTCATTATCCCTCATTACTCACTGCATGAATAAAAGAGCAGCCTATTTGAACAGAAAGAGCATAGCCCTTGGATTGCATTCAACTTGGGCTGGAATCCTACTTCAAGCTCTACCACTTCTTAGATGTTGCTGAGCTGTTTTTTATCTCAATTTCCTCATCAATAAAATGAGAATGAAAATAGTAGCTTTCTCACAGGAAACCACTGTAATACTTAAATGAGACTCTACACAAAAGACAGAGAATAGTTCCTAACCCAAAAAACAGCTCAATAATTATTAGATATTATAATTTTTACTACAACTACTAGAGACAACATTTAAATTAAGTGAGATAATACAATTATACCTACACTTTGAGGTATGTTTTAGAGATTACAGGTAACATTCTATTTTAGTGATTCTAAGATGACTATTGTCTCCATGTTTAAACATTTCTTACACTGGAATACCACTTATAATTCATGATTTACTATGATTGGCAGCATTTAAATAATTCTCTTATTAGGACATAAAGTAATGGGGCATCTTGCAATCCCTGGTGCCTTACATTAGGAAGACTATGTTATAGTATAACAAGTCTGGTGCAGTTCTAGTCTGATGACTGGCATTTAGACAAATTTTAGTTCTTACAGAACTATGAAATAAGAGGGCTGAGGTGAAAACAAAAACAAATTTCTAAAATAAATTAATTCTTACTTTGGTTTTCAAAAAACTTTAAGCCAAAGAAAACTTGGGATTTAAATGAATAGGTAAGGTTCATTTTTTTCGATACTGAGATTTACAGAATGTATGTAAATCACTGGGTGTGTGTAATCCCAGCTACTTGAGAGGTTGAAGCAGAGAACTGCTCAAACCTGGGAGACAGAGGTTGCAGTGAGCCAAGATCACACCACTGTACACCAGCCTGAGCGACAGAGCAAAACTCCATCTAAATACACACACACACACACACACACACACACACACAGATATATGTATATATATACATAGATATTTATACATGTATTTATATATATATATATATGTATATACATACACATATATATAGGCATTTGTGGGTTTTTTTTTGATACTTTTCACCTTTTGTGTATTTAAAATTTTTAATCTATACTCTAGGAACTTATTTTTGTGACATAAAAATCTAGCTAGGTTTCTCCAAACAGCATGCATTTCATTTAAGAATAATTCTTTTTTTACTAATATAACACATCACCATCATTAAGTGCTAAATTCTTACATATATTTGGGTATTTCTGGATTTCCTGTTCTGTTCTATTCATTTATGTCTTTTCAGCTGTTAGTAAACAATTTGTGGAAACAGCACACGCAAATTTTGATATCTGGAAAAGCAAATCTTTTTCTATTCTGCTACAAAAAATTAATTTATCACGATAAAAGATGGCATATGTAATTTAAAAATGCTAAAATTTTGCTATTTTCAAAGCAAAAAGTGATAGCTAAAAGTGATAAACACAGGAAGAGCTTGTATCTTAAGAGAAATGGGTCTTCCTATTTAAAGACACAAACCATCTTCCCATTTATTTTCCTTCTAAGATTTCTCAGTAAATAACATATTTACATAGGACACACTGATATGAAATGCATATTGAATTTTACCTGAAGAATATTTAGTGAGAAGTTGATATACTACGGGACTTAGCTCTCAATATACACCTTTCTATAATGTATATAACATTGTTTTCAAATGTGTACATTAAAAATAATCTGCTACAATGATTTAATTTTGCTAGTTAAATCACTTTATGACAGTCTATTAGTGTTCTATAAGGGCAATTATAATTTGATTGGAAATCAGTTAAAGGTTTTGTTTTGTGTTGCCGCTCATAAAGAGGTCTGTGCCCTGACCCCTCTGAGGTTTCCACACCCAAGGTGGTGTGGGGCTTGCAGAGGCGATAAAGCCAGGCACCCCACCACCACCCCCACACCAGTAGGGCACGTCCCCACCATCCCTACACAGCCCGCCTCCTCTCAGCGAGGCCCGGTTACCTCTTTTGCTTGTCCCTCTTGTTCACATCAGTGCTCCTGAGCATGACGATGAGATTGGCTCTGGGGACTTTACCCCACCAGGCGGCTCTGTGGAGCTTGCCCAGGTCTTCTCGACCGACCTGGTACCTTGGCTCCTTGAAGGCACTGTCGCCGTAGTCTTCCCAAGTGCCCACGTTGCTCTTGCCGCTCCCCCTGCAGCAGGGGAAGCAGGGGAAGCACCATTTGCCCATCTTGCTCCTGAGACCAAAGGGCTTCTTCATAGCGGAGGCAGCCGGCTTTGAACAAACCTCAGCCACCATCTGCTTTTTACAGCCGGGGAGGCCAGTAGTAGCGAGCAGATCGCCTCTACCAACAAGCTTTGCCAACTAGCAGGAAACTCCAGGTTTCCAACCTGTTTGAAGAAAAAAAGTCAATCCCAGCCAAAACCTTCCAACCCCAGCAGGGGAGCCCAGCCCAGCCCGCCCAGGGAGAACCCACGCCCACACCCACGCCCACCCAAGGAAACACCCAGCCCAGCCAGAGGAATGCCAAGCTTAGCAGAGAAAAGGTCAAGCCCAGCAAAGAAATGTGAGGGAAGAAATGCCAGTCCAAGCAAGGAACATGAAGCCAAGCGAAGAACGCCAAGTTAATCCAGGACCGAAAAGCCAAGCCAAGCCAAGCCGTTACAGGCAAGACAAGCCGGTGCGCGCGCGTGTGGTGTGTGCGCGCCGTTACAGGGAAGCCAAGCTGTTATGCACGTGCAGGGTGCGCGTGCCGCGTGCGCGCCTCTGGTGGCATCACTGTACGTGGCACAGATGGTGGCTGACGTGCAACTCGCGCACCCAAGTCCTGGCACCACAAATGTTAGTGACAGCCTTGTGTTCCCAGCAAACTTCGAGGGAAATGATGGAGCTTTCAGGCCATTCAGAAGAGGAGGCCGCCCCTGAGAAAAAGCCTCTTGAAGCAGTACTGGGGCTAGAGCGCCTGCAACTTGAGAATGCTGACAGCCTCCCTGAAGAAAGACCCCGAGACAATCTTGGTGGTACTGGTGCAGGTGGCAGCAGCTGCAGCTTGGAGCTCTGGCTGGTGGAGCTTGCTGCAAATGGCCTCAAAATAGCGGAGCACAAGCAGCCCACCAAGCCCAGGGCCTGCCTGAGGCACTTTTGCCACCTGTCTGCACCCAAAACACATGTCCATTGGTGATGGAGCACTTGAGAGCCACAGGATTGGGGCTGGTTGGCCAGCTCCCACGCTGGTCCCCCCTGGCCCATTGTCCAAGCCAGGGCTAACCGCTGTGGGGCTTCTGGTCCAGAGGGCTCTGCTGGCATGCAAGAAAGGTGTGGTGCAGACCGCTGTCTCCAGGCCAGCAGGAGGAGGGTTTGGAGGAGCACCTACCTGATTGTGAGATGCAGAAAGGCACCTCCATGTGCAGATCCAGGTAACAGGATGCTGTGAGCCCCAGGGAGTCAGTCTGGAGCCTCCCTGGCAGTCTCTGAGCTGGACCCAGGCAGTGGCACCTTGATTTGCTTCAGGCTGCTTCACCCAAACCACAGGCGCTTTGGTGTGAGAAGACATGCATGCAGCCAACAAACATATGAAGAAAAAGCTCATCATCACTGGTCATTAGAGGAATGCAAACCAAAACCACACTGAGATACCATCTCATGTCAGTTAGAATGGCTATCATTCAGCACTTTGGGAGGCCGAGACGGGTAGATCACGAGGTCAAGAGATCGAGACCATCCTGGTCAACAAGGTGAAACCCCGTCTCTAATAAAAATACAAAAATTAGCTGGGCATGGTGGTGCGCACATGTAATCCCAGCTACTCGGGAGGCTGAGGCAGGAGAATTGCTTGAACCCAGGAGGTGGAGGTTGTGGCAAACCAAGATCGCGCCATTGCATTCCAGCCTGGGTAACAAAAGCGAAACCCCATCTCCCAAAAAAAAAAAAAGAATGGCTATCATTGAAAAATCAGGAGACAGATGCTGGAGAGAGTGTGGTGAAACAGGAACACTTTTACACTGTTAGTGGGAGTGTAAATTAGTTCAACCATTGTGGAAGACAGTGTGGTGATTCCTCAAGGATCTAGAACTAGAAATACTGTTTCACCCAGTTATAAATCATTCTATTATAAAGACACATGCACACATATGTTTATAGCAGCACTGTTCACAATAGCAAGGACTTGGAACCAACCCAAATGCCCCCCCAATGATAGACTGGATAAAGAAAATGGCTCATACACACCATGGAATACTATGCAGCCATAAAAAAGGATGAGTTCACGTCCTTTGCAGAAACATGGATAAAGCTGGAAACCACCATTCTCAGGAAACTGACACAAACAGAAAACCAAACACTGCATGTTCTCCCTCATAAGAGGGTGTTGAACAATGAGAATACATGGACACAGGAAGGGGAACATCACACATTGAGGTCTGTCGGAGGTTGGGGGGCTAGGGGAGGGATAGCAGGGAGTGGGGAAATAGGGGAGGCATAGTATTAGGAGAAATAGGTAATGTAGATGATGGGGTGATGCATGCAGCAAACCACCATGGCATGTGTCTACCTCTGTAACAAACCCGCACATTCTGCACATGTACCCCAGAACTTAAAATTTTGTAACTGAAGTCTTGCTTGAGCTGCAAGGTTAAGCTAAAGTTCCTCTTGCTTGATACTAAATGACTTTTGAATGAAACAAACGGAAAAAAGACACACACTCTAAATCTCTTTTGTCCTTCTGTGATCCCCTGAGCTGGCTAGCAAGGGAAAGCCTGACCTCCTGCGCTGTTCCCTAGCTGGGGCAGAGTAGTTTCCTCCAGGGTCACAAGCAGCAGCTGGGCTCAGTGGGACTGGGCTGCCCTTCCTTCCTGCATGGGCATCCCCACACCTTCCACTGCTCCATGCAGAGTGCCATAATCCAGGTTCAAATCCCAGCTCCAGCACTCACCACCAGTGTCACCTGGCAAATGCCTTATCTCCAGGAACTTGCTGCCTGTGTCCTTCCTGACAAGAGTGATAGGGGCTGGTGTCCCTGGCATGCAGTGCTGTAACAGTCAAACACAAGCAGGAACACGAGACACCTGAGTGAAGGCCTGGCCTGCTGGCTGCTGGGGGTGCTCACCAAAGGGCACCTACCCATCTTCCCACTTGGCCTTGCAAGTCTCAGCACTTAATAGGCATCTGACTATAGAAGACCCCTGAAAAAAGTCCTGAGCTGCCCTGGGGAATATGACCAGGGTGATGGACCAGGAAGGACAGTCTGGGATGCCTGGCATGAGTGAAGATGGGCTGGGGAAGTGCCAATCTCTTCCCATCAGCTTTGGGTCCTGAGCCACCTGTACAGGGCACCCTGAGTGGGTAGAGAACCCAGAGATGCCACAAGGCTTGAGTTGCATCCCAACCTTCCTGAGTTCCAGCCCAGCCATGGCCCGGGCCCGAGGGTACTTTGGGCTCTGAGTTCGGATGAGGAGGGGCCGGTGACACTCCTGTGTCCCAGGATCTTGTCAAGAAGCTGGTGTCCTGTCACTGCCTGGCTCCAACTGGTCCCAGTGGAACAGGAAGAGGTGAATGCCCCTAGCATCCACCCACTGGTCCACCAACACCCAGGTCCACAGTGTGGCCACCTGAGTCACACCAACACCTGCCTTTGGGACCAGAGCAGGAAGGCCCAGGCAGGAACAGCATGGTGGAACAGTGGATGCAGGTGGACAGGATGTGCTATGAGCATCCAAGGAGTCCCTCTCCGTCTAAAAAGAACCTTTTATTGATACATAATATTTTACCTATTTGTAGGGTACATACAACTGCTTGTTACATGCCTAAAATGTGTATTCTGGTGACTTTGAATATTTACACATAATATTGTTGCTTAGTCACCACAGTCTGCTGTCAAACATTATAGCTTATTTCTTCTAACTGTAGGTTTGCACCCAATGGCCAACCTCTCTTCATTCTCCCTTCCACACACTCAGTCTTCCTAGCCTCTGGCATCTGCCATTGTATTCTCTGTGTCCATGAGACCAAGTTTCCTTCTTTTTTATTTAGCTCCTTATGTTAGTGAGAACCTGAAGCATTTGTCTTTCTGTGCCTGGCTTATTTTACTTGATGACTCCCAGATCTACCCATGTTTCTGAAAAATGACATGATTTCCTTATTTTTATGGCCAAATTGTATTTTATTTTGTATATTTACCATGTTTTACTTAGCCAGCCATCTACTGATGAATACTTGGGTTGATTCCATATCTTTGCTATTGTGAATAGTGCTGTGATAAACATGAGTGTGCAGGTACCCCTTTGTTACACTGAACTCTTTCCTTTGGATAACTACCCAGTAGTGAAATTGCTGGACCACACAGTAGTTCTAGTTGTCATTGTTTTAGAATTCTCCATACTGGGTTCCATCGTGCTTATACTGATTTGCATTCCTGCTGACAGGGTAACAGGGTTTCCGTTTCTCTGCATTCTCATCAGCATCTGCTGGTTTTTGTTTTCTTAATAATACCCATTCTGAGGTAAGACGGTATGTCACTGTGGTTTTGATTGGCATTTCCCTAATCAATGATGTTGAGTATTTTCTTATAATCTGTGAGCCACTTGTAAGTCTTCTGAAAAATCTCTATTCTTGTCCTTTGACCATTTTTACTGGGATTGTTTTGTTAACTTTTGAGGTTCCTCGCAGACTCTGCATATTTGTCCCCTGTCAGGTGAGTAATTTGCAGATATTTTCTCCCACTCCAGGGGTTGTCTCTTCACTATGTTGATTGTTTCTTTTGCTGTGCAGAAGCTATATCCCACTTATCTATTTTTGCTTTTGGTGCCTGTTCTTTTGAGATCTCATCCATAAATTATTTGCCTAAACCAATGTTCTAAAGAGTTTTCCCTAGTAATTTTATAGTTTTGAGTCTGACATGTAAGTCTTTAGTCAATCTTGAATTGGCTCCTATTTCATACCTGAGACATGGAAGAAGTTCAGAATGACATTGCTGAGAGAGTAAGAAGACTGTACCTAAGCAGAAATAACTGTCAGGAGAAGCCCATCGTGTGTTACTAAGGGGGCATTTTTATATGTTGCTTTCACAGGAACAAAGAAGCCAAGGTAATTCCTTACCCAAATTAAAGATATGATTTTTAAAGAGGAAGCCTTGAGAATCTAGCCCAATCTAACCATTACTCAAAATTATTTGGTACACTGCATCACTTTAGGCAGAGGAAGAGAAGAATTACAGGAAGGTGAATTCTTGAAAAATCCACAAAAATGTACTGTACTTGGAGACAAACTTGCAAAAGTTATCCCCCCTTTACCATGATTTGATGTCATAAATACCATAATATATTCCTACTTTTATTAGATCAGATTTTTAACTGATAAAAGTTTTGGTCTTAATAGCTATTTTACAAAATAAATGCTCACCATGAGCATATAGTTCTACAACCAGTTTTAGGAACTTAAATTTTTTATATAATTTCAAACATCGTTACAAGAATAGCACCAAGAATGCTACTTCTTCTCTTAACAAAGACTCACCAATTTCTAATTTTTTTCCATTTTATATCATTTACTTTGTCTGTTTGCATCCCTTTTTAATTATTTGAGTGTAAACTACAGACATAATCACCATGAAGTATGATTTCCTAAGAACAAGGGTATTCTTTTACACAACTTCAGAATAATTATTAAAATTGTAAATTATTTTTTTTGAGATGGGGTGTCACCCAGGCTGAAATGAAGTGGTGCAATCTTGGCCCACTGTAGCCTTAGCCTCCCAGGCTCAAGCAATCCTCCCACCTCGGCCTCCTGAGTAGCTGGGACTACAGGGGTATGCCACCATGCCTGGCTAAGTTCTGTAGTTTTGGTAGAGATGAGGGGTTTCACATGTTGCCCAGGCTGGTCTCCAATTCCTGGTCTCAAGTGATCCTCCTGCCTCAGGCTCCCAAAGTGCTAGGATTACAGGCCTGAGCCACCCTACCTAGCTTGATCCCAGTTTTAGAAAAACTTTCTATCTAAATTTAGATGAAAATACACAGATATATTGGGCTATTGCTTTCACATTTTCTAAACTGCTTTTTTACATCATCAGAAGGGTTCCATAAATGTACTTTGATTTGAAATAATTTCTTGAAGTCAGACATACCTAGCTGTGACCTGGACCAGTCTTCTCACAGCATCCCCTCCCTGCAACCTGCAGGTCCTGAGGTCACTGGCCCTCAACTCTATGTTCTGCCCTGGATCCAGGCCCTAACTCAGGAAACAGTGGCACTGCCTCCTGCCCAGCTCTCAGCTGCCTGCACTACCGGTCGTGGGTGAAAGGATGGCCTGCTCAGATGAGTGCCTGTGTGTTTGTTTGTGTGCTTCTGCTGCATTGCTTGTGTCTTGTTTTTGTCATTTCTGTTTCTCCCTTTCCTCCCTGAGGCCTGCACAGGCAGCTGTGCTACCCACCTCTGAGTGTGGGGTGAGATGTGGCCCAGGCCGGGTGCCTGCTGGGAGCTTTCAGGAGAAGTGCAGCAGACACTGGGCAGGCTCAGACACTGCGACGGGCATTTGTGCCTTGTTCTGTGCCTGTCATTTGAGGCCATTTTGGCCAATGGGCAAGCAGTCCTCCTCTGGCAGGTTCACACTGCCTCCCACTAAGGTTGCACTCTGCCTCACAAAGGTTTGCTCTGCCTCACACAAAGGCTGCAGCCTGCAGGTTGGACCCTTGGGTCCCACCGTGAACCCTCTGGGCAGCTGGCACTGGGAGAAGTAGAGGACATGTGGGTGTGCCTGCTACCTCTGTGTGTGGAGACAGGATCCTGTCAACTGGTCTCCTGGAGGGGGCACTGCCTCCTGTGAGTGCCATGTGTGCCAGGAGCCAAGCACCAGTGTGTATAGGAGCTGTGCCACTCACAACCCAGGACAGAGTCGCTTGGCTGTTTTGGGGCTGGGAGATCCCTAAAAGCCTACTAGATCCAGCATCATCAGTGACTCTTACAGAGGAATCCTCTTTGTGATCACGACCCCATGAGCTTCAGGTAGCAGAGGAGACTGGTCTATTGGGCTGGCCCATCCACAGAGGTCAGCAGCCTCCCCTGATGGACCGAAGTACCCATGGAACAGCCAGAGTGGCTGCCGACTAGGGACAGAGACTGGGTTAAGCCCTCCTGGCTGCCTGCAATAAAACTGACTTTCCCTGTGTATTTACATGCACATTAAATGCACACCAAAGGGATTATTTCTGAAGGTCCCAGAGATCTGCTCTATTTATGATGAAATTGTGTCTGCTTCTGACATGCCTTCTTCCCTCTTCTATTATCTATGAGACATACCCCAGATAAGACTCTTGACATTGCACCAAGCACCATAGGGACTAAAAATTCTACTTACATAGGAACACAAACTATAAAAGTTCAAACAGGTTCTATTAAACATTACCTAAATTTCCCATTATTCCTTGAAGAAAGACTGAAAGAAGTCATCACAGCTAAAGTTGAAAGCCTTATATTCAAAAGTCTTTCCATACTCTGTGCTAACCCTGGTAACACCCCCATCCTTCCAGTAAAGCAGCCAAATGATTAAGAATATCAATTTGTACAAGAACTCAGGGTTAACAAAATTGTTATTCCTCACACTGGTCAGACCGAACTCAAATACCACCTTATCACTAATTCCTCTATACCTAGCAGAATAATTAACACTGCAGCCCTGCTTCTCATCATACGGAAAATTAACTCAGGATAAACCAAAGATTTCAACAGAAGACTTCAAATATAAAAGTCCTAAGAGACAACCTATCAAACAAGTTCTCAACACAGGCTTTTGCAAACCATTTAGGTAATTTAGTACCCAAAAGAAGTGCAAGAAAAACCAAAAGGCCCAAGTCTGTCCTAAGAAACTACAGACCTGCTCCACAGCAAAGAAACTGCCAACACACTAAACACACAGCCTAGAGGATGGAAAAAAAATGTTCCCAAAACAAGCATCTGACCAGTTTCTAATGGCCAGAATCTAGAAGGACCTTATATAAATTAAGAAGCAGAAAAATAATCCAAGTAAAAAATGAGCAAATGAAACGAACACACATTGGTCAAAAGAATACCTCAAAAAGACCAACTCACATGAGAAAATGTTCAACATCACTAATCATCAGAGATGAGGTAGCAGTGCCATCACACACCAGTCAGAGTGGCCATTTGTCCAAAGTCAGAACATAACATGCTGGTGTGTGGCAGCAGCAAAAGCGAACATAGTTACACTCATGGTGGAAATGCAAACTAGGTGTCAAACTGTGGACAGCAGTTTGAAGATTTCTCAAAAAAAAAAAAAAAAGCAGAGCTACTCTTTGACCCAGAAATCCCACCCTATGTATCTACCCAAGGGAAAAACACATGCTTCTATCAAAAAGACACAGACACTTGCATGTTCACAGGAGTGCCACTCACAGGAATAAAGACATGGACCTGACCTAGATGCCCACCAAGAGAAAATCAGATGTTTTTAAATGTGATACCTATACACCACAAAATACTAAAGTGCCACCAAGGAAAATCAAAAACAGAAACAAAATCATGCCCTCAGCAGCAACATGTATGGAACTGGCAGCTGCTCTGCTAAGCCAGCTGAGGCACGAACAGAAGACCAAACACTGCAGGTTCTCACTTATAAGTGGAAGCTCAACACTGAACACACACAAACATAAAGATAAAATCAACTGACACTAGGCACTACCAGACAGAAAAAGGAGGGAGGCAGGAAACCTTGCAGGAACAATAATCCAACTGGGGCTGTGTTCACCACCTGGGTGACGGGTACATTAGAACCCTGAGCATCAAAATTCTGCTGTATAGCCATGTAGTAAAGTGAACATGCAGGTGTACCCCTCGATAACAATAAAAGGAGCAGACTCAGCTTTGGAAATAAAAATAAAAGAAAGAAAGAAAATACAAGAAAACACACAAAATAAAACGAAAAGCCTATGGTGACCCAATCCATCCATTAGTGGCATGAACACAGAAAGATAACTGAATTGACACAACAAAGGAGCCAAATAATCATTACCCAAATTTACATATAGTGAACACGAAAGTTTTTCCCTCTAAAAGCACACCAAAGGCACAATGGTTGAGGAAACTGGGGAGTCACATGCAAAGGACCGAAATAAACCCTTCCTTTGGACAAGACACAAAAAGTGACATAAAATAAACACCTAAGTGCAATCCTGAAACCAGAATCTCCAAGAAAAATGCATAGAGTGAGTGTCTACTATGGGGAAACATGAATCTGTGAACCTAAGCTACAAACATAAAAGGAAGACATAGGAACCAAATACCCGTAGACCATACAATGGCTTCGCCATCTCACTTTTCTTCTCAAAGGGACACAGAAATCACTAACAAAAGCTAACGTAACCATGTGAGACTAAGGACAACGTTACAGCTTCACAGTGAACCCAAACAAAAGGCATCCTGCAGACTGGGAGAAAATTATTGAAGACTGTGGATCTGGGAGGGCTTCTATCTAAAATGAAACAAATGGTTCTAGGTGGACAAGAACATAAAAACCACGCTTAAAAATACACATGCTAATGCCCAAAGGACTAGCATAGACGTTTCTGAAAAGACCTGAAACAGACTCACGGGTAATAACAAAGTTTCTCCACATCAGTAATCATCTCCTAAATGTAAATCCCAACCACACTCAAGATACTGTCAAACTCCCCAGAGAAAGCCTATGACCAGAAACAGCAATAAAACTTTTTGAAGAAAAGGGAAGTGTAGATTTGCTGACAAAGAAAGTCTCACACACTACTGGTGGGAATGCAAATTCATATACCCACTGGGAGAGACAGCTGGAGGTTTTAGAAACTTATTAACAATACAACTACCAGTTTTTCTAGCTATCCCAACACTGGGTATGCTGGCAAAGCCAAGGAAACCTGGACCTTAAGGATGTATCTGCCTTCCCATGTTTCATGAAGTACTCTGGACAATAACCAGGGTATGGAGTCAACCTACTAGTACGCCCACAGAGGAAGAAATGCAGGAACTGAAGGATAAATGCACAATGATATACTCTTCAGTCATGAAACTTCGGGATTCAGGTCACTTCTAGCGAAGTGGAGAAACCTGAAGGCACTGAGTTAAAGGAAATGAGCCAGGCAGAGGAAGACAAACAAATACAGCACGATCTCATGCATGTGGAATCGAACAAAGTGAATCTCATAGAGCAGCAATGTCAATAGTAGGTACCAGAGGCTGGGGGTAGGATTAGAAGCAGCTGCAAAATGATGCTCAGATGAGCAGCAGGAATTCTGGTGTTCTACATCATAACAGGGTGACTAGGCTAATATTATGGCATAATATTCAATATAGCGGGAAGGGACCATTCAGAATGGTCTCTCCACCAAGAAATTCTCACCGTAGCATGAAAGAGATGCAAGGTTCTGCAATTTGATCACAACAGCACCGATCCACTTATCAAAAGGTCCCTTGCACCCTTGAAGTAAAAGCATAGACCATGTGAAATCTTTGTTTTGAAATACAATCACAACACACTACTAAAAGTTCCATGGGACAACAAAATGCCCCACATTCCCAAAGCAGTTTCTACACATACAAAGTCGGTAGGGTGCCATCAAACTCTTCCGTTTTAAATTACTTTAAATTACTTCCAAAAGCCTTTGTTACCCAAAGCGTTTGTGATAGGCACTAACAGAGAAACACAGACCAATGGGCATAATGAGGGTGCCCAGAAGCAAACTCAAATTGATAGAGTAAGCACATGTTTAAAAAGAACCACAGAACTCACCATAGGAAGGGACAGTCTGTCCAATACCTTCTGAGAACTGGATTTCCCTAGGCAAAATAACAAAATAGGGTCCTTATTGTGCAAAATTCACAATAATCCACTCAACATGAATGAAAGACCTATACCCAAAACTTGAAACCATCACTCTCTGAGAAGAATGCAAATGGTGTGCAGATACCTGGGTCAACCAGGATCTATGCTCATAGTCTGCAAAAAGGAAAACAAAAAAACATGAGGAAAAGAAAAGAACACAAACGACAAGCAAAACTCACCGACAACAGACTGGTATGCTAGTGAATTTCCTTTACTTCATCAGTAACCAATGCGATGGAAAATCAGAATAATGCACACACCTGAAACTGCACAGACTGTAAGGATTGTGGGCAAGAAAGAATGAAAACAATGAATGAAAAGAAAGAAACACCCAAAGGATGATAAGAAAGGTCTGCAGAAAAACATAGCTGAGGAGACATTTTTTTGGAAAAGGTGTAAATAATCAACACTGCTAACAAGCAGAAAACACCAGAAAAGAGACAGCAATTACCAAATCACAACTGGGAAAAGAAACTGAATAACCTTTTCTGCAAAGAACACATAAAACTGAAAACAAGTGTGCTTGTTAACACCTGGTTAACATCGCTAATCATGGGAAAAATAAAAAGCAGAACAAGACTCAAAGACCCTGTCCCTCTTTGTGGATTGAGAATTACAAAGACTTTCACAGATCTTAAAAGAAGGGAAACCACAAACACTGCTGTGAATTTCCAGAGAGGAGAGCTCTCTTATCCACAACTGTAAATTCGTATGTACACTACAGAGACTACTTGGAGGTTCTTCAGAAAACTAAAAATACAACTACCATTTCACTGAGCTGTGCTACCACTGGGTGTACACCGGCAGCATATGAAATCAGTACGCAGAAGACATACCCACTTTCCCACACTGACTGTGGCACCAGTCACAACAGCCAAGATAAGGAATCAACCTACCTGTCCACTGCACAGGATGGGATCCAGAAATCTCAGTATCCAGTCACAACCAGATACTCTTCAGCCAGACACAGACATTGAAATCACATCATCTGTGGCAACACGGTGGAACCTGGAGGGCACTGTGGTAAATACAACACACTAGGCAGAGAAAGGCAAACCTCGCATCACCTCACTGATGAGGAATCTAAGACACTTTATCTCACATAGATCTACTAAGCACCATCGTGCTTGCCAGGGCTGGAGTAGAAGGATGGGCATGGGTGAAGACAGGAAACAAGCACAAAGTGACATGTTCCATAAGATGAATGAAACCTCTTCCATCACTCAGCACAGTGACTAGGGAAAACTTTACCAGAGAATAGTTTTCAAGAAGACAGCCAGAAGGGAGGGTTCTGGCTCTCCTCACCTAAAGGACATTAAAACTCTACAAGGCAAGAAACAATGCTAAATACCCTGATTTCATCACTATGTGATGCTTGTATGGACCACAATGTCCCCCTCTACCCTCTACTTGTACATCTTTATGATGGAGCCAATGCTGCTTTTGAAAGCAACATAAAGAAACAATGCTAAAATTTCCATGGAACCACAAAACACTCTGAAATTCAAAAGCCATGCTGGGAGGTCCAGATGACATCAGATGGACCACACTCCCTGATTTCAAATTTCACAAAAGAGCTACAGACCCGCTGCCTCCACCTAGACAGTATAGGGAACCCAGAAGTAACCTTGCATACCTACAACCATCTGACCTTTGAAACACCAATGGTCAAATGGAGAAAGGGCTCACTATGCAATGAATGACACTGGGATAGATGGCAGGCTATGTGTAGATGGTAACACTGGAGCCTTATCTCTCATCAGATGCAAAAGCTAACTCAAGGTGAATGAAAGATTTCAGTAGAAAACCTCAAATTATAAAAGTTCTCCAAGAACACCTAGGAAATACCTTTCTCAACATGGGGTTTGGTAAAGAATTTAGATAACTAAGTCCCTAAAAGCAACATCGAGAAAAACCAAAATGGTTAAGTTGAGCCTAATAAAGTAATACACTGCCAGGTAGCAAAATAAATCACCAGCACAGTAAGCACATAGCCTACAGGATGGGAGAAAATGTTCCTGAACTATGATTCTGACCAAATAGCTAGACTCTAACATGACCTTAAAAAAACCAAGAGGCAGAAAAATAATCCAACGAAACAATGGGCAAAGGATATGAACACACACTTGTCCAAAGAATATATACAAGTGACCAACGGACAAGAAAAGAACTCAACATCACTCATCATAAGAGAAATTCAACTCACGTGCACATTGAGATATCATCTCACAGTGGTCACAATGACCATTTGTCCTAAGTCCAAACATTTACACACTGGAAAGGCAGCAGAAGAAAGCAAACACTGCTACACTCTTTGTGGGAATAAAAACTAGTTCTCACACTATGAGAAGCAGTTTGGAGATTCCTTAAACAACTTAACACAGAACTACCATCCAAATGAGCAATCATATAACTGGGTATCTACACAAAGGAAAATAAAGAGAAATCCTTCTTTCAAAATGACACAGGCATGGGTACATTTTTGGAATTGGTATTCACAAGAAAAAATAAAATAAAATTGACCTGTGTTCCCTTTAACAGTTGATTAGATGTTTTTAAATGTTGTACATAGATACCACAAAATCCTACACAGCCTAAAAAAAAAATTCATGCCCCCACCAGCAACAAGAATGGACCTGCAGGCCACTATGCTAAGCAAACTAAGGCAAGAATGGAAAACCAAATACCACATGTTCTCACTCGGGGGAAAATACTCATAGACAACACAATGACTTTGCCATCTTTTTTTTTTTTTTTTAAATCTGTGATGGGACACACAAATCTATGCTGACAAAAGCAAACATAAACCTGTGGGACAAACACATTAGAGCTTCTGAACAGGAGAGAAAACAATGAACCCAAAGAGAAAGCATCCTGCCTTGGTAAAAAGGATGATTAGAGGGGAAATTATGGAAAAACGATAAATTTGGAAGGGGTTGATATCTAACATATTCAAGCACTAAAGCTAATAAGTGGGGAAAAGATTTTTTTTTAATTACACAAGCTAAAAATATGCAAAGAACTTGCACAACCACTTCTGCAAAGGACATAAAACTGATTCACAGGTGAAACAAAAGCTTCTCCACATCACTAATCACTCCAAACATGTAAGTCAGAATCACCCTCAGATATCAGATACCATTAAACTCCCCTGAGAATGAACATTACCAAAAACAGCAATAACAATTTTGGAAGGCAGCAGACGGTGTAGACCGACAAAAAAGGAAACCCTTATACACTACTGATGGCAATGTAAATTAATTTATATATTGTGAAAACAACTTGGAGGTTCTTCACACGGAGTATGCATTTAAAACAAAGGAAATCAGTACCTTAAGGAGTTATCTGCCTTCCCATGTTTCATGAACTGCTACTCACAATATCAAAGACGTGAAATCAATCTATACATCCATCCACAGATGCAGGGATAAAGAAACTGCCGTATATCTGCACAACGCAATATTCTTCATCCATAAGAAAATGTAATTTTCACTGGGAACCATATGCATGAACCTGGAAAATATTATGTTAAATAAGTTAGGCATAGAAAGAGAAGCACAGAATCGTCTCACTTATATAGAATCCAAAAACCTTTGCTTTCAGTAAGTAAAAGGTACAGTAGTGGTTTTCCGAGGAGAGGATTAATGCATTACTGCTGGTCCCATGAATAACATATAGTACTATAAATGTTTGATCATCATAGGACATTCACATATAATAACACATTACAGGTCTAGTCCACATTCATATAAGCAAGTATCAGACTCTCCTTAATCAACTATCAAACATTAACTGTCATTAACTGTATAATAAAATCTATTCCACATGGATACTGACCAGTACTATAAATCCTTAATATTACATAGTACATATATCTACCAATCTCTAAGAAATCATCATCCTACTCGGGAGTACTACCCTCCTCATTCTGGGTCCATACCACTTGGAGGTGACAATACTGAAACTATACCTGGCATCTGGTTCTCACTTCGGGGCCATAAAATTAAGACCACCCACACGTTCCCCTTTTTCTTTTTTAACTTTGTGGGTGCTGTGACTCAACACGACAGGAGCGTGGTTCCTACCAAATCCACTGTAGCTGAACTTATCTTGAATATTCTGTACTGACATAACCAACCATAAGGTGCTAATTAATTCATGCTTCAAAAACACAGTAATTAATCAATAGACATGCATGTACACACATGTACGTACAATTGAGGGACTATTTCCAACTAAATCTGCAAATTCCCCTTCCCCTACCTCTGACTTCATTATCAACTTAGGTGAACATACTCTAGCCAAACCCCAAAACAAGAGACTAAAATGCAATCCAGAGCCCTGAAAATCATATTTTAACCATGAACACCCCAACATCTACCCCTCGATTGATGTAATTTTCTAAAAATTGTAAAGCTCTCCAACCAAATAAATCTTCCATTATGTATATAAAAATAAACTAAAATTCTGTCCTAATGCTAATACAGTACTTTGAGCATTCCCCTCTGAAAGCACCTGCCCCAATATATCGCACCCCTAAATCAATTATACTCTAATTGTAAATAATTCTTTCATCTAAAACCTATGTTAATTCAACTTTGAAGGCCCTAAATTTGCAGAATTGTAAAAGTCTATATTTATTTTTTTCTCATATTTTAAACTTCCACTTAAATGTTCTATGCATTTAATGTACCTTAACCATTTAAAGCAAGACACTGAAAATGTCTAGATGGGTCCATACAACTCCATAAACAAATAGGTTTGGTCCTGGCCTTTTTATTAGCACTTAATAAGACTACACATGCAAGCATCCCGCCCCACTGAGAATGTCCTCTAGGTCACCTGGATCTAAAGGAGAAGGTATCAAGCACGCAGGAATGCAGCTCAAAACACTTTGCCCAATCACACTCCCACAGGAAAAAGCAGTGATAAATTTTTAGTAATAAACAAAAGTTTTACTAAGCTATACTAATACTTAGTGTTGGTTAATTTTGTGCCAGCCACCACAGCCATACAATTAACCAGGGCTAATAAAACTCAGTGTAAAGAGTGTTTTAGGTCTGCTCTCAATAAAGCTAACCTCCATCTAAGTTGTAAAAAAATCTAGCTGAAATAAAACATACTACAAAAGTGGCTTTAATATCTTGAAGACACAATAGCTAAGACCCAAACTGGGATTAGATACTCCACTATGCTTAGCCCTAAACCCTAATAGTCATATTAACAAGACTATTCATCAGAGCACTACAAGCAACAGCTTAAAATTCAAAGGACCTGGTGGTGCTTACATCCTTCTAGAGGAGCCTGTTCTACAACTGATAAACTCCAGTACACCTCACCACCTCTTGTCCCCAGCCTATATACCGCCATCTTCAGCAAACCCTAAAAAGGTCAAAGAGCAACCACAAGTACATACATAAAAAGTTGGACCAAGGTGTAGCCCATGAGATGCTAAGAAATGGGCTACATTTTCTATACCCAGAAAAACTCATGATAGCCTTTATGAAATCTAAAGATTTAAGGAGGATTTAGCAGTAAACCAAGAATAGGGTGCTTGGTTGAATAAGGCCATGAAGCAAGGACACACTGCCCATCACTCTCCTCGAGTACTACTCTATAAATCACTATTACTGTTATTTTCTACATGCGTATAGAGGAGACAAGTCGTAACATGGTAAGTGTACTGGAACGTGCGCTTGGAAAAACCAAAGTGTTGCTTAACCCAAAGCATCTGGCTTACACCTGGACGACTTCATCACAGCCTGACCACTTTGAGCCAAATCTAGCTCCAAACTGCTAAAAATACTATAAAACTACCTTAATCAAACCATTTACCCTAGACAAAAGTATAGGGGATAGAAATTCCTATCCTGTCAAAATAGACATAGTACCATAAGGGAAAGATTAAAGAACCGTATTAAGCACTTAAAAAACAAAGACAAGCCCTTGTACCTTCTGCATAATGCATTAACTAGAACAACTTCACACAGAGAACTCTAGTCAAGTCCCCCAACACAAGACAAGCTACCCAAGAACAGCTGAAAGAGTACACTCACCTGCATGGCAAAATAGTGAGAAGAGTCATGTGTGTATTAACAAGCCTATCAAGCCTGGTGATAGCTAGTTGTCCAAGACAGAATCTTAGTTCAACTTTAAACTTCCACAGAATTACTTAATCTGCCTGTAAGTTTAACTGTTAAAGAGGGACAGCGCTTTAGACTCTAGGAAACAATCTTCCCCCAGAGAGTAAAAAAATGCCATTACCATAGTTGGCCCAAAAGCAGCCACCAATTAAGAAAGCATTTAAGCTCAACATCTAACTATCATTAATCTAACCACCCTAACTCCTAGCATCACATTGGACTAATCTATTACTCAATGGAAGCAATAGTGTCAATATAAGTAACATGAAAACATTCTCTATTGCATAAGCTTACATCAGACTGGAATAACTCACTGACAATTAACAGGCCACTATTAATAAATGATTTAATAAACATTTTATTACCTTCACTGTTAACACAAGCATGCTCTAAGGAAAGATTACAAAAAGTAAAAGCAACCTGGCAAACCTTATCCCACCTGTTTACCAAAAACATCACCTCTAGCATTACTAGTATTAGAAGCACTGTCTGCCCAGTGACATGTTTAATGGCCACAGTATCCTGACCGTGCAAAGGTAAGATAATCACCTGTTCCTTTAATAGGGACTTGTATAAATGGCCACACGAGGGTTCAGCTGTCTCTTACTTTCAGTGAAACTGACCCATCCATGAAGAGGCAGATATAAATAAATAAGATGAGAAGACCCTATGGAGCTTTAATTAATTAACGCAAATAAAAACTCAAACCTACAGGCCCTAGCATATTATCCCTGCATTAAAATTTTTGGTTGGGGTCACCTCAGAGCAAAATTCAGCCTCCAAAATGACCTACACTAAGACTGCACTAGTCTAAGTGAGCTATTATTTATTGACACAATAATTTGATCAATGGAATAAGTTACACTAGGAATAACAGTGCAATCCTATTCTAGAGACCATATCAATAAAAGAGTTTATGACCTCGATGCTGGATCAGGACATACTAATGGTGTAGCCACTATTAAGGGCTCATTTGTTCAACAATTAAAGTCCCACGTGATCTGAGTTCAGACAGGAGTAATCCAGGTTGGTTTCTATCTATTTAGTATTTCTCCTAGTACAAAAGGACAAGGAAAATAGGGCCCACTCCATGAAGCGCCCTGGCTACACAGATGACACAATCTCAATCTAATAAATCATCACAATACCCTACCCAAGAACAGGGTTTGCAAAGATGGCACAGCCCAGCAATTGCATGAAACTTAAAACTTTATAAACAGAGGTTCAAATTCTCTTCTTAAAAACATGCCTATTATTAATCTTCTACTCATTGTCCCTACTCTTATCACAACAGCATTCCCTACACTCATCAAACAAAAAATCTTAGGCTATATACAACTACACAATGAACCCAACATTGCAGGTCCCTACGGACTGCTTCAACCATTCACTGATGCAACAGAACTTTTCAGCAAAGAACCTTGCAGTCCTTAACATCCACTATTACCCTACATATTACTGATTCAACCCTAGCCTTCTCTATCACTCTTCTCTATGAACCCCCTCCCTACACCAGACCTTCTAATTAATTTTAAAATAGGTCTCGTATTTATACTAGCCACGTCTGTTTCCAACATTTCCCCTACTATCTTCACAGGAACTGTTATCACAATGCTAAGCTCACACTGATTCCTTATCTGAACAGGCCTAGAAATAAACATACTAGCCCATATCCCCATCTTAATTAAAAAAAAATTAATTACCACTCTACAGAGGCAGCTACCAAGTATATTCTTACACAAGCACCTGCATCTATAATTCTCATGATAGGCATCCCTTCCAATAACCTATCCTCAGGACAATGAACAATAACAAATACTATCAATCAATTCTCATCTTTAATAATAATAGTGGCTTTAATAATAAAACTAAGAATAGCCCCCTTTCACTTCTGAGTCTAAGAAGGAACCCAAGAGATCTCTATAATGTCTGGAATATGCCACATGACAAAAACTAGCCCCTATCTCAATTATATTTCAAATCTTCCCATCAACAAACCCAAATACCCTATCTGTCACGATTTTATACATTATAATGGGTGGTTGAGGAGGACTTAATCAAATATAACTACATAAAATCCTAGCTTACTCCCCAATCACTCACATAGGTTGAATAATAACAGTATTAATTAGTAACCCAAACATTAGCACTCTAAACCTGATTATTTACCTTATTCTAACGACAACCACATTCCTAACACTCAGGAAGAGTATAAGCACCAGAACCCTATCACTATCCCATGCTTGAAATAAATTAATATGATTAATACCTAAAATTCCACTGATCTACTATCCCTGGGAGGCCTACCTCCATTAACAAGATTCCTGCCTAAATGAATTATCATCCAAGAGTATACCAAAACAACTGCCTTAACACCCCAATTATTATAGCTATCATAACGCTACTTAACCTATACATACAGCTAATTTACTCCATCTCAATAACACTATTCCCCACATCTAATAACATGAAAATAAAACGACAATTCAAAAACACAAAACCTATACTACTAAACCCCACTTGTCATCTCGTCTACCCTCCTCTTACCCATCTCTCCATTAATACTATGACTTAGAAATGTAGGTTAAATAAAACCAAAAGCCTTCAAAGCCCTTAGTATTTAGATTATACTTCATTTCTATAACAGACTTAAAGACTGCAAGACAGTATTTTGCATCAATTGAATGCAAATCAACCATTTTAACTAAGCCACACCCTTACTAGACTGGTAGGATTCAAATACACAAAAATTTATTTAACACCTAAATACTCCAATCAACTGGCTTCAATCTACCTGTCCTGCTGCTGGGGGAGAAAGGCTGGAGAAGCCCCAGCAGGACTGAAGCTGCTCCTTTGAATTTGCAATTCAATATGAAATATCACCTCAGGGCTGGTAAAAAGAGGCTTGGACTTCTGTCTTTAGATTTACATTCTAATGCTTGCTCAGCCATTTTAACCCCCCAACCCTGTCGCCACCCTCATACCCACGATTCATCAACCAACCACAAAGATATCAGAACCATATCTATATTTGCTATTCGGTGCATGAGCAGGGATGGTAGGCACCGCTTTGAGCCTCCTAATTTGAGCAGAACTAGGCCAGCCAAGGACTCTGCTAGAAGATCAGATCTCCAATGTTATTGTTATTGCCCATGAATTTGTTATAATCTTCTTCATAGTAATACCAATTATAATTGGGGGTTTGGCAACTGGCTTGTCCCTCTAATAACTGGTATGCCTGACACGGTATACCCCCGAATAAATAATATAAGCTTCTGACTTCTCCCTTCATCCTCTCTGCTCCTACTTGTATCCTTAATAGTAGAGGCAGGTGCTGGAACCGGTTGAACAGTTTATCTACCCACCTTTAGCAGGAAACCTAGCACGTGCAGGAGTCTCTCTGGACATGGCCATCTTGCTCCACTTGGTAGGCCTCTCCTCTATTTTAGGAGCCATTAACTTTATTACCACAATTATTAACATAATCCCCCCCAGCTATGTCCCAATATCGAACATCCCTTTTCCTCTGATCAGTCCTCATTATGGCAGTCCTTCTTCTCCTTTCCCTCCCTGTCCTAGCCACCAGCATTACTATGCTACTAAGTGACCTTAACCTCAACACTAATTTGTTTGCCTCTGCCGGCGAGGGTGACCCTATCTTGTACCAGCATTTATTCTGATTTTTTTGGTCACCCTGAAGTCTATATCCTTATCCTGCCAGGCTTTGCAATAATCACCCACATTGTAACATATTATTCTGGAAAACAAGAACCATTTGGTTATATGGGTATAGTATGAGCCATGGTATCAGTTGGCTTCTTAGGGCTTATCATATGGGCTCACCATATATTTACAGTAGGGACAGATGCAGGCACACAAGCATACTTGACATCTGCTACCATAACTATTGCTATTCCCACTGGCATTTAAGGTCTTTAGCTCATTAGCTACCCTGCAAGGTGGTAACATCGAATGATCCCCTACAATATTCTGAGCCCTGGTATTCATTTTCCTTTTCACAATAGGGGGTTTAATGGGCATCGTATTAGCTAACTCATCACTAGGTATTACCTTACCTGACATGTATTATGTTGTAGCCCATTTCCACTACATCCTACGAATAGCAGCAGTGTTCACAATTATAGAAGGTTTTGTCCACTGATTCCCTCTATTTTCAGGCTATATACTTAATCAGATATATGCTAAAATCCACTTCACCATTATGTTCATAGTTATTAATTTAACTTTCTTTCCACAGCATTTCCTCAGCCTATATGGTATGGTTCGACATGACTCCAATTATCCTGATGCATACGCTGTGTGAAATATCTCATCTGTAAGCTCATTTATCTCACAAACAGCAGTAACACTAATAATCTTTATAATCTAAGAAGCCTTTGCTTCAGAATGAAAAGTACTAAAAATTGAACAACCATCCACCTATTTAGAGTGGCTTTATGGCTGCCCATCACCTTACCATATATTTGAGGAGCTAGCCTACATGAAAGCCTAAACAAGAAAGGGACAAAAGTCCCAGAAACTGGTTTCAAGCCAATTCCGTAACCTCTATGACTCTCTCGATAAGATATTAGTAAAATTATTAATAACTTTGTCAACGTTAATTTATAGGTTAAATCTTATGTCTTAATGGCTCATCCAATTCAATTAGGCCTTCAAGACACTACATCCCCTATTGTAGAAGAACTACTGACCTTCTATGACCACACTCTTATACTTATTTTCATAATTAGTTCCCTGGTCCTATATATTATCTGACAACAAAACTCATACTAGCACCATATATGCCCAAGAAATTGAGACTGTATAAACTATTTTTCTGGCCATTACCCTAATTTTAATTGCCCTTCCGTATCTACGTATTCTGTATGTAACTGATGAGGTTAACAACCCTTCTCTCACTGTCAAAGCAATTGGCCACCAATGATATTGAAGTTATTAGTATACCGACTACGAAGAGTTAGGCTTCAATACTTACATAATTCCAACAACAGATTTAAAGCCAGGAGAACTTCAACTCGTCGAAGTTGATAACCTAATAATTCTCTCAATATAAATCCCTATCCACATATTAATATCATCTGAAAATGTCCTGCACTCATGAACTATCTCCTCATTAGGCCTCAAAACAGATGCAATCCCTGGACGCTTAAATCATACTACCTTAACTGCCACCCAACCAGGTCTTTACAACAGACATTACTCAAAAATCTGTGGAGTTAACCACAGTTTTATACTTACTGTTCTAGAATTAACTCCCTGAGAATGCGGTTAAACATGATCCATGTCTACACTATAGTATCATTATTAAGCTAATCTAGCATTAGATACCTTTTAAGTTAAAGACTGAGGGGATCTGTAACTCTCTGTAGTGAATGCCTCAACTATATGCTTCCATATGAGCCACTGTGGTTCTGCCAATAACGATAACTTTATTTTTCATTATTCAGTTAAATTATCAAATTTCATTTATTACATACCTCCTGCATCAAAAATAAAAATGCAAAAACATAAAACCCCCTGAGAATTAAAATGAACAAAAATCTATTCACCTCTTTTATTACCCCAAAATTTCTAAGCCTACCCATGGTAATATTAATCATTTTATTCCCCACCATATTATTACCAACCTCCGGTCATTTAATCAGTAACTGGTTAACTTCCATTCAACAATGACTAATCCAACTTGTACTAAAACAAATAATTCATAATGTTAAAGGGCAAACCTGATTCCTTATGCTGATCTCCCTAATTCTCTCTACCACTTCGACCAACCTCTTCAGGCTCCTACCCCATTCATCTACCAACTACCCAAGTATCAATAAATCTAGATATAGCAATTGCCCTACAAGCTGGCACAGTAATTACAGGCTTCTGCTTTAAGACAAAAGCTTCCTGAGCTCTCCTTCTGCCACAAGGCACACCCATTCCACTTATCCCTATGTTAGTGATCACCGAAACTATTAGCCTGCTCATTCAACCAATGACACTAGCTGTGTGATTAACTCCCAACATTACAGCCAGACACCTACTAATGCATTTAATTGGGAGAAGCCACAATAGTACTATCAGCCATCAGTTTTCCCACAGTTTCAGTCGCTTTCATTATTCTAATTCTACTGACCATTCTCAAATTCACTGTAACCCTTATTCAGGCTTATGTTTTTACACTACTAGTAAGCCTTTACTTATACGAAAATACGTAATGAGGCACCAAACACATACCTACCATACAGTCGATCCCAGCCCCTGACCACTAACAGGAGCTCTCTCAGCCCTCCTAATAACATCTGGCCTGGCCATGTGATTTCACTTTAACTCTATCATCCTTTTAACCCTAGGCTGACTGACCAACACACTGACAACATACCAATGATGACGTAACATTATCCGAGAAAGTACATTCCAGGGCCACCACACATTCATCATCCAAAAAGTCCTCCAATACGGAATAATTCTATTTATTATCTAAGAAGTATTCTTTTTTGCTGGCTTCTTCTGAGCATTCTACCTCTCTAGTCTAGCACTGACTCCAAAATTAGGAGGGTATTGATCCCCAACAGGAACTTTTCCCCTCAACCCCTTAGAAGTCCCCCTCCTAAATACATCTGTATTACTCCCATCAGGAGTTTCAATTATTTGAGTCCACCACAACTTAACAGAAGGTAATCGAAAACAAATACTTCAAGCATTATCAATCACAATTACTTTAAATATTTATTTTACCCTCCTACAAACCTTAGAATATTTCGAGGCCCCTTTACTATCTCTGAAGGGATCAACAGCTGAACATTCTTTATAGCCACAGCTTTCACTGACGTCACATTATTGGATCAACATTTCTCACTATCTGCCTCCTCCGCCAATTAAAATTCCACTTTACAGATCACCACTTTGGTTTTGATGCTGCTGCCGGATATTGACACTTCGTAGATGTAATATGACTATTCTTATGTCTCTATCTAGGTTCATACTCTTTTAGTATAAACAGTGTCACTGACTTGCAGTCAATTAGTCTCAGTAATGCTCTAAAGAGAGTAATTAACCTAATGCTAGCCCTAGTGACCGACACCTTACTGGCCTTCTTAGTAATAGTAATTGCATTTTGACTCCAACAATTTGATATCTGTGTAGAAAAATCCAACCCCTATGAATGCAGATTTGACCCAACAGCCTCTGCCCGCCTCCCTTTATCCATGAAATTCTTTCTAGTGGCCATCACGTTCCTACTCTTTGACTGCTCTACTACTGCCTCTGCCATGAGCCCTTTAAACAATCAACCTAAAACTAATAATCAGTACAGCTCTTATGCTAGTGACCATTTTCATCCTACACTTGACCTATGAATAAGCCCAAAAAGGATTAGACTGAATTGGATTGTAAGTCAAAATAAATGATTTTGACTCATTATATTAAGGTAGACCATAATTATCAAATGCCTTCTATTTATATCAACATTAGCATGTACCATATCATTGCTAGGAGTATTGGTCTATCGATCCCACCTAATATCATTCCTGCTATGCCTAGAAGGCATAACACTATCAATGTTTATCATAAATACTCTTATAACTTTAAACATACATTTTGCTCTAGCACCCATAATACCCATTACCCTCCTAGTATTTGCTGCCTGTGAGGTTGCAGTGGGCCTCACATTACTAGTTTCAATATCCAATATATATGGCCTAGATTATGTACAAGACCTAAATTACTTCAATGCTAAAATTTATTATTCCAATAATTATACTAGTACCAATGACATGATGCTCTAAAAATTCTATAACCTGAATCCACATGGTTACCCACAGTCTATTCATCAGCCTACTATTTAGAATAAATTCAACAATAACTCATCCAGCTTCTCATTAATCTTCTCTTCTGAACCACTGATGTCACCCCTCCTAATCTCAATAGTCTGACTGCTGCCTCTTATAATCCTAGCAAGCCAATTTCATCTGTCCAATGAATCACTCCCAAGAAAAAACTCTGTATTTCTGTACTGATCTTCCTACAGACTTTTAAAATATAACATTTACAGCCACAGAACTACATTTTATATCCTCTTTGAAGCCAGTATGTCAGGATATTCCTCGATAGCCATCGCTGTAGTATAGCCAAAAACCACCATTATGCCAACCAAATAAATAAAAAAGATGTGGTTAGTTGGGACAAATACATTCTTGTGCTCTATACCACAGCTGGTTGGCTCTGGTTCACAAAACACTGTGTTTTTTTAAAAAGCTAGAAAGCAATTTGAATGTTTTCACAACAGAGAAATAATATCTGTATGAGGGAACAGATAGGCTAAGTACCCTGATTCGATCATTACTAAAAACATACATCTATCAAAATGTTCCAGAGGAAAAAAAGGGCAAGCATGCTCTCTAATTATATACTTTATTATACACAGAAATGTAAGAAATGTAATGCTAATGTTCACATGGAACCACAAATGGCCCTGAGTATCTAAGGAATCCTGAGAAACCACACTTAACATTAATTACAGCCCTTTTCTCCCTGTATATGCTAATCACAACACAGAGTGGGGCACTTACGTATTCTGTCAACAGTATCAAACTTCCTTTATACGAGAAACCACATTATACTAACATATCTAGCGCCTACCCTCCTGTTAACCAGAGACCCTATAATTACTTTGGGGTTTGCACATTGTAGCTATAGTTTAACCAAAACATTAGATTGTGGATCTAACAACATAAGCCTGCAACTTCTTATCTACTGAGAAAGTATGCAAGAGCTGCTAACTCATGCCCCCATGTTTAACAAGACGGCTTTCTCAACTTTTAAAGTGTTTAAGAGTCATCCATTGGTCTTAGGAATCAAAAACATTGGTGCAACTCCAAATAAAAGTAACACACATGTATTCTTCCACTACTACAATAGCCCTAGTCTCCTTAATCTGACCAGTTACTGCTAACTTAACCAACACCTACAAAAAAGACTCATACCCAAATTACGTGCATGTGCCTTCATCATTAGCCTCGAGCCCACAATGTTTAAATGCACAGACCAAGAAGTCATTATCTCAAACTGACACCGAATGACAATCTAGACCCTCAAACTCTCACTAAACTTTAGACTACTTCTAGTGACCAAAACTAAGTTGGAGGACTCACAATCCATGATATGCCACTGTACTCCAGCCTGAGTGAGAGAATGAGACTGTCTCAAAAGAAGTTTAGAAAATCTGAGGGAATCATAAAAGTGATAACTGGTTGTTACCAAACATGTACACAGAAAAAAAGCAATACTAAGCAGCATAAAAATACATTTCCAAACTAATACTGAGCAAAGAACTTGAATAGAAGTATCTGTGAAGAGGACATAAATCTGACCTATAGATAAAGGTCCTCGATGTTACTCTTCATCAAAAAATATGTACTTCAAAACCACACTCAGATGTCATTTCACTCTTATTGAAATGAATGTTACTAAAAAGATTTTTAAAAAAATTTTGAGACAGGGGCTCTGTCACTCAGGCTAGAGTGCATGATCATGGCTCCCTGCAGCCTTGACCTCCCCAGCACAAGTGATCCTCTTACTTCTGCCTCCTTAACAGCAAGAACTACAGGCACGCACTGCCACACGTGGCTAATTTTTTGTACAGATAAAGTTTTGTCACGTTGCATAGGCTTTTCTCAAATTTTTTGGCTCAAGTGCTCTGCCCACCTCAGCCTCCCAAAGTGCTTGGATTACAGGCATAAACCACCATGCCTGGACATAAAAAATCATGCATGGCTAAGTCAAAGTAAAACGTTTTTGCAAGGCAAAAGAAACAAGGATTGAAGGAGAATGGTTGGGAGAACGTTTTGGGGAATCACATATTGGCTAAGAGGGTATTATGGAAAATGTGCTACATATTAACAGTAAAGTAGCAACAACAACAACACACACCCAAAACTGATCCACCCAAAACTGAGCAGAGACTGAATAGACTTTTCTGCATAGAGAACATTAAACCACACAGAAGCTTCCTTCCCCCAGTCAGATGGCCGTGACTGGAGGGACAGAATTAGACACGCGCTGCGGTGGGTGGAGAAAAGTAGCCCCTATATCCCGACAGCTTGTAATCCCAGCAGTTTGGGAAGTCAAGGCTGGTGAATTGCTTTGAGCTCAGGAGTTCAAGACCAGCCTGGGCAACATGACGAAACCCCAGCTCTATAAAAAATACAAAAAAACAATAACTGGACATGGTGGCACTGGCCCAGCTACTTGGGAGACTGAGGCTGGAGAATCCTTTGAGCGCAGAAAGTGGAGGCTGGAACGAGCTAAGATCTGCCACTGCACTCCAGCCTGGGCAACAGGGCCAGACCATATCTCCAAAAACACTGTAAAAGGTAAAAAAAAAAAAAAAAAAAAAAAAAAAAAAAAAACCTCACCAAACCCTGGAGGTGGCTGGGATCCTCTCCTTGCACCCGAGGCTTGGATGCAGGGCCGGCCCCAACAGCCCACCTGGGCCGCGCTTCCCTTGCCCCCACAGCCAGGGCTTTCGTCTCCATCCACACGGGGAGTTTCCCTCAGAAACCGTCCTAAAGCCTCCGACACTTTCCAACCTTAAAGGCCCAGGGGAATGAGCCCTACTGTAAAATTAATACTAAGATGGCAAGAGACAAGAAAAGGAGAACCTAACAGGAATGCATAGAACATTCCAGAAACGAAAGCTTCTGTACTCACCATGAAGGAAAAACGCCCCAAAGAAGCCACACCGAGGCCCCGTCCTCACTCAGGACCAGCTACAGGTTTTTCATCCCGACGGTGCAGCCTCAAGTCATCCCGAAGCTGCCGTGGCGCCCGAGGCTCCTGAGAAAACCGGAATTCGTCCTCTCAGCTCTGCAGACGCTCCAGGCAATGCCAGACCAGGTCAGGCCACGCACGCTACGTCATGGCATGCACGCCACGTCACGTCACGCACGCCACATTGCGGCTGCAGGCAGAACACGCATGCGCACGCCGTGGGGGCGGAAAAGTCGGTTTGGTGCCCCCTGTCCGTCACAGTGCTCAGCGCAGGAGCAGCCGCCTCCCGGGAGCTGCGGCCGCTGGTAGTCGCCACCTCCAGCAGATGCTGCCAGCCAGAGCCGCCACCTTGGGAGCAGCCCCAGCCGGGAGCCACCACCTCCGGAGCCACCACTGCAGGAGCAGCAGGAGCAGCGGCAGCGCTGAGACGAGCTGGGCTGCCTGGGACCCTTGGCTCTGTGCCTGGCTAGACCCTGGAGGCACCGAGGGAGCCCACGTGGCCAGCGGGACAGCCGGGACTTGCTGGCTCTTTCTGCAGCAGGGTCGCTGGGGGGCAGGGAGCCTGGAAAGACAGGTTCAATCTGCGCAGGATTTCACTGTTCACTCTCTCTCAAGCCACTCACACGGGAAAGCCAGCTGTCATGAGTCAGGGCCAGCACTGTGGAGATGACTCCGTGATGAGGAATCAAGAAGGCTAGCAACATTGTAAATTTGGAAGTGGATCCCACCAAGTCCCAGTCAGATCTTCAAATGAGACTGCAGCCCCTGTCCGTGAATTTATATGTACTTCTTGTGATCTTGAGCAAAACCCATCCAGCTAAGCCATGCCTGCATCCCTGCCTCACACTAACCTGTAAGATAATTTTCAATACTTTAAGATGCAAAACTTTGGGGTAACATTTTATACAATATACAGATTTGTTTATTATGCATATGTAGGCATATATTCTCAACTCAATGAAATTATTCTTAAAATCTCGATTTGTATATTCAAAAAAGTTTTCAAATTTAACAATATTCTCTTTATCATATGCCATTTAAACTCACAACTGATATAAATAACAGTATGAGTATTTTTATCAGGTTACTTTAAATTACCAATTTGAAAGGACATGTAAATAAAATTTTGAATCTGACTTCAAATTCATTACTCTCTTATGATGTTTTTTTCTCTTGACAGTTGCTGGTGAAATTTATATTAATAATATAAATTTATATTATTATGTACTTAATATTATAATAAAATGTATATTAAAAATATAAACTTATATTATTAAACTATTTAAATTATTATAATGTAGTATATACATATTAGATGATAATAAATTTTATATTATAAATACAACAAATTATATTATAAATATAAACTACATATTATAAGTGGTATTTATATAAACTATATATTGTAATTTATTTAATATATCAAAATGTATAATTAATAAATTCATAAAAATTTACATTAATAACAAACTTCTATTATCAATAGTATGTTAATAAAGGTTCTTAATATAAGCATCTATTATTAACATAAATTTCACCAGCATCTGTGAAGAGGAAAAGACATCATAAGACAGCAATGGTAAAGAGGGTCCATGGCCCTCTTTTTCCGCAGTGACGACAGGCATGAGGATGAGAGGTCCTGGACTGAGCGTTCGAGTGCCCACATTACCCCTGTGTGCAGAGGTATAACTGAGTGTATGGGAGGCAGCCCCTCCCCACCAAGTTTCCTTCTAAACATCACAGTGTGCTGAGTGCTGCAAGGGAACATGAAAGAAATTGGGAATGAATTGCAAAGAAACTTGGAGGATGTTAGACAGTGATTTCCAGAGGGAGAGACCCCACCTGTCATTTTTAAGTTTATGAAAGTCCTTCTGTTTGGCCCAGTGATAGACACTGAGTGGGTAAGGACCAGGAATGCTGCACATTTTGTTCCATATGGTACAGCCACAGTCAGCTTCTGGGTGTTTCAATAGATAGTTTTGTAGGTTAAAATACTGTAGATACATGAATCTAGACCTTCTGTCTATTCACGTATGTGTGTGCATGTGTACATGCACACACACTATATATGCAATACTATATACATATGCATATGTGTGTGTGTGTAAATAGATATTTGTAGCTGCAAAATGTAAAAGATGTGTGTAGCAGTTATCAATTTAATAACTCTAGGCCTTAAATTGATGCTTCATTCTCTGATCCATAAAACTGTTGCTGGACAAGTTTGAAATACGTTTCTTTTGCCAGCTGGCATAATATTTAGCTTTGTCAATAGCATGCTCTGAAGAGATCAGGTCGGGGAAAGAGGTTTTTCCTTCCTGGATTCTGTGTGCTTGTTCACCAGGCTCACGGAGAGTATGATTTTTCTCCAGCACTGGCTGCACAGTTTTCTCCAGTGCTCAATGCTTTCAGAATGTAGTTTTCTCAGTATGTTGCTTCCAAGCCTTGACTCAAGCAGAAGCTGAATGGCAGAAAGGTCCGAAAGTTGAAGACTGTCCCAGCCGAGGACATTACTCTCCTGTGTTCTTTTCTCAGTCAGGAACCACACCAGGCTGTCCTTTCAGCGAACTAGCCACCTGCCTTCTGGGCACAGATGTCCAGAGCCACAGTGACCTGAGCCATAAACAGAATTTTGTTTTCTAAAGAGGAAGGCCAATATAACTTCAAATTTCAAAAATTCTAGTGGCAGTGCCCAACTCTTTCTGCCTGCCTACCTACAATCTTCAGCTCACCTGTGCCCAAGATGTGTCCAGGGATAGTGGGTCAGCTTCAGTTTGTGAAACCCAGAAAACTCCTCTGCCACCTAGTGGTCTGTACCCATACCTTATTCAGCAAGGCCTGAAGTTCCCTTCCAAATTTTACCTGCCTGAGGTACTGTCGCTAAACCCTAAGGTTCAGTTTGGAGTATCTCTTCTATTTCTGGAGTTCTTTACCATTATAGTTTAATGATTCATTTTTTCTTCTTCTTCTTTGTTCATTTTTGAGTCAGGGTCTCCCTCTGTCACCCAGGCTGGAATGCAGTGGCACAATCTTGGCTCACCATAACCTCCACCTCCTGAACTCAAGCAATTCTCGCCTGTCAGCCTCCCAAGTCACTGTGACCACAGGCATGCACAACCTCACCCAGCTAATTTTTTATATTTTTCGTAGAGATGGCATTTTGCCATTTTTGCTCAGGCTGGTTTCAAACTCCTGAGCACAAGTGATCTATTGGCCTTGAGCTCCTGAAGTTCTGGGATTACAAGTATGAGCACCTACACCCAGCTGAATCTTTATAACAAATTATACCCATGTAAATAATTGTTGTTTCTGTCTCCTGATTAGACCCAACTTTATACCAAGAGTGGTCCCAGAAGACAAACCCATAAGTATGGGCTTTGAGGTTTAGTTCGCTCATGTCATTGCTCATGGTCATGGCTCAGAGCTCCTGCCTAATGGAAGGTGAGATACTGGTCATTCAGATTGTACAGTGGCATCTCATTTAATCAAGCCAGGTGAATCACCTGTGGTTGATTGTGGGGATGTGCCACCTGAATCAAGGGCTTTGGGAGTCATCTGGGGGCTACACTTGACCATATGTCAGTGATGATGGCCATGGAGCCAGATGGTTTACTCTGAGTGTGACTTATGTAGAGATAGTAGCAAGCTTAGTCTTCTCTCAGCTTAGATGATGGTCTAAAACCAAAGGCTTCCGTGAATCCCCAAATACCTCATTTTTCAAAGCCAAAGGATGGATATTGGATATTGCTGACAATCAAACACACAGTGGTTTTCTGAATTGCAAAATAATTTAATTCATAGTCTCACTGTGGAGTCTTCAAAGGACAGGTGTTGCCTCGATCCTCATCTTAGGGTAAAAGCATTAACTCTTTCATCATTAAATGTGATCTTAGCTGCATATTTCTTTGAAGATGTTCTTTATCAGGTTGAGTAAGTTACATTCTGTTCCTAGTTGGCTGAGAGTTTGTATCATGAATGGGTATTGAGTATCATCAAATGATGGTTCTGTATCAACTGATATAATTATTCCATTTTCTTTAAATTATTAACACAGTAGATGGCATTGATTGGTTTTCAAATATGAAACTAGCTTTACATAACTGGAATGAGGGTAAGTTGTTAGCTTTTGATAGAGTAAAATCAAATTCTTGACCTCACACACAAATTATAGAAGACTGTTGTAAAGACAAACCAAAAACACTGAAGATGAGTTTGAATTAAAAATTAAAAACAATGCAGGGACTTATGAAGAGAGAGGTGTTAAAGGACTCTGCCTACAAGAACATTGGAAAACTAAGAATTTATTTAAAAATTATTAACTTGAGGAAGACCATAATATAAATATGTTAAAGCAAGAAATGAAGGTCTAGAGATGATCACAAATCAATTAAATGGTTTACAAAAATAAAGAGATAAAAGCCAAATAATAATGAATATCTAGTTAACAAAATGAAAAACACAACTGACATTGAAAAAACAATAAATGTACCTGAAAATAAATTGTTGTAGAAAATAAACTGTTGTAGAAAATTTACCAAAGAAGTGAACTTATATAAAAGAATAAAATGGTAGCTTTAGGACTTACAAATGTAACTATTGAAATTCAGAACTCAGTGGATGGGTTAAATATTAGTAAGTACATTAGACAGAACCTGATCTAATGGACATGTACAGAAAGAAAAGTATAACCATTCCTTGCCAAATACATATTCTTTCTGTGCATATGTAGAAAATATACAAAAATTGGACTAATGCTGGGCTAGAAATTAAGCCTCCATATTTCAAAGAAATAAAAACATAAAGTGTATTTTCTATAAAAGCTAGACTTCAATAACCAAGAGGCACCTAAAAAACATCCATATGCTTGAAATTTCTGAAACACCCATCTAAATAATCCAATGGTTGAAAAGTAAAAACAACAGATATTAGAAACCATGAATTAAAAGTTAAATAATAATAAATCAAGGCTTGTGAGATTATTTAGAGGGATATTTATAGGCTTATATATGCACATATAAAAAGAACAATAGCTGAAAAATGCAATCTAAGCACCCAACTGTGTAAGCGAGAAAGAGAAAAGCTAAACAAGAAAGAAAAGATTAAGAAAAAATTTTAAGAGCAGAAACTAATTAAGCAGAAAGCAGTTCCGACACTGACACAAGGTGGTTCTTGGAAAGACTACAAAATTAATAACATAGTAGCATTTTGAAAATTCTCCTTATGACCGAAAAACCTTCTATCAAGGGTCATGGCAAGTCTAAGCAGGAAAGAAGAGAACCCGACCTGCACCCCACCATACATGGGGTCACACACCCTCATATCGTGCTGTTTTCCATCCAGAGCATTTATTTTAAAGTTCCTTATTGAAAGATAAAGATGATGCACCCAATTATTTGTGAGGTTATAAACTTATGAGTTAGAATACGTCCCCAATTTAAAATAACTAGTTGTATGTACATCTAATTCATTTCTCTAACATTAAGGAGCAGACACCACAGGACTGAAGACATTTTCTTAGCCCACAGTCTATGCCCAGAGCACTTTTCATACTCCTGGTTTTAGAAGCTATAAAGTAAAACTTTTTAAAACTATCTCTAGTCATTGTGTCATTCAATAGCATGACTTCAACCACCACCAAAACAAAAGAGCTAAGGGAAAATATGAACTCAGTATATTAATAAAGCTTATAGGAATAAAAATATTATATTTTTTCAAACCTGATAAGTAATGATGTTCAAATTAGTATGATTTTTAAAACAAAGTGCACTTTTCTGAAGCCACTTATATACAGCTAAGAAAAGATGATATTCAATTCCAGAGAAGCTGTCAATAAACGAATATTGTTAGTAAGATGTACAAACCAGATCATTTGGGGTTTTGCAGCTTTAGGTCTTCCAATAGACACTGTGCAGAAAGTTAGGATTATGGTGTTTTGAAAATGTAACCACTATGAACTTTAATGTAACCACTATGAACTTTAATGTAACCACTATCAACTTGTAAATCTTGTGGTAGCTATGACATTTGTCGCATCTGTGACATTTAGGTGCATATGTTGCAGACAAAAGAGTATCATATCCACATTAATACACATCCACTTACACACATAGATTCACATAGATAAATATGCACATGAACATACACATAATTACAAACAATAGCATACACAGAAACATTCACATACATGTAAACATAGACATACATACACACCTACTTACACATATATTCATGCATGTGTACACATACCTATACCTAATCATGCATGCACATACTCATACACATGAGTAAGCACACACATGTATACACATACATGTGCATACTCAACCACTCGCATACTCCATAGACGTTCAATAATTTAAAAAATTGAGTTTTTGAAAATGTAAAAACATCTAAATAAATAAAAACCAAATGCAATACATAAATGTTCATATAGATGACCAAGATTTTAGCAAAATAAATTTTCTTGAACATATTGTAATTGTTATAAACGGAGCACCAATATAAACCTCGTATTCTCCTTCATGAATATGTTCTATTTCATCCCTGCCTCTTTTTCTAACCTCCTGCTGCCTCAATTCTCTCATTTCTCCTCCTGTGATACCTCAGTCAGACCTGAACATAGCAGAAGTTTAGTGCTGCAAATAGCTAACACATTATAGACTCATTGAAATTTTCACCCTTTCACAGCCTTTGAAAGCCTGAAACTCTCCTAGGAATTTTGGTTATTTTCTAAGGATTTTTACTCGAGAACCTCCTTCGTCCTCATAATTGTCACATATAATAACTTTTTTACTCTCATTAACCCAGAAGTAGCACTTTATTTGATACTTAATTTTGTGAAATTTTAATATTTTAGTTGTTGTGACTTCCATTAACTTTTACTATCTTTACACAAGAATGACACAAAATGTTAAGCATATTATTTAAAATTTATGAAACTAAGTTTAACAGTAATACAAATAATCACACCTCTAAATGTTACTTTTATGTTAGAATCATCATTCTGAGTTATGAAAGATACACAAAGCTTATGAAGCTTGCTATCACACACACACGCATACACACACACACACACATACTCAAAAACACTTGGACAAACTTTCATTATTTTCCAGTACAAGAATTCAGCATTTCCTCATTTTAGTGGTCTTGATACTACTTCTTATTCTGCCCAAAATACAGTCCCTGCTTCTCTGAGTTTTAAAATATGTGTGCCTCACCTGTGAGGCTGGAGTCAGTGGGACTGAGCTGATGACCGGCTGCTTGTGGTGGAGAGCAGAACTAAGCGCCCCAAGCCTGGCTTCTTTCTAAGAGGTGCTGAAAATGGGTTGCTGGCGACACAGGAGACTAACAGGACTAACCCTGAGCTCTCCAAGGGTTAACAGGAGCCAGGTAACATCTGTGTTCCATGGGGAAAGACCAGAAAATGGACCCGGGTGTGTCTTTGACAGGTTGCACAGGGGCACTTGGAAGGAGGGATCTGGAAGGCCAGGAGAGCGCAGGGATCCAGGGATGAGTGTTTGTGGAGGGGCTGCGCTTCAGCATCCTCCTCCCACACTGCCCCCATCCCCACCCAGCTCAGGAGCCCTTCCTGAGGAGAATGCCACAGCTGGGCCCCCAGTCCCTAGTCCCAGAGGGGAAGCCCGGGCTCAGTTACATAAGGCCGGCAGTGTGATTCAATGAAGAATCTCCCTCTCCTCTGAAAAGCTTTAGTGACCCATGGCTGAGCCCCAGCTTTACTCCCTCCATGATGAATTTCATCCTCATCGTCTGCGTAGCCTGGGACTCCTCACTGTGTTACTCCTGTGCACCGAGTACTCCACCCTCGCCACCTCCTCTATGAAGAAGAACAGCAGGAAGGTAAGGAGTCTTACGGAGAATGGCTCAGAGAATAATTCTTAAGGAGAATAATTATTTTGTTCTTGCTCTCATTTTCCGTTTTCCAAATCAACTAGATTTCTAGTTGAAATCACATCATCGCTCTAGGGACAGGCAGGGAAGGCAAAGGTTAGAGTGAGCATAGGATTTTCATCCCAAGCTCTCAGGCCATCTCTGGGTCAGGGGACAATGAAGTACTGGGACTTGGTAGGGTGAGGTCTCTGTGGGAGGACAGGCTCTGAGCCCAGGTACATCAGTCACCTTCCCTGGGCAGGTGCCTTAGGGCCCAGCCTCTGTGTGGGATGATCTTTGGGCTGTGCTGAGCCCAAGAGCCTCCCAGCAGAACCTGGAGCTGTCTCTGACCTCCTTGGAAACAGAACCCTCCCTGCCAGCTCAGCAGAGCCTGCAGGCCTGAGTCTGCATGTTTCTTGAGCAGAGGAACAGGGACTGAGGACATCCAGGGTGGACTTTATGTAGAAAATCCCTGTTTGCATTTTTCAAAGAAGGAAAACGTAAAATATGATTCAGTTTTAATATGAGTAAAAGGAGCTACAAGAAGACAGAGCTCCATGAGTTAGATGGAGACAATCTTGTCATTTATGAGCACCGCCTGTCTGGAGCTTGTCTAGGAAGACAGGAGGAAGAACTGGTCTCAACTCCTCATTCTTTCTTGTTTCTCAGGTTCAAATGGAGCTCAGATCAAGGGTCAGGATCAGAAATAATAGCAGTGTGCTGAAAGGTAAGGCTCTGCCCATCCCAGGCCCCCCAAGATGTGACATAGCTTTGCCTGCTGCTAGAGAGTCATTTTGAGAGGCCTGCAGGAAGCTCTCAGGAAGCGAAGAACCTGGGATCTTTCTCAGATTCCCTGCTGTAATGAAGCCATGGGTAGACGGGACAGAACATGGGTGTAGCACAGTGGGGAGGCAGGGGAAGTGGGCAGAAGGGGGCCAATGACAACCTGAGTGTGCAGCAGGGGCCTCCAGGTCCACGTGGACAGCTGTCTATCTCAGCTAAGGCTGACTCCTCTTTGCAATCACGCATCCTTTCTGTCCACGAGGTGGTTGTGAGGACCATAAGGGGCATCTGTGGAAGAACTTTGTCAGTGACATAGTGCTTCTCATTGCCTGCCTGGCCATCACTGTCCAGACCATGTGGCCTTGGACACAGCTGTGTGAACTCCAGGGTGAAATCCCCTATGAGCTGCACTGAGATGTCTGCTCAGCCTCCTGTGAGACCTCCAGGCCCCTCCCTTACCACCACAACCCAGTCTTCTGCTTTCCACCAGAGGGCGCTGACTCCCCTCTGCAAAGGTGAGGCGTCTTCTTCCATCCCATGTTCTCCTTCTTACCAGGGGCTAGGATGCAACTCGTGGCTAGGCCTGACCTGGGAGTGAGGGACCATGGAAAAGGCCACATGTGACTAAAGCCCTGGGGCCGGGGATAGGCAGAGCTCTGTGAAGTCAGCAGTGGAGGATTTGGGGTCCATGGGCGGCAGGTGCCCAGCTCTCCTGGCCTCCCAGACTCTCTGCTCATGGCTGCAGCTTGCACCTCCTATCTCCTTTCTTGAGTGTCTTGAAGCCCTGGTGAGAGTAGCTTTCATCAGCCCTTAAGACCCCCCAGGTAAGGAGTAAAAACCAGTGCTTGCCAGAGCCCAGCAGCCACGTGAGGAGTGTGTGAGAGATGCTTCTTTAGCCTGTGTGACCTCATAGACTTCCCCGGTCCTATGGCCTCCACCCTGTCTTCAGGTTCTGTTGGGTGCTGTCATCCCTGGATGCCTCTTGGCCAGCAGAGCCTCTGCTTTCCCTAGAACACCTTCAACTGGGCCACATATGCTTTCCCCCCTTGAGAGGGCCCCCAGTCCTGTGTTCCTGCTTTTACCTGCCTATACCCAACTCTAGCCTGACTGGTCCTCACAGTGACAGGATGGCACACCCACTGGGTACTGTCCCTCAGAGCTTGTCTCCACACAACGGCCGGCCATTGCCTTCTCCTGTCCCAGTGATCCTGGGCCTCAGTCGCTCCAGTGATCCTATCTCAAACCTCTCCTGGTGGCAAGAGGTTGCCAGAGCCTGGTGCATCTCTGCCTTTGTGACAGTGACAATCCCAGCCATAGCATCTTTCTCTAGGGAGGCCGCACACACCGGCAGATGAGGTGGTTGCCCTACTTTCCTCAACCCTGATGTCCAGGAGACACACGTCACCAAGACAGCAGGGACGAAGATGTGGAAGGAGAAGGAGAGGAGCAGTCAGACAGGCCCTGGTGTTCTCTGAGAAATACGGTGAAGACAATGGGTGATGAGGGGCTGCCACGGTCCCACAACCCTTCGGGAACAACAGCCCAGCTAGAGCCACTGGCTGGTCCTCAGCAGCTGTCTGATGCCACCACCTTGGGGGACCATTTACAGGCAGCCGGCTATTCTAGGGCCGCCCCTCTCTGCACAGCGAGTCCCTGGGGCCACAGCCTGGGTTTCTAGGAAGGCTTCATCCCCCAAATCACACTGTTTCATTCAATGAATCCTCTCATTCTTTTCCAGTTCAAACTCTGAAGTACCTGCAGAGCCTTCCCAGGCCTGGCCCTGGCCCCAGCATCTAGCCCAACCCCAACCTTTGACTTCAACCTGGCCCTGGACTCTGGCACAGAATCCCCTCTCCCAAATCTACTCTACTCTTCCCCATCCTGGGTTAGGGGCGGTGGAGTACCTTGCCCTACATCCCGTGAGAAGCCACAGTCTCTCATCCTAACTGAAAATCAACATCGGGAATGGCCTTTGCTCAAGCCACTACAGTGGAGCCGTGTTTTCCTCTCTCTAAACCTCTCGGGTGGTCTTTAGCCATCCCACTCCCCACCTTCCTCAGACAGTCCAGCTTCCCAGAGCCCAAATTCAGCTCCATCCTTCCCGGGGATGCCATCAAGCTGAACACAGGAGCAACAGCAGCAGTCAAAGGAGTTTCACCAAAGATGCACGGCTGTGCAGCCCTCCCTGCAGAGTCCAGGCACTGGCACCTGATGCAGCCTCAGGGGGAAGTCCCAGAGAGGTGGCAGCATCAGGAAGATGTCTTGCCCTCCAAGCCTTCTGAATTTTCCAGGGAGAGTAACAAGGATGTGCAGAAGATGGGGTCCGGGAGCTCTGGAATGTTCTCTGGGGAGGGCTCTGTAAGCTTCAAACTAGAACAGGAGAAAAGCCAGGATGGAGGGCTGGAGAGGGTCCCAGAAGGTCCAAGGGGAAGCTTAGGAAGGACATTAGTGACGGTTCTGCAGAAAGACGATGAGAAGTCCGAGGGGACTTCAGGAGGCCCTGAAGTATTAGTAAGTTTCTCACTCAGGGGCCCAAACTAGAAGCATCTGGAAAGCAACCTGCAAGTCCATTTGGGCGGGAAGGTGAGGAGGTCAGTGAAGGTGTGGTTCCCGTGAGTGTGCCTCTCTCCCAGCTCACTGCCGGCCATGCTGCTCCCAAGCCTTACAGCCACGGGAGACCCAGAAACCCAGCATCCGGGAGGGCTTGGAAATCTCGTGTGGATGCCCCACAGCAGCTGCCCTTTCTCCATCCCTATACCCAACAGATGCTGGAAGCCCATATTAAAAGGTTTCAAGCAATGCACAGGTGGGGTCCAAGCCTCCAGTCCCTGGAACCCCTAATTCTCCAGGCAGGGGAGGCTCAGCCCCCGCACCTCCCACGCTCCACGTTTTCCTCCTTGGCTATCTGCCAATCTGGGGCCAACTCCCAGGTTGCCAAATTTCTGGGAGAACATCCTCAGAAACTTGAACAAGAGAAAAGCCAGAATGGAGGGCTCCTAGTTTAGGAGGCAAAGAATGACAAAAATGTCAGTCCCCACCCTAGACAGTCCTCTCCTTGCCCCCTCACCTATGAGAGGGACCCTATCTGGTGACAATCACAGGCGCTCAGTTGCTCCTCGGACTGGACAGGAGGGCAGGTGGCCTTCTCAGCTCCTCACATTCAGCCTTTTAGGGGGAATTTGGAGAGCCAGCCTAGAGCTGCATCTGAGTCCATCAATGGCCAGGAACCAGCTATGGGAAGAGACTGAGAACCATGTGGTGGCAGAGCTGTGCTGGAGTTCAGCCCAGGATCCTGATCTGCAAGGGATGAAGACACCATGAAGCCAGTGGAGGCCAAAGAGGAGAAACCCTCTCCTTGGGAGGTCACCTCGGGATCCAGTGTGATTGCAAATGCCCAAAGTGTTCATATGAATCTGAGGAGTACGGGGTCTGTAGAGACCAGCACAAGTCTCCAACTCTCTAGAATTTCTGTTGCTTTGGATCCAGGAGCACAACGCCAGAAAGCACAGCTGGTTCCTAAGTGTGAGCTCACAGTGGAGGTAGAGTCAGGGAAGCAGCCTCCAGGCTGTGCCTCTGGCGTCCTCCTCCAGGACTGTGCCACCGGCCTGTGGCTTCAAGTCTGCTGCAGAGACCTGCTCCCATGGAAGTGAGGGACCAACGTGGGACAGCTGAAACATGTGGACCCAAAAGGGAAGGCCCCACAGAAGAGTCAGACCAAGGTGCTCAGCCCTACTGATGGCAGTGCCCCTGGCAGGAGGCCCAGATCAAGGGAGCAGGGACATGGGTGTGCAGGACTCAGGACAACGTCTGCCGGAGAACAGAGGTGCACCTCCAGAAAGCCACTTGTAGAAACAGATCAGTCATAACCTGGAGTCTCTTAACCCCAGGAAAAAAGGCACAGAGCAGAAAGTCCCCCTGCTAAAAGACAAGCCCTGCTCAGCTACTGCCCAGAGCTGGGGCCCAGGCACAGGAAGACTGTGCACAGGCAGCCATCACCCTTGCTGGACAAATCCTGGAGGATGAATTGAGGCCTTGGCATGGATGTGGTCCTTCACTGTTAAATTGGCACAAAGGGAACTCCAACCCAGGCAGATGGATGTTCTAGCTACCACAGAGACCATCCCACCCAGAACGAAGGAGAATCCCCAGAGAGATGGCCTGCAGTCACCAAGACACCCTCATGGGCCACAGCTGTTCTGTCAAGGAAGATCAGGGACAGGGACAGCAATCGTGCTTTGCTGCCAGGGAGCCTGTTTGCCTGGCCAGTGCCTGACAGCATAGGCCAAGGGTGGCAAATGTCCCAGGCCACCTTCACTATTATACAGAACACTGCTCCAAAGCTGACGCACATCTGGGCAACCCGATCATGATTCTCATGCCTTTCCTGGTGGGAAAAGTTTTCTCCCGGACGATATCGGTCTGTCCTGTGCAGAGAAAATCTGTTTTATCTCAGGTTAGCACGTCCTCTTTGTGCTAAAAGCTTCTTCTTACCAATTCATGTTTTCTTTCCAAATCTATCTGTTTTTCCTGAGGAGAAGTGGTGGCTTCCATCAGTGCTGTGCTGGGGCTTAGGGAAAGGGCCAGCATCCCCTTTTCATTCTGGAAGTGCAGCTTCCAGAAGGGCCAGGGCATGGAAGAGGCTGACAGGGTGTCACAGATGCACCCTCACCTGGGTTCCCTCACTGCACCTGGTTCCTAACTGAGTCATGACAGAGAGCCTTCAGGACATGTCAGGACACGAGCCCTAAGGGACCCACCCAGGGATTTGGCTCACCCTGGCCTCCTTGGTTTTCACTACCCTGACCTTTGTGCAGCTGTAGGGGATGGTCTGCAGGGGCCTCACAGGGCTGAATTCCTTTTGGGCTCAGGAAGGTCCCAGTCAAGCAGCCTCACAGTCCTCAAGTAACCTTGGAAGTCTGGGTGGTGTCCTGTGCTGGCCCTGGGTCAGAAGCGGGAGAGACCGTGCCCTCTGAAACTCAAGGTGGGAACAGAGGAGGCTGCCCTGGACTCTTCTCTGCCTGCTGAGGTCTGGGATGGACATGCGCCCCACCAGCCCTCTTGGCTTAGCGTTGACACCACAGCGTCCCCTCCAGTCTCTCTTACCACACTCTTCAGGACAGGACTCTTCACCCTGCAATGGAAGGGTACCCAGGGACTGATACCCACCCTGTGCAGAAGCCATCTGAACAGGCCTGAGGGCTGTTAGGGTGGGGTGTGGGAGAAGAATAGGGGAGGATGAAGCCAGGGCCAGGACCAGTGGCAGAAGCAGGAGAGAAATGGGCCCAAGGACCCCCACCCCTGCAGGTAGAAGGTGGAGGTGGGGCTCCTCTCTCCCATGGCAACCACAGGCCTCCTGCTGCGCTCCCCTGTCCAGGCTGCAGAGGCTGCTTTCCCTCAGCACAGAGGCCACCACAGAGGGTTGGTGCCTCACTCCTGAAGGTTCACTTCCTCAGGGAGGATCTACAGCCACCTGCCTGGGCTTGGGAGCCTTGGAGAGGACGCGGGGCAAGGGGGGACAGTCGTCACCAGGGTCCTGAAGCCCGATGACCATTCCATGTGTGCGGGGCCAGTGGGAGATGAGTTCTAGAGGAACCTATAGGCGCATGCGGCCTTTCCCTTCTGGATTCTCTAGAAGCCCTTAATAGATCCTCAGGGCACACTCTCTTTTCTACTTCAGAGGTAGGAAATACCAGAGGCAATCAGTGAGGGAAACGTCAGGTCATTTCAAACACCCCAGGGAAAGCCAGGCTGGAAACGAGGCATAAATGAAAGACAAATTAAAAAGATTTCTCAACGGTTGCTGGGAAGATGGCCGCCTAAGAACAGCTCAGGACTTCAGCTCCCAGTGAAAGTGCAGAGGGTGAGTGGACGGCGCATTTCCAGACGAATTTTTGTTGCCCACAGACCAGGAGATACCCTGGCAGAGGGGTCACCAGCGTCGCAGTCCCAGCCGGTGCGGCTGTTTTGGCCCCCGCGCGGCTGCTGGGACCACTGTCGCTGCGGTTCTCCGTACAAAAGCCACTGGTCTGGGATCCCTCTCAGCTGGTGATCAGAGCCCTGAGATGGCAGAGTTGCCCATTCATCTAAAATAGCAAGCCAGGCCAGGAGATTCCTAGGCAAAAAATCTGCCAGGAGCCGGCGCTGCAGTTCGAGCCGACTCAGTGAGTTGCAGCACGGGAGATCCCAGCGCCTTTTCAACAAGCGACTGGAACGTGGGGTCGTTCAACTTAAAAGAAAAGACTCTGAGTCAGGGAGCCAGGTGATCAAGCTCGGTAGTGTTTGGTAGAAAAACCCACAGTCCTCCATTTTGTCCCTCACTTCCTGGAGTCCGCCTGCAGACCCTATTCTGCCTGGTAGCGCAGGGCGACCAATCACTGCTCAGCCTTAACCCGCCAAACCTAAAGCCAACCCCCATCCCCCACCCCTTGGCAGTTGCAGTAGTCTGCCTAGAAACAAGACAGCCAATAAAATTCAAACCTAAGCCCACCAAGAGGTGACCAATCCCCTTCTGGCATGCAGAAAACCCTCCTCTGCTCTCCCTTCCACCAATCACTCCGCAACACCTCGCCTAAACAGGCCGCCGCCCCTATAAAAACCCTCTCCGGCAGCTGCTGGGTGCAGCTCAGCTCCCCTCCCACCTGGGTTGCCCGCAGATCCCAATAAACCTGGACTCGGCTTAACAACTCCTCGCTCTCATTTGCTTTGGGAAGGGTCTCTGTGGGTCGCACATTTGGTGCCGAAACCCGGGAGGTGTGGACGGCTGGTCCACCAGCGGCCCCCTCCCTCTGGCGACCCCCTTCCTCTGAATTGGCCTCCACGCTCCGGATAAGGTAAGTCCATTTGCTTGCCTATCTTCCCCGTGGTGCGTGTGGTGGCCTCTTTTCCTTTTGCGTCTCCCACTCCACGGATCCCTCGCCAAGCGCCGACCGGCCCGAGAGTCAGATCCTCCAACCAGGCTCCAGGAGCCTTGGAAGTGATCAGACGAGGGACGCCTCCTCTGGTCCTTCCCCCACTTCCACTTCCACTATAGGAACGGTCAGACGGGGGGACGCCTTCTCTGACTCTTCCTATCACCCTCTAGAGGGCCTGTGGGACAGACGGGATGCCTCTTCCCACACCACTCTAGCCCAATCCCGCTAAAGGAAAGGTCCTGCCACACGCGCCACGGGGAACACGGAGTCTCAAATTCCTAACAACACCCCTCTCGGGTGCTTACTCCTCAACTTTTCTCAGCTGGGCTACTCCCAAATCCTCCTGTCCCAAGTGGCCTGGCCCCAATACCAGCTTAATAACTGGTCACATTGGCCTCCGACTAGTACTTTCGATTTCAACATCCTACAAGACCTAGACCATTTTTGTTGCCGTACTGGCAAGGATCGTGAGATGCCGTATGTCCAGGCTTTTTGGGATTTGCGTTCCCACCCCGACCTCTGCTCCTCCTGCTCCACTCACCAAGTCCTCCTAGCTCAAACCCCTCCCCCTCCCAAAACCCTGCCGCCTTCGGCCAGTTCTCCCCCTCCCTACATACCACAGGAGGAATTGTCTGACCATCTATCGTCTCCTCCCACCAACCTTAACCCTCCTCCACTTCCGCCTGCCGCAGGGCCTACCCCCCCTCCCAAGGTCAGCTCTCCCCCTCCTTATGAACCGCAGGAGGAACCGCCTAACCACCTATTCCCATCCCCCTCCTACTCACTCCAACCCCCTCCCTCCGCCAGTTGAAGACCCTGCCCCCACTCCCACAGCTCCTCCTCCTCCTCCTTCCTCGTCCTTCTCCTCCCCTCCAACTGTTGCACCAGTTGCAGACCCTGCCCCCACTCCCACAGCTCCTCCTCCTCCTTCCTCGTCCTTCTCCTCCCCTCCAACTGTTGCGCCAGTTGCAGACCCTGCCCCCACTCCCACAGCTCCTCCTTCCTCGTCCTCCTCCTCCCTTCCAACTGTTGCGGTACCACCCCCTTTAAGTTCTCCAGTTGCGGCCCGTACTTGTTCCCACCCACCGACTGTCTTGGCGCCACTTCATGAGGTGGCCGGGGCAGAAGGTCTCGTCAGAGTTCATGTTCCTTTCTCCCTCCAAGACCTGGCTCAAATTGAACGCCGGCTTGGATCTTTCTCGGCCGATCCCTCCACCTATATTAAGGAATTTCAGTACCTCACTCAGGCTTATAGTCTCACATAGCATGATATCCGTGTCATCTGCACCTCCACTCTTTCCGCCAAAGAACATGAGCGCATTCTAGCAGCAGCTAGACATATAGCTAACAGAAACCATGCTATAAACCCCAACCAGGTCCCCGTTGGAACTGAAGCTCTCCCTAGCACAGACCCCCAGTGGATTTATCAGGAGGGGCCAGGATCCCACATCCCAGCTCGCGATCGCATGCTCCAATATCTCCTACGGGGCATGGATACTGTCTCCAATAAGGTGGTAAACTATGATAAGCTCAGAGAAATAACTCAGAGGCTGGACGAAAATCCCGCTCTCTTTCTCGGCCGCTTACAAGATGCTCTTGTCCATTTTACCCGGCTGAACCCCGCATCCCAAAACGGGGCAACTGTTCTCACCTCCCATTTCATCTCACAGTCTGCCCCTATATTCAAAAAAAAAAAAAAAAAAAAATTGAGGATGGGCCGGAAACCCCCATACAGGACCTGGTAAAAATGGCCTTTAAAGTTTTTAACGCCCGGAAAGATGCGGCAGAGGCAGCCCGCCAGGCCCAAATGATGCAGAAGATCACTCTACAAACCCAGGCCTTGGCGGCAGCTCTGCAACCGGCAGGAGGTGGGAAATCTGGTGGCAGTCAGCGGCCCCCCACCGGGAGCTTGCTTCAAATGCGGAAATGAGGGTCACTGGGCTTCCGACTGCCCACGACCCCGTCCGCCCACTAAGCCTTGCCCCCTTTGTCAGCTCACGGGACATTGGCAGATTGCCCCAGTGTGTCCAAGGCCTCGGCCATTCTTGGCAGAGGAATTGAATCACGCGGGGCAACCCTGGATGATCCGGTTTCCAACCCAAGTGCACGGAAGTCGAATTCTTCCGGGGGTTTCTGTCCCGAGTTGCTGGGGCTCTTAAACGACTAGAGAGGCCCTGGCTCCTCAACTCCGGTTACCCTTGCCTGGCCCAGGGTGTCACTTCAGGTAGCGGGTAGAGTGTCCCCTTCTTACTTATCACAGGGGGGAAGGGGGCTACCCGCCCCGCACCTTTAACCATGGCACAGCCCGTCCTTCCCAGGTTCCTGTTATGGCCGCCATAGTTCCCTCCCACCTCCAACCACCCTCTGTAACCACAAGCACCCCTTCTGTCTCTCCCTCTCTCCCTCTCTCTCTCTCTCTCTCTCTTTCTCTCCACTTCCCCCTTCCTCTACTCATTGTTTAGCCCACCATCTAATTTAAAACATTACCTCCCACCATCTAATCTAAAACATTACCTCTTGTTTACTCCCAAAGTCACTAATGCTGCCTCTACCTCCCTTGGAGTCCAGTAAAAACTCCACGCTACCTACCATCCTCAATCTTCTGGTAAGGTAAAGCAAGTCAACAGGCTCATCAAGGAGCAGCTCACCAAACTCTCCTTAAAACTCCAACAGCCGTGAATCACCCTACTTTCCCTAGCCCTTGCCAGGTTGTGGGCATGTCCACGGGGCTCATCACAGCTCAGCCCGTTTGAACTTCTTTACGGGCACCCCTTTCTGTTATCCACCCCTCCACCTCCAAACACAACACCCCTGGAAAATTATCTCCCTTACTTCACCCTCCTCAGAAACCTCCTCAGGAAGCACGCCAACTCTTCCATACCTCACCCCTCTAATCCCCCTACCAGCTCCAAGGGAATCTCCCCTGGAGACTCGGTCCTCATAAAATCCCTTACCCCAAAGCCTCTAGTTCCTCGGTGGGAAGGCCCTTACACGGTCATCCTTGCCACCCCTTCAGCCATCAAAGTCACACAAATCCCATTGTGGGTACTGGTTCCCTTTCCACGTAATGCTCCGGAATCATCTAACCCCTTTACTCCCATTCCTAACGTACAACTCTATGCCTTACCTGAGTCTCAGCTCCCGGCCTGCTACTCCCTAGGCCACAATTATTCCTATTGCAACCACACCAGGCGGGTTTCAACCAGCCTAACCGCTCCAAGGGGCATCTTCTTCTGGCGCAATGGCACCCTAACAAAAACCCTGTCTTCTAGCCAGCCTCCAACCCTCTTATGCCTTCCAGTCACCCTAGTGCCTCGACTCACTGTCTACTCCCCGGCTGAGTTCCTCTTATTACAGGTCCCGCAGGCTCCATCTCATCGTGCCCAAAGGGCGGCCTTCCTCCCGGTGGTTGTGAGCCTGTCCCTTACAGGCTCCACGCTGGCCGCTGGGTTGGGTGGAGGGGCATTGTTCCATTCTCACCAAGCTCTGGCTCGCCTTTCCTCACAACTTCAGGCAGCCATCGAGGACTCAGCGGCGTCTCTAGCATCTCTCCAATGACAGATCAACTCGGTCGCCCAGGTAGCCCTACAAAATCGGAGGGCGCTGGATCTACTTACGGCGGAGCGTGGAGGAACCTGCATCTTCCTACAAGAGGAATGCTGCTACTATGTCAATGAATCTGGACTGGTAGAAACGCGAATTGAAAATCTCCAAAAAATCAAAACCAGCCTCCAAAATTATAAGTTTTCAACAGAGGCCTCCGCATGGTGGTCGTCTTCCATGTACACCCTTCTATCCCCACTACTTGGTCCCTTACTAATTATCTGTCTTGTTTTATTCATTGCTCCCTGTTTTTTCCAGTTCCTCCAACGTCGGTTTCAAGAACTAACCCGAGTTACCATCAACCAAATGATGCTGCAGCCGGTATCCAGCCACCCAACACCAAACTACACCTACACCCATCTGCCAATCTCCCAGACTCCTTAAGATGGCCCCGCTTCGCCCAAGTCCAGCAGGAAGTAGCCAGAACGACTTCGTCACCCTTTTTCCTTTTTAAGGAGTCGGGAATGTTTGGTAGAAAAACCCACAGTCCTCCATTTTGTCCCTCACTTCCTGGAGTCCACCTGCAGACCCTATTCTGCCTGGTAGCGCAGGGCGACCAATCACTGCTCAGCCTTAACCCGCCAAACCTAAAGCCAACCCCCATCCCCCACCCCTTGGCAGTTGCAGTAGTCTGCCTAGAAACAAGAAAGCCAATAAAATTCAAACCTAAGCCCGCCAAGAGGTGACCAATCCCCTTCTGGCATGCAGAAAACCCTCCTCTGCTCTCCCTTCCACCAATCACTCCGCAACACCTCGCCTAAACAGGCCGCCGCCCCTATAAAAACCCTCTCCGGCAGCTGCTGGGTGCAGCTCAGCTCCCCTCCCGCCTGGGTTGCCCACAGATCCCAATAAACCTGGACTAGGCTTAACAACTCCTCGCTGTCATTTGCTTTGGGAAGGGTCTCTGCGGGTCGCACAGGTAGGTCCCAGCCTCCACCCCCAACAACAAGGAAAACAAAAACAGTAATTGGAAGCCCTCTGGGTTGAGCATTTCAAAGCAAGCACAGCTGAACCCAGGACAGTCTGGCTCAGTGGGGGAGAGGCGTCTGCCATTACTGAGACTCTCCACCACTACCGAAGCAGGCTGCCATTGCTGAGGCAACCCGCCATTGTGGATGCAACCTGCCAAAACAAAGAGAGTCTGCCATAACAGAGGTGGGGCCACCATTGCCGAGACAGTTCTAACTATGCCCATATAAACAGGACTGCAGGGAAGAGCACAGGGCAGCTGGGCGGAGCCCACAGCAGCTCAGCAAAGCCTCTGCAGGCAGACAGTGGCCAGGTGGGCTGCTAGCTGCATGGGGCAGACCTGAAAGAAAAAACAAGGGCAGCAGCACAATGGAAACTCATAAAGCCCTAACTCCCCAGGACAGAGCACCTGGGAACAAAAAGTGGTTTATGAGTTTAGCTACAGCAGACATAAACATACCTGCCCAGCAGCTCTGAATAAACAACAGAGCTCACAGATCAGGACTTAAGCCCCAATGAAAGATAGACTGTCTCCTCAAGTAGCTCCCTGACCCCCATAGATCCAAAGACTCACCTCATACAGAAGAGAACAGACTGACAGTTGGCGAGCATCCTTCTGGGACAAAGATAGTGGAAGAGGAAACTGGTAGCAACCCTTACTGTTCTGCAGCTGCTGCAGGTGATCCCCAGGCAAGCAGGGCCTGGAGAGGACCTCAGCAGTCCTACAGCAGAGGGGCCAGACTGTTAGAAGCAAAGCTTAAAAAAAAAAAAAAAAAAAAGTAACTTCAGCATCCACAAACTAGAAGCTCACTCAGAGACCCAATCTGAAAGACAGTAACTACAAAGACAACAGGTGGATAAACCCACAAAAATGGGAAGAAACCAGTGCAAAAACGATGAAAACTCCCGAAACTAGAACACCTCTCCTCCTAAAAGTGATCACAGCTCCTCACCAGCAAGGGAACCAGACCGGATGGAGAAGGAGGGTGATGAAATGGCAGAATCAGACTTCAGAAGGTGGGTAGTAAGAAACTACAGTGAACTAAAAGAACATGTTCTAACCCAAAGTAAAGAAACTAGGAACCTTGAAAAAAGATTGGACGAAATGCTAATGAGAATGGGCAGAATAGAGAGGATTATAAGTGAATTGATGGAGCTGAAAAACACAACACGAGAACTTCGTGAAGCATGCACAAGCTTCAACAGCCGAATTAACCAAGCAGAAGAAAGGATATCAGAGGTCGAAGATCAACTCAGTGAAATAAAAAGAGAAGGCAAGAACAGAGAAAAAAGCACAAAAAGGAATGAACAAAATCTTCAAGAAATGTGGGACTATGTGAAAAGACCTAATCTACGTCTGATAGGTTTACCTGAATGTGATGAAGAGAATGAATCCAAGCTGGAAAATACTCTTCAGGATATTATCCAGGAAAACTTCCCCAACCTAACAAGGCAGGCCAATATTCAAATCCAGGAAATACAGAGAACACCACAAAGATATTCTTCAAGAAGAGCAACCCTAAAGCACATAATCGTCAGATTCACCAGGGTTGAAATGAAAGAGAAAATGCTAAGGGCAGCCAGAGAGAAAGGTCGGGTTACCCACAAAGGGAAGCCCATTAGACTCACAGCAGATCTCTCAGCAGAAACCCTACAAGCCAGAAGAGATTGGGGTCCAATACTCAACATCCTTAAAGAAAAGAACTTTCAACCCAGAGTCTCCTATCCAGCCAAACTAAGCTTCAGAAGTGAAGGAAAAATAAAATCCTTTGCGAACAAGGAAGCACTCAGAGATTTCATCACCACCAGACCTGCTCTACAAGAACTCCTGAAAGAGGCTCTACACATATAAAGGAACAAGCAGCACCAGCCACTCCAGAAACACACCAAATGTTAAAAGACCATCAACACATTCAAGAATCTGCATCAACTAACCAACAAAACAGCCAGGTAACATCAAAATGACAGGATCAAATTCACACATAACAATGCTATCCCTAAATGTCAATGGACTAAATGCCCCAATCAAAAGACACAGACTGGCAAATTGGATAAAAAGCCAAAACCCATCAGTGTGCTGTATCCAGGAAACCCATCTTACATGCAAGGATACACAAAGGCCCAAAATAAAGGGATGGAGGAAGATCTACCAAGCAAATGGAGAGCCAAAAAAAGCAGGAGTTGCAATTCTCATCTCTGATAAAATAGACTTTAAAGCAACAAAGATCAAAAGATACAAAGAAGGACATTACATAATGGTAAAAGGATCACAGCAACAAGAAGAGCCAACGATCCTAAGTATATACGCAACCAACACAGGAGCAGCCAGATACATAAGGCAAGTTCTTAATGACTTACAAAGAGACTTAGACTCCCACACAATAGTAGTGGGAGACTTTAACACCCCATTGTCAATATTAGACAGATCAACCAGACAGAAAATCAACAAGGATATCCAGGACATGAACTCAGACCTGGAACAAGCAAACCTAATAGACATTTACAGAACTCTCCACCCCAAATCCACAGAATATACATTCTTCTCAGCACCACATCACACCTACTCTAAAATCGACCACATAATTGGCAATAAATCACTCCTCAGCAAATGCAAAAGAACAGAAATCATAACAAACAGTCTCTCAAACCACAGTGCAATCGAGTTAGAACTCAGAATGCAGAAACTAACTCAGAACCGCACAGCTTCATGGAAACTGAACAACTTGCTCTTGAATGTTGACTGGATAAACAATGAAATGAAGGCAGAAATAAAGATGTTTTTCAAAACCAACGAGAATGAAGACACAACATACCAGAATCTCTGGGACACATTTAAAGCAGTCTCTAGAGGAAAATATATAGCAATGAGTGCCCACATGAGAAGAAAGGAGAGATCTATAATTGACACCCTATCATCAAAATTGAAAGAGCTAGAGGAGCAAGATCAAAAAAAACTCAAAACCTAGCAGAATACAGGAAATAACTAAGATCAGAGCACAACTGAACGAAATAGAGACACAAAAAACTCTTCAAAAAATCAATAAATTCAGGAGCTGGCTTTTCGAAAAGATCAACAAAATAGACAGACCACTAGCCAGATTAATAAAAAAGAAAAGAGAGAATAACCAAATTGATGCAGTAATAAACAATAAAGGGATATCACCTATCACCACAGATTCCACAGAAATCCAAATCATCATCAGACATTATTACAAACAACTCTATGCACATAAACTAGTAAACCTGGAAGAAATGGAGAAATTCCTGGACACTTGCATCCTCTCAAACCTAAACCCGGAAGAAGCCGAAACCATGAGTAGACCAATAACAAGGTCTGAAGTCGAGGCAGCAATTAAGAGCCTACCACCCAACAAAAGCCCAGGTGCAGATGGGTTCACAGCCAAATTCTACCAGACACACAAGGAGGAGCTGGTACCATTCCTTCTGAAACTATTTCAGACAATCCAAAAAGAGGGAATCCTTCCCAAATCATTTTATGAGACAAACACCATCCTGATAACAAAACCCAGCAGAGACTCAACAAGAAAAGAAAACTTCAGGCCAATATCCATGATGAACATAGATGCAAAAATCTTCAATAAAATACTGGCAAGCTGATTGTAACAGATTATCAAAAAGCTCATCCACCATTATGAAGTAGGATTCATCCTGGGGATGCAAGGCTGGTTCAACATATGCAAGTCCATAAACGTAATTCGTCACATAAACAGAACCAAAGAAAAAAACCACATGATTATCTCAATTGATGCAGAGAAGACCTTTGACAAAATTCAACAGCCCTTTATGCTAACAACCCTCAATAAACTAGGTATTGAAGGAACATATCTCAAAAGCTATTTATGACAAACCATCAGCCAATATCATACTGAATGGGCAAAAACTGGAAGCATTCCCTTTGAAATCTGGCACTAGACAAGGATGTCCTCTCTCACCACTCCTATTCAATATAGTACTGGAAGTTCTAGCCAGAGCAATCAGGCAAGAAAAAGAAATAAAGGGTATCCAAATTGGAAAGGAGGAAATCAAATTGTCTCTATTTGCAGATGACATGATTGTATATCTGGAAGACCCCACCATCTCAGCCCAAAATCTCCTGAAACTGATAAACAACTTCAGCAAAGTCTCAGGATACAAAATCAACGTGCAAAAATCACAAGCATTCCTATACACCAGTAACAGACTTAAAGAGAGCCAAATCAAGAACGAACTGCCATTCACAATTGCTACAAAGAGAATAAAGTACCTAGGAATACAACTAACAAGGAACGTAAAGGACCTCTTCAAGGAGAACTACAAGCCATTGCTCAACGAAATAAGAGAGGATACAAACAGATGGAGAAACATTCCATGTTCATGGTTAGGAAGAATCAACATCGTGAAAATGGCCATACTGCCCAAAGTAATTTACAAATTCAACGCTATTCTCATCAAGCTATGAATGACCTTCTTCACAGAACTGGAAAAAACCACCTTAAACTTCATATGGAACCAAAAGAGAGCCCACATAGCCAAGTCATTTCTAAGCAAAAAGAACAAAGCAGGAGGCATCACGTTACCAGACTTCAAACTATAATACAAGGCTACAGTAATCAAAACCGCATGGTACTGGTACCAAAACAGAGATATAGACCAATGGAACAGAACAGAGGCCTCAGAGGAAATACAACATACCCACAACCATCTGATCTTCGACAAACCTGACAGAAACAAGCAATGGGGAAAGGACTCCCTGTTTAATAAATGGTGTTGGAAAAACTGGCTAGCCATGTGCAGAAAGCAGAAACAGGACCCCTTCCTGATGCCTTACACCAAAATTAACTCCAGATGGATTAAAGACTTAAACATCAGACCTAACACCATAAAAACCCTAGAAAAAATCTAGGCAAAACCATTCAGGACATAGGCGTAGGCAAGGACTTCATGACCCAAACGCCAAAAGCAATGGCAACAAAAGCCGAAATAGACAAATGGGACCTAATCAAACTCCACAGCTTCTGCATGGCAAAAGAAACAGTCAGTAGAGTGAATCGGCAACCAACAGAATGGGAAAAAAATTTTGCAGTCTACCCATCTGACAAGGGGCTGATATCCAGAATTTACAAAGAACTAAAACAGATTTACAAGAAAAAAACAAACAAGCCCATTCAAAAGTGGGCAAAGGATATGAACAGACACTTTACAAAAGAAGACATACAAGAGGCCAATAAACATATGAAAAAATGCTCATCATCGGAGGAATGCTGGGAAGATGGCCGCCTAAGAACAGCTCAGGACTTCAGCTCCCAGTGAAAGTGCAGAGGGTGAGTGGACGCCGCATTTCCAGATGAACTCTTATTGCCCACAGACCAGGAGATACCCAGGCAGAGGGGTCGCCAGCGTCGCAGTCCCAGCCGGTGCGGCTGTTTTGGCCCCCGCGGGGCTGATTCCGCCCGCGCGGCTGCTGTGACCACTCCCTGTTGCTGCGGTTCTCCGTACAAAAGCCACTGGTCTGGGAGCCCTCTTAGCTGGCGAGCAGAGCCCTGAGACGGCAGAGTTGCCCATTCATCTGAAATAGCGAGTCAGGCCAGGAGATTCCTAGGCAAAAAATCTGCCAGGAGCCGGCGCCGCAGTTCGAGCCGACTCCGTGAGTCGCAGCACGGGAGATCCCGGCGCCTTTTCAACAAGCGACCGGAACGCGGGGTCGTTCAACTTAAGAGAAAAGACTCTGAGTCAGGGAGCCAGGTGATCAGCCTCGGTTGGTCCCACCCCTCCACCCCCAACAACAACGAAAACAAAAACAGTAATTGGAAATCCTCTGGGTTGAGCCCTTCAAACCAAGCACAGCTGAACCAGGACGGTCCGGCTCCGTGGGGGAGGGGCTTCCGCCATTATTAAGACTCTCCACCGCTATGAGGCAGGCTGCCCTTGCCGAGGCAACCCGCCGTTGCCGAGGCAACCTGCCACAACAGAGAGAGTCCACCATAACAGAGGCGGGGCCACCATTGCCCAGACAGTTCTAAATACGCCCATATAAAAAGGACTACAGGGAAGAGCTCAGGGCAGCTGGGCGGAGCCCACAGCAGCTCAGCAAAGCCCCTGCGGGCAGGCAGAGTCTAGGCGTGCTGCTAGCTTGGCAGGTCCGACCTGAAAGAAAAATAAAAAAAGGCAGTAGTGCAACGGAAACTCATAAAGCTCCAACTCCCTGGCACAGAGACAGACAACAGGTGGATAAACCCACAAAAATGGGTAGAAACCAGCGTAAAAAGGATGAAAACTCCCGAAACCAGAACACCTCTCCTCCTAAAAGGGATCACAACTCCTCACCAGCAAGGGAACCAGACCGGATGGAGAAGGAGGGTGATGAAATGACAGAATCAGACTTCAGAAGGTGGGTAGTAAGAAACTACAATGAGCTAAAAGAACATGTTATAACCCATCGAAAGAAAATAGGAACCTTGAAAAAAGATTGGACGAAATGCTGACGAGAATGGACAGCATAGAGAGGAGTATAAGTGAATTGATGGAGCTGAAAAACGCAACACGAGAACTTCGTGAAGCATGCACAAGCTTCAACAGCCGAATTGACCAAGCAGAAGAAAGGATATCAGAGGTCAAAGATCAACTCAGTGAAATAAAAAGAGAAGGCAAGAACAGAGAAAAAAGCACAAAAAGGAATGAACAAAATCTTCAAGAAATGTGGGACTATGTGAAAAGACCTAATCTACGTCTGATAGGTGTACCTGAATGTGATGAAGAGAATGAATCCAAGCTGGAAAATACTCTTCAGGATATTATCCAGGAAAACTTCCCTAACCTAGCAAGGCAGACCAATATTCAAATCCAGGAAATACAGAGAACACCACAAAGATATTCTTCAAGAAGAGCAACCCCAAGGCACATAATCGTCAGATTCACCAGGGTTGAAATGAAAGAGAAAATGCTAAGGGCAGCCAGAGAGAAAGGTCAGGTTACCCACAAAGGGAAGCCCATTAGACTCACAGCAGATCTCTCAGCAGAAACCCTACAAGCCAGAAGAGACTGGGGTCCAATATTCAACATCCTTAAAGAAAAGAACTTTCAACCCAGAATCTCCTATCCAGCCAAACTAAGCTTCATAAGCGAAGGAAAAATAAAATCCTTTGTGAACAAGCAAGCACTCAGAGATTTCATCACCACCAAACCTGCTCTACAAGAACTCCTGAAAGAGGCTCTACACATATAAAGGAACAACCAGTACCAGACACTCCAAAAACACACCAAATGGTAAAAAAGCATCAACACAATCAAGAATCTGCATCAACTAACCAACAAAACAGCCAGGTAGCATCAAAATGACAGTATCAAATTCACACATAACAATACTATCCCTAAATGTCAATGGACTAAATGCCCCAATCAAAAGACACAGACTGGAAAATTGGATAAAAAGCCAAAACCCATCAGTGTGCTGTATCCAGGAAACCCATCTTACATGCAAGGATACACAAAGGCTCAAAATAAAGGGATGGAGGAAGATCTACCAAGCAAATGGAGAGCAAAAAAAGGCAGGAGTTGCAATTCTCATCTCTGATAAAATAGACTTTAAAGCAACAAAGATCAAAAGAGACAAAGAAGGACATTACATAATGGTAAAAGGATCACTGCAACAAGAAGAGCTAACGATCCTAAATATATACGCACCCAATACAGGAGCACCCCGATACATAAGGCAAGTTCTTAATGACTTACAAAGAGACTTAGACTCCCACACAATAATAGTGGGAGACTTTAACACCCCATTGTCAATATTAGACAGATCATCCAGACAGAAAATCAACAAGGATATCCAGGACCTGAATACAGACCTGGAACAAGCAAACCTAATAGACATTTACAGAACTCTCCACCCCAAATCCACAGAATATACATTCTTCTCAGCACCACATCACACCTACTCTAAAATTGACCACATAATTGGCAATAAATCACTCCTCAGCAAATGCAAAAGAACTGAAATCATAACAAACAGTCTCTCAGACCACAGTGCAATCGAGTTAGAACTCAGAATGCAGAAACTAACTCAGAACCGCACAGCTTCATGGAAACTGAACAACTTGCTCTTGAATGTTGACTGGATAAACAATGAAATGAAGGCAGAAATAAAGATGTTCTTCAAAACCAATGAGAACGAAGACACAACATACCAGAATCTCTGGGACACATTTAAAGCAGTCTCTAGAGGAAAATATATAGCAATGAGTGCCCCCATGAGAAGAAAGGAGAGATCTAAAATTGACACCCTATCATCAAAATTGAAAGAGCTAGAGGAGCAAGATAAAAAAAACTCAAAACCTAGCAGAAGACAGGAAATAACTAAGATCAGAGCAGAACTGAAGGAAATAGAGACACAAAAAACTCTTCAAAAAATCAATAAATCCAGGAGCTGGTTTTTTGAAAAGATCAACAAAATAGACAGACCACTAGCCAGATTAATAAAAAAGAAAAGAGAGAATAACCAAATTGATGCAATAAAAAACGATAAAGGTGATATCACCACAGATTCCACAGAAATCCAAACCATCATCAGAGATTATTACAAACAACTCTATGCACATAAACTAGTAAACCTGGAAGAAATGGATAAATTCCTGGACACCTGCAACCTCCCAAGCCTAAACCTGGAAGAAGCCGAAACCCTGAATAGACCAATAACATGGTCTGAAGTCGAGGCAGCAATAAAGAGCCTACCACCCAAAAAAAGCCCAGGTCCAGATGGGTTCACAGCCGAATTCTACCAGACATACAAGGAGGAGCTGATACCATTCCTTCTGAAACTATTCCAGACAATCCAAAAAGAGGGAATACTTCCCATATCATTTTACGAGACAAACATCATCCTGATACCAAAACCCGGCAGAGATTCAACAAGAAAAGAAAATTTCAGGCCAATATCCATGATGAACATAGATGCAAAAATCTTCGATAAAATACTGGCAAACCGATTGCAACAGCATATCAAAAAGCTCATCCACCATGATCAAGTAGGATTCATCCCGGGGATGCAAGGCTGGTTCAACATACGCAAGTCCATAAACATAATTCACCACATAAACAGAACCAAAGACAAAAACCACATGATTATCTCGATTGATGCAGAGAAGGCTTTTGACAAAATTCAACAACCCTTTATGCTAAAAACTCTCAATAAACTAGGTATTGACGGAACGTATCTCAAAACAATAAAGGCTATTTACGACAAACCAACAGCCAATATCATACTGAATGGGCAAAAACTGGAAGCACTCCCTTTGAAATCTGGCACTAGACAAGGATGCCCTCTCTCACCACTCCTATTCAATATAGTACTGGAAGTTCTAGCCAGAGCAATCAGGCAAGAAAAAGAAATAAAGGGTATCCAAATTGGAAAGGAGGAAATCAAATTGTCTCTATTTGCAGATGACATGATTGTATATCTGGAAGACCCCACCATCTCAGCCCAAAATCTCCTGAAACTGATAAACAACTTCAGCAAAGTCTCAGGATACAAAATCAACGTGCAAAAATCACAAGCATTCCTATACACCAGTAACAGACTTAAAGAGAGCCAAATCAAGAACGAACTGCCATTCACAATTGCTACAAAGAGAATAAAGTACCTAGGAATACAACTAACAAGGAACGTAAAGGACCTCTTCAAGGAGAACTACAAGCCATTGCTCAACGAAATAAGAGAGGATACAAACAGATGGAGAAACATTCCATGTTCATGGTTAGGAAGAATCAACATCGTGAAAATGGCCATACTGCCCAAAGTAATTTACAGATTCAACGCTATTCCCATCAAGCTACCAATGACCTTCTTCACAGAACTGGAAAAAAACACCTTAAACTTCATATGGAACCAAAAGAGAGCCCGCATAGCCAAGTCAATTCTAAGCAAAAAGAACAAAGCGGGAGGCATCACACTACCGGACTTCAAACTATACTACAAGGCTACAGTAATCAAAACAGCATGATACTGGTACCAAAACAGAGATATAGACCAATGGAACAGAACAGAGGCCTCAGAGGAAATACAACATACCCACAACCATCTGATCTTCGACAAACCTGACAAAAACAAGCAATGGGGAAAGGACTCCCTGTTTAATAAATGGTGTTGGGAAAACTGGCTAGCCATGTGCAGAAAGCAGAAACAGGACCCCTTCCTGACACCTTACACCAAAATTAACTCCAGATGGATTAAAGACTTAAACATCAGACCTAATACCATAAAAACCTTAGAAGAAAATCTAGGCAAAACCATTCAGGACATAGGTGTAGGCAAGGACTTCATGACCCAAACGCCAAAAGCAATGGCAACAAAAGCCAAAATAGACAAATGGGACCTAATCAAACTCCACAGCTTCTGCATGGCAAAAGAAACAGTCAGTAGAGTGAATCGGCAACCAACAGAATGGGAAAAAATTTTTGCAGTCTACCCATCTGACAAGGGGCTGATATCCAGAATTTACAAAGAACTAAAGCAGATCTACAAGAAAAAAACAAACAAGCCCATTCAAAAATGGGCGAAGGATATGAACAGATACTTTACAAAAGAAGACATACGGGAGGCCAACAAACATATGAAAAAATGCTCATCATCACTGGTCATCAGAGAAATGCAAATCAAAACCACATTGAGATACCATCTCACACCAGTTAGAATGGCGATCATTAAAAAATCGTGAAACAACAGATGCTGGAGAGGATGTGGAGAAATAGGAACACTTTTACACTGTTGGTGGGAATGTAAATTAATTCAACCATTGTGGAAGACAGTGTGGCGATTCCTCAAGGACCTAAAAATAGAAATCCCATTTGACCCAGCAATCCCATTACTGGGTATATATCCAAAGGATTATAAATCATTCTACTACAAGGACACGTGCACACGAATGTTCATTGCAGCACTGTTTACAATAGCAAAGACCTGGAACCAACCCAAATGCCCAACGATGATAGACTGGATAGGGAAAATGTGGTACATATACACCATGGAATATTATGCAGCCATAAAAAACAATGAGTTCACATCCTTTATAGGGACATGGATGAACCTGGAAACCATCATTCTCAGCAAACTGACACAAGAGCAGAAAATCAAACACCGTACATTCTCGCTCATAGGCGGGTGTTGAACAATGAGAACACATGGACACTGGGAGGGGAGCACTACACACTGGGGTCCGTTGGGGGGAAATGGGGGAGGGGCGGGGGGTGGGGAGTTGGGAAGAGATAGCATGGGGAGAAATGACAGATACAGGTGAGGGGATGGAAGGCAGCAAAGCACACTGCCATGTGTGTACCTATGCAACAATCTTGCATGTTCATCACATGTACCCCAAAACCTAAAATGCAATAAAAAAAAAAAAGAAAAAATGCTCATCATCACTGATCATTAGAGAAATGCAAATCAAAACCACATTGAGATATCATCTCACACCAGTTAGAATGGCGATCATTAAAAAATCTGGAAACAACAGATGCTGGGGAGGATGCGGAGATATAGGAACACTTTTACACTGTTGGTGGGAATGTAAATTAGTTCAACCATTGTGGAAGACAGTGTGGCGATTCCTCAATGACCTAAAAATAGAAATCCCGTTTGACCCAGCAATCCCATTACTGGGTATATATCCAAAGGATTATAAATCATTTTACTATAAGGACACATGCACACGAATGTTCATTGCAGCACTGTTTACAATAGCAAAGACCTGGAACCAACCCAAATGCCCATTGATGATAGACTGGATAGGGAAAATGTGATACATATACACCATGGAATATTACGCAGCCATCAAAAACGATGAGTTCACGTCCTTTGTAGGGACATGAATGAACCTGGAAGCCATCATTCTCAGCAAACTGACACAAGAGCAGAAAATCAAACACCGTACATTCTCGCTCATAGGCGGGTGTTGAACAATGAGAACACATGGACACTGGGAGGGGAGCACTACACACTGGGGTCCGTTGGGGGGAAATGGGGGAGGGGCGGGGGGTGGGGAGTTGGGAAGAGATAGCATGGGGAGAAATGACAGATACAGGTGAGGGGATGGAAGGCAGCAAAGCACACTGCCATGTGTGTACCTATGCAACAATCTTGCATGTTCATCACATGTACCCCAAAACCTAAAATGCAATAAAAAAAAAAAAGAAAAAATGCTCATCATCACTGATCATTAGAGAAATGCAAATCAAAACCACATTGAGATATCATCTCACACCAGTTAGAATGGCGATCATTAAAAAATCTGGAAACAACAGATGCTGGGGAGGATGCGGAGATATAGGAACACTTTTACACTGTTGGTGGGAATGTAAATTAGTTCAACCATTGTGGAAGACAGTGTGGCGATTCCTCAATGACCTAAAAATAGAAATCCCGTTTGACCCAGCAATCCCATTACTGGGTATATATCCAAAGGATTATAAATCATTTTACTATAAGGACACATGCACACGAATGTTCATTGCAGCACTGTTTACAATAGCAAAGACCTGGAACCAACCCAAATGCCCATTGATGATAGACTGGATAGGGAAAATGTGATACATATACACCATGGAATATTACGCAGCCATCAAAAACGATGAGTTCACGTCCTTTGTAGGGACATGAATGAACCTGGAAGCCATCATTCTCAGCAAACTGACACAAGAGCAGAAAATCAAACACCGCATGTTCTCACTCATAGGCGGGTGTTGAACAATGAGAACACATGGACACAGGGAAGGGAGCACTACACACTGGGGTCCATTGGGGGGAAATAGGGGAGGGATGGGGGGCGGGGAGGTGGGAAGAGATATCATGGGGAGAAATGACAGATACAGGTGAGGAGAAGGAAGGCAGCAAACCACACTACCATGTGTGTACCTATGCAACAATCTTACATGTTCTTCACATGTACCCCAAAACCTAAAATGCAATTTAAAGAAAAAAAGATTTCTCATCTCTCTTTTTAATTATATGTTAAGAAAACCACATTAGGGCTTATTGTGTAAAAGGTTATGCTTCAAAAAATCTTGGATATGTGACTGAAATCCCATTGTCTAAAACAATTAATGTAAGTTGTAGCATAGTTAGGAGCATTAAATGTAAATGTCCAGCAAGATCTCTTCAAGGACATTAAATTTTATTCTTTGAGCATGGATCGGACTGTCAATTTGTTGATACATTTAGCAGATTAATATAGTTTTGTTTACTTGTTTGTGTTCTCTCTCTCTCTCTCTCTCTCTATGTATATATATATATATATATATATATATATATATATACATATACATATACATATACACATATATCTCTTTCTTACTATCCTTGGAACTTAGAAGAATGGCTAAGAGCTGTAACTTGCAGTGAGCAGTGCAGTATAGCATCAGGTTACGATGTAATTGAATCAGTTTATCTTCCACAATAATTTAGGGGACAGACCATTTCATTTGAATCTTAAAGGATAGGTGACTTCAAAAATACCTATTATTTATTTCTAAGTTATTTTCTTTGCAAACCCTCCACTCTAGCTGAGATGGTAAGAGCTATTTATTTATTTATTTATTCACCTCTTACTATATTTATTATTATTATTATACTTTAAGTTCTGGGGTACATGTGCAGAATGTGCAGGTTTGTTACATAGGGTATACACGTGCCATGGTGGTTTGCTGCATTCATGACCCCGTCATCTACATTAGGTATTTCTCCTAATGCTATCCCTCCCCTCTCCCCCAAATCCCTGCTATCCCTCCTCTAGCCCCCGACATGCAAATCAAAACCACATTGAGATACCATCTCATGCCAGTTAGAATGGCGATCATTTAAAAATCTGGTGACAACAGATGCTGGAGATGATGTGGAGAAATAGGAACACTTTTACACTGTGGGTGGGAGTGTAAATTAGTTCAACCATTGTAGAAAACAGTGTGGAGATTCCTCAAGGATCTAGAAATAGAAATTTCATTTGACCCAGCAGTCCCATTACTGGCTATTTATATTTTTAATGTCAAGGCACTGAGATTGAGTCCTCTTAGTTAAATCATGTAGATACTACCCGCAGTTCCATGCTGTCTTAGCTGAGGCCTGAGCTGCATCATTTCAGCTGCCTGAGAGTGTGAGTCACTGTAAACTTTCAGTGAAATGGGCCATCACTGTGCTTCTGAAGGCCCATGTAGAGTTAGGCACTGATAGCATCTCTTTGGCTTTTGCAAAGTTTGATTCTTCAACTCCAAATGCACCTTCTACTCTACAAAAGAACTAGTAAACATTGCCCCTATGAATCTCAGCACCATTTTGACCCTGTCTACCCCCAAGTTTGTCTTCTCTAGGAAACTAAACCAGTGAATAAGTTTATGACAAATTATGTTTCTGCATCAGTATAAGGATTGAAAAAAACGGAAGAGCTTCCTATAATTTTTGTAACAAGAACTTTTTCTTGCTCTCTGCCTCTTCTTGCCCTAGTTCTTATTTTTACTCTGCTTCAAGAACCACCTACTGATAAGGATAATGACCACACCACTGGAAGAAGGGTAAACAGCATGTGGCTTCATTCTTGAACTCTTTGATGTTTCTTGAAATAAGTTTGTTCTGATATGAACTAATAGTCAATGCCTCAAATGGGCCTGCTATCACACAGATGATCTCAACTGCTAACTGTACCTCTAAGAGCCAAGTTATGATGTGGATTCTCTGATCATCTCTAAAAGTAAAGCATTCAAGAGACAAACATTGTTTTCCATTTATCTTCCTGGAACAGAATTTTCACCAACACCTACTGATCCACACTATACTTATCCTTACTCCCACTTTATAGTTAAAACAAAAGCAGATCTAAGACTTCTGCTTCTGGGAAGATAAACAGACTTTCAACCTTATTCATCCTGCTACATCTAAATAAAATCCCTGAAAATTGTGCATAAATAAAGCATAAGAAAAACCTGAAAGGTAGAAAGAAGACAGACCACCTAAGAATATTGGCATCCTAGAAATAACATAATAGCTGTTCCTCTCAATTTTCTTTTTTCTTTACATATCCAGACTTAGGGCTGAAGAAACTGGCATCCTCGAAATGCAAACAGGTACAGATGAAAATGTTCCAATGAAAGCCTGCTCTGTCTAGCTGAAGGTTCAGGACAAAGATAGTCCAGCAGTACAGAAAACGTTTAGGTAATAACTATTCTTTTTTTTTTTTTTTTTTTTTTTTTTTTTGAATCGGAGTTTCGCTCTTGTTACCCAGGCTGGAGTGCAACGGTGTGATCTCGGCTCACTGCAACCTCCGCCTCCTGGGTTCAGGCAATTCTCCTGCCTCAGCCTCCTAAGTAGCTGGGATTACAGGCACGTGCCACCATGCCCAGCTAATTTTTTGTATTTTTAGTAGAGACGGGGTTTCACCATGTTGACCAGGATGGTCTCGATCTCTTGACCTCGTGATCCACCCACCTCAGCCTCCCAAAGTGCTGGGATTACAGGCATGAACCACTGCACCCGGCTGGTAATAACTATTCTACTCCAACCAAACACTACAGCAAGAAGTGTGACTCTACATCCACCCAGGATAGCACAGATTCGGTAGAAAGCCTAGCCTGCAACTTTCACAAGTATACAACAGAGACCCCATTATAAATCATGAAGGCCAAAAGGAAGTTGTGTGATATTTTTCAAGAGTTGTAAGAAAAGAAGTGTCAACCTAGATTTCTATATGCAGTGAAAATATCCTTAAGATGCAGTGAAAATTTAAAACATTCTTAGGTGTAGACAAAATTTTGCCCAACTAATGTTATCATCTTTCAGCACATATACTTGGGGGACCCGGAAACATTCTAACCATAGCAAAATGGCAGCATTTCCTTGTCCTTTTCAGATTTATGAATTACATTGGATAGTAAGCAACAATTATAACACTAATGTGGTTCTAAATGTAAGTAGAGTAAATATTTAAGATAGTTATATTAGAAATAAAAGATGGTAAACAAATACAAAATCTGGTAAGGTTTCTAAACTTCATTTGAACTGGTAAGATGACACCAGTGAAAAAAGATATGTACATACACACACACACACACACACACACACACACACACACACTCTTTTATATGTGTGTGTATCTATATCTATATCTATATATCGTGGTTTAGATCTCTGTCCCCACCAAATTTCATGCTGAATTGCAATCCCCAATGTTGAAGGTCGGCCTGGTGAGAGGTTATGGGATCATGGGGGCAGATTTCTTATGAATGGTTTAGAATAATCCCTGACAGTGTCCTCATGATAGTGAGCTCTTGAGAGATCTGGCTGTTTAAAAGTGTGTAGCACCTCCCCCCTCACTTCTCTCTTGCTCTTGCTCTGGCCATGTGACATACCTGCTCTCCCTTTGCCTTCTCTTGTGAGTGTAAATTTCCTGAGGCCTTCTCAGAAGCTGAGCAGATAACGTTGTCATGCTTCCTGTACAGCCTGCAAAACCATAAGCCAATTACAGGCTTTTAAAATAAATTACTCATTCTCATATGTTTCTTTATAGGAATGTGAAAACAGACTGTCTCTCTCTCTCTCTCTCTCTCTGTGTGTGTGTGTGTGTCTCTCTCTCATACACATACACACACACACACACAAGCACACACACACGTTATATATAATATAATACCTAGAACTACTAAAAAAGGTATTACAGGAAGTGACATTATCATAGGGTAAAGGTTGGTCTCTCCACCAAAGCAACCATGTGTTAGAATAGGAGTGCGAATCAAGCATTTCAGAATATGTAACCTGATAAAACACTTACTGTAACCAGGTAGTAGTTGATGAAGGGACAGTCTTCTGAACTTTAGTGAGAGAGCAGTGTGCATGAGTCAGCTGCCATCCCCTATTTCTTAGTCATGCTGCTGCTATGAGACAGGAATCAGCATTGCCAGAGGATCTGGCTGCTGCCGGAGTGGATAGCAGAATCCTGTCCTCTAAAACTTTAGGATTGTGTGTTTTGGTCATCTGATGGTTCTCTCTCTCGTGGACCAGTGCAGATTATTACCTTTGTTTCAGCCTCCTCACTCTGTAGCAGCCTCCCTAGTGATTCTATAAGGAGATTTAAAGACATATATAAACTTTTTTGATCCAATAATTTAAGAAAATATATGCCAGGTCACAGGTTGATTGCAGAGATAATAGAATAAAATCTTCAATGAAAACACACAATACAGAATGTAAACTGGGCAAAAATAGGATTTTAGAAATATCACATTATAATACAAAAAGTGTTCATTTTCTACAAAAAAATTACAAAGCATGCTAAGAAGAAAACATGGCTTATGCACAGGAAAGAAAAAAGTCAGGAAATATCTCTGCGGAAGCCAGGACATCGGAATTACTATTTAAAAACATTATATCAATTGTCTCAAATATGTTCAATGAACTAAAGGAAACCATGGGATGGTTTCCAGTTTCATCCACGTTCCTGCAAAGGACATGAACTCATCCTTTTTATGGCTACATAGTATTCCATAGTGTATATGTGCCACATTCTCTTTATCCACTTTATCATTGATGGGTATTTGGGTTGGTTCCAAATCTTTGCTATTGTAAGCAGTGCCACAATAAACATATGTGTGCATGTGTCTTTATAATAGAATAATTTATAATCCTTTCAGTATATACCCAGTAATGGGATTGCTGGGTCAAATGTTATTTTTGTTGCCACACTGTCTTCCACAATGGTTGAACTAATTTACACTCCCACCAACAGTGTAAAAGCATTTCTATTTCGCTACATCCTCTCCATATTTTTGTGGGATCTCATTGTGGTTTTGAGCTGCATTTCTCTAATGACTAGTGATGATAAGCTGGCAGAAGACAAAAAATAACTAAGATCAGAGCAGAACTGAAGGAGATAGAGACACAAAAAAACCTTTTAAAAAGTCAACAAATCCAGGAGCTGTTTTTTTTTGTTTTTTTTTTTTTTGTTTTGTTTTGTTTTTTAGATCAAAAAAATAGATGGCTAGCCAGAGTAACAAAAAAGAAAAGAGAGAAAATCGAATAGATACAATAAAAAATGAGAAAGGATATATCACCACTGACTCCACAGAAATACAAACTACCATCAGAGATTACTACAAACACCTCTATGCACATAAACCAGTAAATCCAGAAGAAACAGATAAATTCCTGGACACTTACACCCTCCTGAGATTAAACCAGGAAGAAAATGAATCCCTGAATAGACCAATAACAAGGTCTGAAGTTGAGGCAGCAATTAATAACTTACCAACCAAAAAAAGTCTAGAACCAGACGAGTTCACAGCCAAATTCTACCAGAGGTATAAAGAGGAGCTGATACCATTCCTTCTGAAACTGTTCCAAACAATACAAAAAGAGGAAATCCTCCCCAGCTCATTTTCTGAGACCAACATCATCCTGATACCAAAACCTGGCATAGACACAACTAAAAAGAGAAAATTTGAGGCCAATATCCATGATGAACATTGATGCAAAAGTCTTCAATAAAATACTGTCAAACCAAATCCAACAGCACAGCAAAAAGCTTATCCATCATGATCAAGTAGGCTTCATCCCAGGGATGCAAGACTGGCTTAACATACTCAAATCTATAAACACAATCCATCACATAGACAGAACCAAAGACAAAAAACCACATGATCACCTCAATAGATGCAGAGAAGGCCTTCAACAAAATTCAACAGCCTTTATGCGAAAAACTCTCAATAAACTAGATATTGATGGAATGTATTTCAAAATAATAAAAGCTATTTATGACAAACTCATGGCCAATATCATACCAAATGGGCAAAAACTTGAAGCACTCCCATTGAAAACTGGCACAAAACAAAGGTGCCCTTTCTCACCACTCCTATCAGAAGTAATGCCACACATCTACAACCATCTGATCTTTGACAAACCTGACAAAAACAAGCAATGGGGAAAGCATTCCCCATTTAATAAATGGTGTTGGGAAAATTGGCTAGCCATATGCAGAAAGCTGAAACTGGACCCTTCCTTACACCTTATAAAAAAATTAACTTCAGATGGATTAAAGATTTAAATAAAAGATCCAACAGCATAAAATCCCTAGAAGAAAATTGAGGCAATACCATTTAGGACATAGGCATAGGCAAGAGCTTCATGACTAAAATGCCAGAAGCAATGGCAACAAAAGCCAAAATAGACAAATGGGATCTAATTAAACGTAAGAGCTTCTGCACAGCAAAAGAAACAATCATTGAAGTGAACCAGCAACCAACAGAATGGGAAAAAATTTTGCAAGCTACCCATCTGACAAAGGGCTAATATCCAGAATCTACACAGAACTTAAACAAATTTACAAGAAAAAAACAAACATCCCCATCAAAAGGTGTGCAAAAGATATGAACACTTTTCAAAAGAAGACATTTATGCAGCCAACAAACATATGAAATGACCTTTTCAAAAATCAAGGGAAGTAGGGGAGTACTGTCAACCAAATACTGTATAACTGGCAAAGCAGTCCTTCAAGAATGGATAATTTAAAACCTCTCCAGATGCAGAAACACTACTGAAAACATACAAATTAATCCACAATAAGATACCGTTCCACATCTACCAGGATGCTTATAATTTAAAACACAATAACGATAATAAATAAAATAAGAATTATAGAAGATGTAAAGAACTGGAACCCCTGTACATTGCTAGTAAGAATGCAAAATGTTGCAACCACTGTAGAAATCAATATGTGGTTACAAAGAAAGTTATGCATAGAATTACCACAGAAACTAACAATTCCACTTGTAGAAATAAAAGAACTTTAAGCAGGAACTCAAACAAAAGTTTATACATGCTCATAAGAGCATTATTCAAAATAGCCAAAGGTGAGAACCACTCATAAATAGATGGATCAATAAACTGAATATGGTATAGAGAAGTAGTGAAATATTATTCAACCAAAAAAGAAAAAAAATTTGATCAAGGCTACAACATGAATAAGCCTTAAAAACATGCTAATAGAAATAATCCAGACTCAGACAAATATTGTATGTTTATACATACAGGAAAAACCTAAAATAGGCAAATTCATAGTGACAGAAGGTAATTTAGAGGTCTCCAAGGTTTGGGGTTAAGGATAGGGAGTTACTGCTTAATGGGTAGACATGACATTTGGGGCAATTTTTCTAAAGTTTCAGAAGTAATAGTGATTGTTGCACAACAATGCAAATGTATCTAATACCAGTGAAACGTTCATTTATCTCCAAAAAGCAATGTGTACCAAAAGATACACTCAACAGCATTATAGGTAAATCCAGAGAGAATTTAAGAAATGTTAGTCACCCAGAAATTGTAGTAAAAATGAAAAGGAGGAAAAAAGTAAAAAGAATAAACAGAAAATAAAATAAAAATGGCAGAAGTACATCTTAACACCACAACAATGATTTACAAGTGGGTTTAAAAACGTAATTCAGCTATGTGAAGCTCAACTAAGGAAAAATTACTTCCAATATAATGATTCAGGTAGCTTAAAATCTAAAAAAGAAAAAATATATATACAAACATCAAAAGAAATTAGGAGTGACTATATTAAATAAGACAAAGAAGACATACAATTGATGAAAATTGTCAGAGACATAGCATGCCAATACGCAATGATGAAAAAGATCAGTCCACTAAAATGTATAACAGTCATAATTCTGTATGCATTAAATAACATAGCTATTACATGTATAAAGCAAAAATAATAATAAAACTGAAAAAAGAGCCAATGCCACTAAATTGGAAACTTCAACATTCAATAACTGAAAGAAAAAATAGACAGAAAATTAGTAAGATACAGAAAAACTCAACAACACTCTCAACCAATCGTATTTAATTAATATATACAGAGAACATTCTATCTTACAACAGCAGAATACACATTATTTTCAAGTGCCTATGAAACATACACTAAGATAGACAACATCTGGAGCCATACAGTAAACCTACCAAAAACTTAAAACAAAAAAAGAACTTATCTTTCAACTACAAAAAACTTAATGTAGAAAATAACAGAACTATAAAAGAAAAATCTCTAAACACTTGATGTAGAAGTTACCTTCTATGGCAAAAAGAAACTTATGGATGTAATTAGTTTAATGATATTGAGATGATGATATTTTTACTTATTATATAGGTGAAGCATAAATGTAACTACAGGTGTTGTTATAAAAAGGAAGCAGAGAGAGAGTTAACTCTGTAAGAAGAACAATATAATAACAGAAGGAAAGTCTGAAGTTATGTGGCTATAAGCATCATGCCAGCAGACACCAAAAAAGTGTAAGAAGAAAGGAAAAAATCCTTCCATGGAAACTTCAGGTCTGCTAACATGTTGAACTTAGACCCAAAGACTCAGTTCGGATTTCTGGCCTCCAGCATTATGAGATTGTAAATTTCTATTGTAAGCTACTAAGATTCTGAAAATTTTTGCAGCAAGAAACAGAAACTAGTATACAAGAAAATGTAAACAAATGAAAAACTAAGTAAGCTATGAGTGAAAGAGCAAGTCTCAAGAAAAATTTTAACAATGCATTAAATTGAATGAAAATAAAAATACAGCATAAAATTTGTGAGACCAAACTAAAGCAGTGCTGAGATGGAAAATGATAGCATTGCATGCATACAATAGGAAGAAGTCTCAAGTCAACAATCTCAAGAACCTAGAAAAAATAGGTCAAAAATTTTTTAATCTAGATTTTGATTAGATTTATCTAATGTAGGCAGAATAATGGAAATAATGATTATAAAGGGCAGAAATCAGTTAAATTAAAAACAGGAAAACAATAAGAAAAATAAAGCAAAAAGCTGGTTCCTTGAAAATGTCAATAAAATTAACAAAACTGTAGTAAAATTGACAAGGAAAGAAAATGGGACACACAAATTTACAAGACTAAGAATGAAGTAAGAAGACACGAAGAATGTGTAGACATCAAAATTATGATAGGAAATGCTGCAATCGACTCTAAACACACAAATTTGTCAACATAGATAAAATGGGCAAATTCCTTAAAAAACACAAATTGTCACATCTCATCCAATTTGAAATATAAATAGATATTTTAAGCATTCTTACAATTATTAAAGAATTTGAATTGAAAATAAGAAATGCTCAATAAAGAAATCTCCAGACCCATATTGCCTTATTGGAGAATTGCATCAAATGTTCAGAAACAGTTAACACCATTTCGTACTATCACTTCCCTAAAAAGGAAGAGAATGGGGTATATTACAATTCATTTTATGGAGCTAGTATTTAAAATCAGAAAAAAACACAAAAGAAAAAAAAAAGCCCTACAAACGAATATCTGTCATGACTATAGTTCCCAATTTGGTTAATAAAATATTAGCAAGTGAAATTCAGTATTATATGCAAAGAATAATACTGTACTATGACCAAGTGAGTTTTTGTTCCGGAATACATGGCTAATTCTGTATTTATGTGTCAATCCATGTCATCCATTTATTAATAGACTAAAAAAATAAATAATTTTATCAACCAATGCAGAATAAACATTTGAAAACATTTAACACCAATTTATAGGAAAAATTCTCAACAAATTAAGTATGAAGGAGAACTTTCTCAACTTAAGAAGGTGTGCTATGGACTAGATTATGTCTCCCCAAAATTTAAATATTGAACTCCTTATCTACAGTGTGACTGTGTGTGAAAATGGAACTTTTACGTGGTAATTAGGGTTCAGTTAGGTCATACAAGTGGTTCTACTTGGGTAGGACTAGTGTTCTTCCAAGAAAATACACCACAGAGAGCTTCCTTGCTTTCTCTTCACATGCATGCTCCATGGAAAGACCTTATGAGGATGTGGCAGCAAGATGGCTGTTTGCCAACCAGGAAGAGAGCCCTCCCCAGAATCCAGGCATGCTGGCATTCTGTTCTCAGACTTTCAGCCTCCACAGCTGTAAAAATAAGAATCTGTTGTTGAAGTTGCTCAGCTTATGATATTTTCTTATGGTAGCTCAAGCTGACTAATACAAAGAGCACTGACAAAAGTAATGCAGCTAACATTATAGTTAGTGGTGAAAGACTAAATGCTTTACTTTTAAGATTGTGAGCAAGGCAAGGAAGGATGTCCACTCTCACCCTTTTAACATCATGCTGGAAGTTCTAGCAAGTGTGATAAAACAAGAAAAGAAAAGAAAAGGACTATAGATCAAAACGACAGAAATAAAACTGTGCCTCTTTGCAGAAAGATACGATTTCTCAGGAAGAAAATTACAATAAATCTACAAAAAATGTTTAAAATGATTGAGTTCAGCAAAGTTTCAATATGCAAAATAAATACATAGAAATAAATTTTATTTCTATACATTAGCAATGAACACATGGATATTGAAATTAAATATGCAACACCTTTTATAATTGTTCAAAAAAGAGACCTACTTTGGTGTAAATCTAACAAAAGATGTAGAAAATTGTATTCTTAAAATAAAAAATGCTTGTGAAAGCAATCAAGGAAAATCCAAATAAATGGAAAGGTGCACCATGTTAATCATTTAGAGAAGTGAACATAGAAATGATGGTGTCTCCCAAAACTGACATATAGATTTAGTGCAATTTTTATGACATCATGGCAAGACTGTCAATATATATTGAAAAGATCATTCCAAAATTTCTATGTAAACACGAAATAACTAAAATGGTTAAAACAAATTTGAAAAATGAGAATAAAGAAGGATGAATACATTTTCAGTTTCCAGACTTATAAGGTTATAATACTAAGGCTGGTATTCGTGGAGGGACACATAGATTAATGGAAAAGAATACACAACCCAGAAATAGATTTGTGAAAACATGTTTGACAGAATTTTGACAAATGAACAAAGGTTGTTTTTGAAAGAAACAATAACCAATTTTTTTTGGTTAAATGATGTTGGAACATTTGAACATCCATAGGCCAGAAAAATAATTCAATGGGAATCTCACATTTTATAAAATGTTTACTCAATATATATTACTGACTTAAATTTAACCCATAATATTATAGAACTTCAGAGAAAAACAATTGGTGAAAAATTTAGGTCTAAAAAAAAAATTTAGGTCTAATAGTGTTCGTCAACTTAACACCAAAAACATGATCTATAAAAAATAATAGATTGGACTTCATCAAAACTAAATACTTTGGTTTTGTGAAAAATCCCATAAAATTATGAAAAGATAAGCCACAGACCACAAGAATATATTTGTAAACTATATATTGAATCCAGAACTAATATCTAAAATATATAAAAAACACTTAAAATACAAGTTAAAAGAAATCCAGGTAGCAAATAGGCAAAATGCAAGAAAAGATATTTTATCAAAAAGGATATACATGATAAATATGCATGTAAAAAGCTACTTAAAATCATTATCAATCAATAAAATAAAATATTTGCTATCATTGTATTATCACTAACAGATGAGCTAAATTTAAGAAAATGACCTCAAATCCTTGTGAAAATGCTAGGAAAGGAGGTCATTCATATCATACATTGCTGGCGGGGTGGTAAATGATACAGCCACTCTAGAAAACACTCAGTCTGTTTCTTAAAATAAACAAAAACCAAACATGAAGTACCATGTGACCAATCAATGCACTTCTGGGCACTTGAAACTTTATGTTCGCACAGAAACCTGTATACAAATGTTTACAGAATTCCTCATAAATGGAACTACATGCCCTTATAAAGGGCTTGAGAGGAAGGTCACCCTTTCTTGTCTTTTGTTTTCCTCCGAAGGAACCACGTTGGAAACAGAGAGCAGCCCTCACGAAACACAAATCTATGAGCAGCTGGATCTTGGACTTCCCAGCCTCCAGAACTGTGAGAAAATGAATTTCTGTTCTTCATAAATTACCCAGGGTCAGGTGTTTTTGTTATAGCAGCACAAAACAATGATACGTTTACATAACATTCTCTTTTTTTTGTGCATATAGGTTCACACCAGTTTTATTTGTAACAGCACGAATTTGGAAACAACCCAAATGCTCACTAACAGATGATTGAATATAAAAACGGTAGCATACCCATGAAATGAAATACTACCAAGCAGTTAAAATGAAGTATTGATACACACAACTATGTGAATGAATCTCAAAAGAAAAAACCATTCTGAATGAAATAAGTCAAGCAACAACAACAAAATGTTACACCGTGTAGTTCATTTATACAAAATTCTAAGAGATATAAACTAATAGATAAGGCCAGGAAGTCAATCAGTGGTTTATTTGGGATGGGGGAGTCAGTATCAGTTTTAGGGGAGAAAACATATGCCAAAACCTATTAAATGGCACATTTTAAACATGTAAAGTTTATTTGTTATCAATTTTTTCTTAATATAGCAGTTAACAAAAAGATAATAATGTTAGCAATAACAAGGTAATAACAATAATAAAACATAACATTCTTAAAATGATAACATCAGAGAAATGTAAAGATCCTAGTGGCTTTGAGGGGTCGAGTACAAGGGAAGTGGGTGTGCCTATGAAAGGGTGGAATGAGGAGTCCTCATGATGTCACAAATGTTCTGTGCCTTTGCTATGTCAGTGGCGTTCTGCTGGTGGGGATACTGCACTACAGGGGAAGCTGGGTAAGGGGTAAAAGGATCTCTCCATATTGCTTCTTTCAACTAGATGTGATTCAATAATTCCCTCAATATAAACACTTTAATTTTAAAAATCCAGCTTCAGCTATGTAAGATGCATAAGTCCAAGAGATCTAATATAATAGCATGAGGACTATAGTTAATAATACTGTGCTGTATGCTTAAAATTTTCTGAGAGTGGATGCTAAGTGTTTTCACCACACAGAGAAACAGTAACTATATGAAGAGACCCAATAGTGTAGTGTGAACATATATATATATATATATATATATATATATATATATATATATATATGAGGAGATTTATTATAGAAATTGGCTCACATAACTATAGGGGCCAAGGAGTCCCACAATATGCTGTCTGCTACTTGGAGACCCAGGAAAACTGTTGTGTAATTCAACCCAAGCTTTCTAAGTGTTGGGGGAAAATCTAGGAGTCGATCAGATGCCAAGCTGGGGTAATTTGCAGTCATTCATACCAAATGCTAAGGGTAATTTGCAGCCTGGCTACTGTGCATACCCCTCATGGAGACCTGTCCCATTTTGAAAAAAAAAAATGGATTTTCTAACTCTGCATTCACTCTCTTTTCTCCTCCCTGGCTCTTGGATTTACTCATAGGGATTGAACTGCAGGGGCAAGAAGCAGCAGTTCTTTGGAGATCCGTGAGATCTATTAAAATTCTAAACCTTCATTGGAGTTCCATTGGGCCAGCCCTCACACACTCACTATACGCTCACACCTGCTTGCACCTGTACACTCTTCCTGGCCTGTTGCTGGGTCAGCTAACCAAGCTTTACCTCTGGGCAGGCCTCACTGGTACCATCCCTGTCCCTGGTCTCAGACCATCTGGCCTGGGTGGACCTGACCTCACTGGGCCACATCCTCTACCCTAGGCCTGAGGTTAGAGCAGGGGCCTCCATCTGGAGGGCTAGTCTGAGCCCCACAGCTGCAGCCTGCGCCAGTGGTCTCTGATTCTGGTTGTGGCTAGGGGGGTCCACCTCTTGTCACTATCTGGCTGGCTGTGTCGTCACTGCACTCTGAGAGTCCTGCCTCCTAGCCTGGGAGGCTTCTCTGTATCGGAACCATCTGCAGCCACAGGGAGAAAATGTGTGAAGGTGTGGGAAAAGGTCTGTAAACTTCTGTCCTAACTGCTGTTCCAATACCTGCCTAAAGTCATTGGAGCCCAAATTGCTTCATACATTTTAAAACCAATTTTGAGCTAGCTGAGTAATTATTGTAATGCATTATTCAGTTAGTCAGGAGGGCTGGGTCCTCTCTTTCCCCCAAAAAAACAAAAACAAGAACCTCAAACACTACAAAATGTATCTTCATTTTATAGGTATCTGTTGTTTCCTGCAGATGATCAGCTGTCACTGAATTCTCAATTTTATTTTGTTGTGTTGCTAAGACTAATTTCTTTCTTTCTTTTTTCTTTTCTTTTCTTTTTTCTTTCTTTTTTTTTTTTTTTTTTGAGACAGTCTCACTCTGTTGCCCAGGAAGGGGTACAGTGGTGTAATCTCAGCTCACTGCAACCTCCGCCTCCTGGGTTCAAGCAATTCTCCTGCCTCAATCTCCCAAGTAGCTGGAACGGTAGGCACCTGCCACCACACCTGGCTAATTTTTGTATTTTTAGTAGAGACAGGATTTCATAATATTGGCCAGGCTGGTCTGGAACTCCTGACCTTGTGATCCACCTGACTTGGCCTCCCAAAGTGCTGGGATTACAGGCGTGAGCCACCGTGCTGGGCAAGACTAATTTTCTAATTAAGGCCCATGTGTGATGCCAAGCAGGCTTGCCTGACTTTGTGGAAGTCTCTGGTCCTGCTTTGTCTAATAATCTTGAATGTGTTGGACAAGCAACTGTCAGAAGTGACAGCTGACAGGATTGAAGAATAGGCATGTGGGGAGCAAGTGAACTCAATCCCACCTCTGCAGGAAGGTTCCAGCCCACCAGGACCCCTGCCTGCATGCCTGAGTCCGGCCCTTCCTCCCCAACCTGGTGCACCTCTGACACCCCAGGGAGAAGGCTGCAGAGAGAGTGCTGGTGGCTCCTGTCCTGCTCTGCCGGGGAGGCTGCCCAGGAGACAGTAGCAGGCTCAGTGGTGGGTGCTCCAGGTTCTGGGTCAGGTGGGAGCTGGGACTGCAGGGAGCAAGGGTGAGGAAGGCGGCGGTGCTCGTGTAAGCGTACATGTGCACACGTGTGTGTGTGTGTGTGTGTGTAGGTGTTGGTTTCTCTGCATTTACTCTCGCATGCTAACTTTCAACCTCCCCAAACAAAAACTGTAACTCTCTGCAAAGTGATATACCTGGGAGTCTTCACTAAAGATGCAGGCTCAGACCCGGCCTCCTCGCCTGGGCTCCAGGTGCAAATGGGGAGGGGCAGTGCTGAGAGATGCTGGGGGAGTTTGCTTAGAGATGCTGGGCTGGTGGAGAGGGAATGTTCTCGCATTTTAAACAGCGAGGGAGGACACTTCACACTGAACTTCCTTCCTGAGCTTCCTCTTGTTTTTCCTGGGGCTCACACACATCTCACAGACCATGCCTTTAGGAATTAAGACGTCCCTCAGGTCCTTAAATGATCGATGCTGCTGTGTGTGCACATGTGTGCATGTTTGTACACAAGTGAGTGTGTGCTTGTGAAAGTGTTCATGTGCATGCATGTGTGTGGACCTGCGCCTGGGTGTTGGTTTCTTCTTCACCCTTTACGCTCCCATGCTAATTTTCCACCTCCAAAAATAAAAATTGTAACTCTCTGCAAAGTGATAGACCTGGCCATTGTATAAGCTATGTCTTTATTCATTTTTCTTTTGCTAATTATGTGTTTTAGAAACATCTAATGACCCCCTATAATCTGCCTAAAATGGTGCTAGGTAGCAGTAATTAAGTCATACACAGTACATTCACTCAACATGTTTTTTGCAATCTTGTTGGGGAGCCATATATATACAATACAAATATAAATGAGCATTTCCAATTATAAATGGTCATTTATATTTGTATTATATATGTTTCTTTGATGGAGAGAATCAGGTTCTGAGCAAAAGAGAGCATTACAAGGCAGATCTAAGTTAAGTTATGGGAAGTAGTTGGTCAGGGAAAGCCCTTTCTGAAGAAGTAATATCTTATCCACTGATTTAGCCAACATTGAATAAATATTTATTAAGCATTCACTGCTCTTGGTGTTGCAGGCACAGCATTAAACTAAAAGTACAAAATTACATGTCCTCATGGACTTGCATTTTAATTAGGAGAGACAGATAATAAACCAAATAAATAAGTCATCTATGACACATAGCAGATGGTGGTCAGTGCTGTGGAGATTGTGCTGTGCTTGTCAATGTGATCATTTCTTGTTCTTCCATTATTAAAAAAAAAACCCTGATTTGTAGTGTTTGTCAATTTTTGTGATGTAAATGTCCCTACTGTGGTCAAACTCAAACTGCCAATATATATTAAAAGAAAAAAAACTCAGAGTCTAAAATTTTCAGAAAATGCTAACAATTAGTTCTCTTGTGGTGGTGGGAGCTGGCTTCAGCACTCCACTAGGGAGAGCAGACAGTGACTGGGGAGGGCGATAGAAATTTTGGATACTTTGACTAGCGTTTTCACATTTCCCGTCACCCCAGGTGCTTAAACATGTTAGTATTCTCTGATTTTATGATTTCAACTTTTCTAGACTCCACATATAAATGAGATCATACAGTATCTGTCTTTCTGTACCTGGCTTATTTCACTTTGGAAAATATTCCCTAGGTTTCCCTAGGTTCATTCATGTTGTAGCAAATGTCAGCATGTCTTTCTCTTTTAAGAAAAAGTGCTGCACCAGGCATGGTGGCTCACACATATAATCCCAGCACTTTGGGAGACCGAGGCAGGTGGATCACGAGGTCAAGAGATTGAGACCATCCTGGTGAACATGGTGAAACCCCGTCTCTACTAAAAATACACAAAAAAATTATCTGGGCATGGTGGTGTATGCCTGTAATCTGAGCTACTCAGGAGGCTGAGGCAGGAGAATTGCCTGAACCCAGGAGGCAGAGGTTGCGGTGAGCTGAGATCGCGCCATTGCACTCCAGCCTGGGTAACAAGAGTGAAACTCCGTCTCAAAAGAGAAAAAGTATTGCATATGCTGTGTATAGAGGCCACATGTTTTCATCCACTCATTCGTTGAGAAATGCTTACACTGTCCCTTTATCTTGGCTACTGTGAATAGTGCTTCAATGGACATTGGGGGCAGATGTCTATTTGACAAACTAATTTCATTTCTTTTAGATATATACATAGTCGTGGTATAGCTGGATCTAATGATAATTCAGTTTTTAATTTTTTGAAAAACTTCCATACTGCTTCATATAATGATTGTATTAGTTTACATTCCCACCAACAGTGTCCAAAGTTTCCCTCTTTTCACATCGTTACTCACACTTGCTACTTTTTGTCTTTTTCATAGCAGCCATTCGAACAGGTGTGAGGTTATATTCTACTTTGACTTTCATTTGTATTTTTCTGATGATTAGTGATGTTCAGCCATTTTTCATGTATTTGTGTGTCATTTTATGTTTTCATTTGAGAAATAAAACTGCAAATTTATCAGGGTGGTCATGGAAAGTCTCACTGCATAGGTAAGATGTGAGCCACGATTGGAAGGAGATAAATGAGCAAGTCCTGAGGGTATCTGGGGAAAAGGTGTTCTAGATGTGCTCAAGCAGATGTGACCTCCAGCACCACACACTGTGAAGCCCCATTCCCTTGAAAGTGTGATGGGTATAGTGACTTGTTTTTAACCAAATGGATGTGGCAAAAGCCATGGGACGTCCCTTTTACGGTTAGGTTAAAATAGATTTGACTTTTTTCTTTCTAGCAGACTCTCTCACTTTCACACTTTGGTAAAGAAAGTTTACACATTGGAAAGGTCCTGTGACAAGTAATGGAGAGGAGTCTCTGGCCAACGCTCAGTAAGGACATGAAGCCCTAAGCCCTACATTCAGCCCACAAGGAACTGAGTCCTGCCCACAAGGAACTGAGTCCTGCCCACAACATGAGCCTCAAAGCGTATCCTTCCCCAATTGGGTCTTCAAATGAGCCCCAGCATGTTGGGGCTTTGACTGCAGGCTTGGGAGAGACCCTGAGTCAGAGAGTCGAAGTAAGCCATTCTCAGGTTCCTTACCTGGAGAAGCTGTGAGTTAAGAAATGTGTACAATGTGAAGCTGCTACATTTGCTGTGATTTCTCACTGGGTGATAGGAAGGCATGCACAGTCTGCAGGAAGAGCAAAGGCAAAGACCCCAAGGCATGACTGTGCTGGTTACTTCAGCATGGCTGGAGCAGAGCAATGGAGAGGAGAGAGGGAAGGGATGAGATGGGAGAGGAAACCAAGGCTGGATGATGTAGGACTTGCACGGCACTCAAGCTGACATTGAGAGTGGTCAAAGCATTCAGGGAATTGTGAGAAAGGGGCACAAGGCATGTGCCTTCTTCTCCCCACACCATTTATGCTTCTAGTCCTGAGCTCCAGGGCTGGGAGGGGAGAGTTAGGATACCCTCTGCATTCCGCACTGTGAGACTGGAAGACTGGAATCAGCAGTCAAGTGCCGCAGAGCCAGAGCCAAGCCTGTGCTGACAGGCTCGACATCTTGAATCCATGGATGGGGATGACCCTCACAGTGGAGGAAGCAGACCGACTTTAGAGCACAATGCCTGCACTGCTGCCTCAGCTGCTCTGGTCACCAGCTGTGTGACTCTGGTCAAATGGCTGTCTCTGTGAACTACAGATGACCCCAAAGTAAATGTGAACGGCAATGCCAACCTTCTTCTGCATTACTTAAGAGGATCAAATGGAATTGATGCAAACATATTTAAGTACTCTAAAGGGCTAAAGCATTCTAAAATCGTCTCATTTTCAAGTTCCAGGACTCTTAAATCCAAACATAAAAGTCTCCTTGGGCTGCCCAAAGCAGAGAAGACATTTCTGAAAAGTCTCTGGGTTAAGGAGAGAGAAGCTGGGTGTGGCTTGGGAGCTCTCCGCATGGTGCATTTAGCTCATGAGGTTCTGTGTGTGAACTCATGCTCAACAGCTGCTTTTGGATTCTACTGAGGATGGAGCCAGAGAGAACAGACTGAAATGACAGCAAGTAAAGTGTAGGTGAAACAATCACAATGAAGGCAGGGGACCTGGGAGAGACCAGCAGGAGCACTCCTAAGAGGGAGAGAGCAACTGTCTTGGAAGCAGAGAAAGAAGCAAAAAATAGCCAGCTGCCACATCTCAGCCAAGGATTCCTGAAGCAAGAGAAGAAGGCAAAAGGAAGAAGAATTTAGTTTTCTAAGGCTCATTTTAATTTGATTATTTTTTGCTATCGCTTTAATGACAATTTATAGATTACCTTTATGGATTATCAGAGTTGACTCAAGTTGGAGAGATAGATGCAGTTGGAATGGGGTTTTGAAAAGTGCTCACTTCCAAGGGCAGGGAAGGTGCAAGCCTTGTCTGACAGGCATATTCTGTGACATCCTGAGAGCAGGAGAGCGCCTTCTCTCCACAATCTCACTCTCTTTGTGCTATGTAAGCCTTTCTTGGGAGCTGGGCAGCAGGAGGGGAGCTCTCCCTAAACTTTTCCACAGAGTTTCTATGGAAACCATCAGCCCTCTGGCAGATTCCCTAATGGCCTGGGGGGTCATGAGAGCCTCTTAATATTGTGTTTTCTATAAACCTCATATCGCTCTCCCTGGAAGGAGGGGCCTATGGATGATTTTCGAGGTGGTACCCTTTCCTACTGAAAAGTGGAAACCGCGCCTTGGCAGCCTCACTCTGCACACACCAGCCTCTGCCAGCATTTTGAGAAAGGGTTTGCAAGGGTCTTCTAACCCAAACCCAGGGATGACAGAGTCAGTTTCCAGCCTACGCCAGAGGACAATGCACTCAAAGCAAGGACGTCAGTGAGAAGCCCAGCATGGAGGCTGGAGGAATGCACTACCGGAGCAGACTGGGTAACAAGACCAAGAATCCGAGCTGCAAATTGTACTGTAGAGACTCTGCGTGGTTTACAAGAGAGCAGAAGTTGCCGATGAAAAACTATTAGGTTTAAGTAATTCAGGAGGTGAGTGGAAGAGAAATCAAAGAAAAGGTTGTAGATGGTATCGGTGTGATGATGGGGGGGGTGCCCAAGATCGCCTCTCAGATATCTCACAATACGACAATTTTGTGACTGCCCCAAATCAAACGAAATAGACTGAAGTGGGTTCATACCTTGTGCAGGGTCCAACTCTCATCCAAACAACCTTAGAATGAAAACAGCAACAAAAATTAGCAACCAAAATGGCAGTGTACTAGAAATCTGGCTTTACCCTCTATCACTGAAAACCAAAACCAGTGATTATCCAGTGACAAGCGTATACCAGAAATATCTCAGAATATGAAACTGAGGCTGTGCCCATCCCTGAGACAACAGGGAAGTAAAATCTCGCAAGCGGAGAGCGGCCGCTGCTCCCACAGGCTGACAGGCGTTGCACGGACCGGTCCCCTGGGCTCACGGGTTCTGCACTCGAAAAAGCGGAATCCAGGTGGTAGCCAGCTTCCTCACCTTCTTGGGTTCCTTCGCAGGAAAGCCACTCCTTTCTCAACCTGCAGGAAGCACCCTCAATGCCTGCAGGGTGAGAATTCCTGAGGGCGGCCAGGGAAAAATAGCAGGCGCGGGCTAGCAGCACCAGGGCAGAGCTCTCTGGCTGCTCCTCATCGCGCCCACAGGCCAGAGAGGCTGGCAGCGGCCCTGTACCGCAGGAGACACACCGCCAGGGTGGGCGCTTTCAGCAGGAAGCCCTGGCCAGCCTCCCCGCACTGCCCAGGGGACCACCCCTCTCCATCTGGAAAAGGCTATGCTGGGAACTGGCCTGAGAGCCTTAGCAAGCCTGGGCTTCGGGCTCCATCTAGTGCTGAGAGGAAGGCAGCAGTCTCGGGGTGAGGGAACTCAAAAATCAGGACCCCTAGACAGACATACTCTGGCAAAATCAACACAAATCGGACAGGCAAGACCGAAAGAGACAACAAAGGTGAATGAAATATCCAGTGCAAATACACAGACGCACATCCGTAAGAAATCAGAATAGACATGAAACGGGCAAGGCAAGGTGTCAGTGACAGCCTAACTAGGTGGTGATACGTGAGCTCTTAAAATATGGGAAAAGCTATTTAAAAAAAAAAAAAAACTCAGCAAGCTCCAAGACAATACATAAAGGAAATGAAGCAATTTGTCAGAGAAATTTAAGGAAGAGATTACAATAATAATAATATTCAGCAGCAGTTGTGAAGCTAAGGAAGACACTGGACAGGGCCGGGTGTGGTGGCTCAAGCCTGTGATCTCAGCACTTTGGGAGGCCAATGCGGGCAGATCACAAGGTTAAGAGATCAAGACCATCCTGGTCAACATGGTGAAACCCCGTCTCTACTAAAAGTACAAAATTAGGTGGGCTTCGTGGCATGCGCCTGTAGTCGCAGGTACTCGGGAGGCTGAGGCAGGAGAATTGCCTGAACCCAGGAGGTGGAGGTTGCAGTGAGTCAAGATTGTGCCACTGCACTCCAGCCTGGTGCCTGGTGACAGAACGAGATTCTGTCTCAAAAAAAAAAAAAAAAAAAAAAAAAAAAAAAAAAAGGAAGACACTGCACAAACTGAAAAATGCTTTATAAGGTCTCAACAGCATAACTGGTCAAGCAGAAGAATCAGTGAACTTAAAGGCACCCTATGTGACAGTACGCAGAGGATTAAAAAGAATGAAAAGGAGTGAGGAATGTTTGTGAGGTTTAGCTTCCAAAAGGTCAATCTAGGAGTCACTGGCCTTTAAAGGGGGTGAAAAAATGGCAAAACTTAGCTGATTCAAAGAAATAGTAACAGGAAACTTCCCAAACTAGAGAAACATAAATAGCCAGGTACAGGAAGGTCAACATCATCAAACAGATTAAGCCCAAATAAGACTACACTAAGATACAGAATAATAAAACTACCCCCGTAGCACAGTGAGCAGGTCTGTGCAAACCTACCCACAAAGGCCTAGCAGCTGAGACACTGAAAGAGAAGGCTGACAAGTTCAGTTTCTCAGAAAGAAATATTTAATACAAACTTGACCAAAGAAGTAATGTCTCAGGCAGCCACAGAATGGTGGATCCCTGGACCCGCCCTCCAGAAATATCTTCTGTATAGCAAACTTTCAGTGTGCATTGTGTGTGGCTAGTCATGCTTCAGACTTTCTTACTGAAATGCATGATCACTGAGGAGGTTACAAAAGAAACCTTTAAGAGAGTCATTTATGCTACAGGCAGTGTTTTTCTAGGGGGGTATCTATGCTACAGGAAGAGTTTTTCTGGGGGTATTTTTGCTACAGGCAGTGTTTCTCTAGAGGGGGTATCTATGCTACAGGTAGTGTTTCTCTGGGGGGTATCTATGCTACGGGAAGAGTTTTTCTGGGGGTATTTATGTTACAGGCAGTGTTTCTCTGGGGGGGTATCTATGCTACAGACAGTGTTTCTCTGGGGGGTATCTATGCTACGGGAAGAGTTTTTCTGGGGGTATTAATGCTACAGGAAGTGTTTCTCTGGGGCGTATCTATGCTACAGGAAGAGTTTTTCTGGGGGTATTTATGTTATAGGTAGTGTTTCTCTAGAGGGGGTATTTATGCTACAGTCAGTGTTTCTCTAGAGGGGGTATTTATGCTACAGGTAGTGTTTCTCTGGGGGGTATCTATGCTACGGGAAGAGTTTTTCTGGGGGTATTTATGCTATAGGCAGTGTTTCTCTAGAGGGGGTACCTATGCTACAGGCAGTGTTTCTCTGGGGGGTATGTATGCTACAGGAAGAGTTTTTCCAGGGGTATCTATGCTATAGGCAGTGTTTCTTTGGGGGGTAACTATGCTACAGGAAGAGTTTTTCTGGGGGTATTTATGCTACAGGCAGTGTTTCTCTAGAGGGGGTATCTATGCTACAGGTAGTGTTTCTCTGGGGGGTATCTATGCTACGGGAAGAGTTTTTCTGGGGGTATTTATGCTACAGGCAGTGTTTCTCTAGAGGGGGTATCTATGCTACAGGCAGTGTCTCTTTGGGAGTGTATCTATGCTACAGGAAGAGTTTTTCTGGGGGGTATTTATGCTACAGGAGAAATTTTTCTTGGGGGTGTTTATGTGACAGGCAGTGTTTCTCTCAGGAGGGTGTCTATGCCACAGGCAGTGTTTCTTTTGGAAGGTCACCTCTGCTGCAGGCATTGCTTGAAGACATTTGTGGGGAACACCTGGGTTTGCCAGAGTCAAACACTGGTCATCATGTTGGTTTTATTTATCACTTCCAACTGAACATCAGGTAACCAAGGAAGGGCTCTCTCAGCAAGGGAAATCTAAGCAGATGGCAGAAATCAAAGGAGGCCAGGTCTACACCTGTAATCCCAGCACTGTGGGAGGCCAAAGTAGGTGGATCATTTGAGGTCAGGAGTTTAAGACAAGCCTGACCAACAGGGCAAAACCTTGTCTCTACTAAAAAAAAGTACAAAATATAAGCCAGGCCTGGTGGCATACTCTTGTAATCAGGAGGCTGAGGAGAGAAATTGCTTGAACCCAGAAAGCAAATATTGCAGTGAGTTGAGATCACACCATTGTACTCCAGCTTGAGCAACAGAGTGAGATTCTGTCTCAGTAAATAAGTAAATAAATAAATAAGAAAAATAAAGTGAGAATGAGGGTGGGCTTTGCAGGTACCTGGGAGAAGAGGGTCCCAGGCAGAAAGGACAGTAAAGTACAAAAGCCCTGATATATTTTGTCTTGTTACTTCATTAGGGATTGATGGGTGGGAAATGGGAGAGACAGAGGTGCACAGTGAAAACATAGGTGTGGGACTGTGCAGGCATAAACTCTGCTAGTTACATGAGCATGCACCTCCCAGACGCCAGCAGGAAGGGCTCAGCAGGCAGCCTCTTCAGTGACCACATGAAGACACATTTCCTAAGAGCTTATCTGCTCACTAGTTCCTTCCGAACAGAGTCTGAAGAAAGGCAGGGTTTCCCCTCCCTGGAGGCTGCACGATCAAGATCCTCCCTATCTGGAGGACAAGAACTCAGCTGCCTCATCCCCAGCAGGCTCACTCTCCTAACATTTCTGGTGTGCTTCCTGGAGCCTGAAGGTGCAAGATCTGGGGCCTTGGGCAGGGTCCTGCTCTGCAGACTGAAGCAGGCTCAGCCCTCCTGCTCTGGTCTTCTCCACTCAGCTCTGCACCAACCCCTCCCCATGCTTAAGAAGGTAGGGACCTGCTTCCCTCAAGCAGGCAAGGGCGTTTGAGAGGTGGTGTTGCATTATATACAGTCCAAGCACACCTCAGGAGAGCAGCTGGGAACTGTAAGGAGAAGATAAGTGGGTTTTTGACCTGGCATTTTTGTTGACATGTAAGCATGGAGTTAGCTCAGAGCGTGAGGAGCATGTGGAGCAGCAATGCTGGCTGAGCCAGTGGGGATTCCGAGTGCTGGCCTGTGGTCACCTCCCTGGGGACCAGCTCCCACACATGTAAGAAGACTGCAGGGTCTGTGGCAGAGGCTTTGCTTCCCAGCTCTGCCTCATGCCAGGGTTTGGAAGTGGGCATAGTCAGAGACAATTTCCCACACACACGCAGGGCTGGGGGTCAGTGCGGGTGGCGTCTGAGAGGAAGGGCTGATGAACCTGCCTCGAGAGGATGTGACCTGCCTGGAAGAGGTGCCATGCAGTTGCAGCCAGGCCTTGGCGGATTGCTTTGTATCCACTCCTATCAAAATACTGTTTCTATAACATTTCAGCACAAGGGTGAAGGTGCCCACAAAATGATGTGGATGAGTCAGAGGTATCACTGACATCCAAAAACCAGCCATCTTATCCCAGTGACTCCAAAACAAAATACAGCCATGGCAGGAAATTTACTCCACAACCACGTTCCCCAGCATTGAAGAGAAGCTTCTCAGGCTTTTCAGTCCAGTAGTAAGGAATTCAGCCTTGCCCAAAGAGAGGTTTGCCCCATGCCCTTAACTTCTGGGAGGTCGTATTTGTCACGCCTGGTGGCAGTGTATTTGTTTATGGTGGGCTGGCCAGGCCAGAAAGATGAACCATATCACTTAGGATGGAAACTGTGGGTAATACAGTATCAGATAACCTGGAAACTGAGTTCAACCACATGGGCAATGAGGCAGTCAATCAATACTGCCTATATAACTAAGTCCCAATCAAACATCTGGACACTGAAGCTCCAGTGAGCTTCCCTCGTGGCAACACACTGCATATTGTCCTACAAGAACACTGGAAGTGCAGTGCATCCTGACTTGACAGGGGAACCCGGAAGCAGCATGGGGAGCTCTCACACAGAAAACTGCACTGTGACCTCAAGGTCACACCCAGGCATTGACCTGCATTGGTCACTCACCTTGTTTGTCAGATTTGGCATCAAGTGACGTTTGATTCTTTCCCAAAGTCAAATCCCTGATCAAAGAGCAGAGCATTGCTCCCAAACTGAGGATGAGACAACCAAATTGAGGACGGGACAAATGTGCATTCTGGGGATAAGTCCACGAGCTTTTCAGGGCTACTGTAACAGATCATTGTAAACTAGGTGCCTTAAGTAACAAATGTATTCTCTCACAAATCTGAATCCACTGGTCTGAAGCCTGGTGGAGGCTTCCTCACCTGAGGGCTCCAGAGGAGCATGCATTTCTTGCCTCTCAGTCTCTGGCAGCTGCCCCTGCACTCCTGGGCTCAGCTGCAGCTTGCCAAGCTCTCCTCCACCTTCAGCTGCATGTCTCCCCTGCCTGTCTGTTTTTCCCATGTATGTTTAATCTCTCACTTCCCTCTTATAAAAAAAGCATATGATTGTATTTGGGGCCCATCTGGATAACTCAGGGTAAGCTCCTACAGGATAGATTCTTGACACAATCACTCTTTTACAATTAAAAGCAATACTCACTCTGTTGCCACAGAAGATCACATTTACAGGTTCCAGAAATTAAAAAGTGAATACAGCAGCCTTCTTTAATCTGATGGAGATACAATCCAAGACCCCCAGTGGATGCCTGAAACTGTGGACAGCACCAGAGCCCTGTGTACGCTGTTTTCTTGATTTAATGATGGAGACAGCTGCTGCATGAGTGAAAGGCAGGTACTGTATTCACTGTGGAGACTGGACAGAAGGACGATTCATGTACTAGGCAAGAGGACTCAAGATCTTACCATGCGACTCAGAACACAATTTAAAACTTAGCAATTGTTTATTTCCGGAAATACTTGTTAGATAATTTGAGACTGCAGTTGATCCAGGGTAACTGAAACCGCAGAAAGCAAAACCTCAGATAAGGGAAGATGCTGGACATCCTCAGGGTCATTATCGGGCTTATCACAGGAGAGACTCTGGATGGTTTGTGGGCACATCCCTGGAACAAACATGTGACCTTGAAGTAGAGGAGGAAATAAAAATTTTGTTATGCAAATAAATTCCATTTGCATCTGTCAGAAAACAAGAAGTTTTACTACTTGTTAATTTCTGTGCTGGGTAAACCTCTTTAGTTTTTGTTCCATGAACCTACTAAAGACAACGAAGCATATGCAAACAATGCACTACAAATAGAAGTAAAGGGAGCTTTTTTTTTTTTTTTTTTTTTTTTTTTTTGAGATGGAATCTCGCTCTGCTGCCAAGCTGGAGTGCAATGGTGCGATCTCGGCTCACTGCAACGTCTGCCTCCTGGGTTCAAACAATTCTCCTGCCTCAGCTTCCTGAGTAGCTGGGCCTACAGGTGTCCATCAACACGGCCAGCTAATTTTTGTATTTTTAGCAGACGTGGGGTTTCACCATGTTGGCCAGGATGGTCTCGATCTCTTGACCTCATGATCTGCCCGTCTTGGCCTCTCAAAGTGCTGGGATTACAGGCGTGAGCCACCATGCCCAGCCCGTAAAGGGAACTTAATATGTTACTAGCCTTGATGATGAAACCACAGCGTGTCCCTGGTGTGAGTTCTGCTGGGACAGACGCCTACCCATTCCTGAGCCTTGGAGCAAAGGTACCTCCTGTTTTCCCTGTTTTATATTAAGCCTAGAAATAGACACAAACTTGAACACATTTATCTGTTTGAGATTTATATAATAAAAAATTAGTAAATTTATTGCCCAGAATACAGTCATGTATCATATAACAATGTTTCCATCAACATCAGACCACATGGGTGATGGTGGTCCCACAAGATTGTAACACTGTAAACTTTCTAAATTGACTTGAGACATGTCTCAGTAGTTTTTGGTTCACATAGGTTTCTTTTAGGGGCGATGAAGATATTTTATAAACCACTATCCCTAAAATCTGGTAGTGATGATGGCTGCTCAACAGTGAAGACACCAAAAAACACTGAATTGTACACTATAAAAGGGTGAGTTTTATGGTACGTTGTTAAAAGTTGTTTAAAAGTGAGGGACCACTCCAGTTACTGGTATGGAATGATCTTCAGGAAAAGCGTATAATATGCTACATTTTGTACACGAAAGGGGAGCTGGGTATGAATACGTATTTGTATTGCTTTTTTCTAGAAACCGCCTAGGAGTGAAACCAAGATTCCTCAATTCTTTTCAGCCCTACCTCGAGCCCCCTTTACAAAACCTTTCCCCTCAGCTCCCATTATTCACCGTGTCCACCTTCCCACCCAGCACTAAGCCTTAGAGGGGCAGTGCTCGGTAAATATTTGCTACGTAAATGAACAAACAGTTTATCTTTGCAATGTTTAGGTAAATTCGGATCCGTAAATAGTTACCATCATGGTACAGTTTCCTGAAGTATTCAGTACTGCCGCATGCTGTGCAGGTGTGCCGCCTAGGAGTGACAGGCTGTACGCTGTGGCCTAGTGTACAGTAGGCTGTGCCATCTGGGTGTGTCTAAGTGCACTCCATGGTGTTCACACAACCACGAAATCGCCTCCGACACATTTCTCAGAATGGATCCCTGTTAAGTGATAAGACCGCAGTTGGGAAAGTCGCAGGGCTGAGAATTCAGGGTCTCTCCTTGCAACTGACAAGGCTGGCGCTAGAGGGCGCGCCGAGCACGCGGGAGGGAAGTAACACGTGGCAGAGTTCAGTGACGTTAAGAGCCAAGTTACAGCTGCCGTTTACCAAGTGCTTCCTGGGCACTGTGCTGCCTGCTGAAACATAGATTTTTGAATGTCATCAGCACCATAGCCTCCTTGGAAGCTTTTATTAATATTCTCACTTTGCAGACGGAAGAAACTAAGTCTTAGCAATAATCGAGTGACAAATGTGAAATTTTTATCCAGGACCACACTGAGCCAGCATGCATGTCTGGCCTGCTCTGAGGGCAGACATCTCAGGCCTAGAGAGGCACAGGAGCGCTGTCTGAGTCTGGGGCTCAAGTGGCGAATCCAGAGAGCCCTCGCTGAGGAGCGTTGCGCCCAGTGTTGGTTTCATGTGGATCAACTTGGGCTTTATGGCAAGGCCACAGGTAGGGTAAGGACTCGGGCTTCCTTATTCCTGTGCCTCCCGGGGGGTGGAGGGAAGGGGCCCAATGCCTTCCTCTGCTCTACCCACCATGCGGGATCCTGGGAGGGCCGGGCCCAGGCTGGGAAGGGGTCTGGGTCTGACACCGCCCTGCACATCCTGGCCCTGGGTGATGGAGGCCGGCACAGGCGGCTGCAGGAGGGCTCCAGTTTGGTCTCTTTGCTCATTGTTACCCTAGGACCTTTCTACAGTCACAGGCTGGAGACCCGGGGCTTCTCAGAGGCAGGGGCACAGACCCGAAGGCTATCTTTACAGGGATAGCAGTCGCCTGTCTCTCACACTCTTGCAGAGATTAAAAGGAGCGGTCTCGGAAATGCCTGGCCTGTGGCGGAATGTGGTGGATTTATCACCTCTTCTCAGGTCACATAGGAAGACGAGGGCAGGAGCTGGTGACACACCTTCCCCCACCTCCCCAGCCCACCCACCCCAGGGAGAACTTGCCCTCGGCTACTTCCAGTCCTTCACACTGCTTTTCAGGGATATTCTCTGGTTCCTCTTTTAGCAGATGGAGCACAGCTGGTCCCCTGCACACGTGGCTGCGGGCCTTGCCCGTGTGATAGACAACTTCCCATGATCATAAGCATCGGCCCAAATTCAACGTCGGTGATCTGTCTCAGCAGTGTTGTAAACAGAATTTGGGACTGAGCCCACCACTCCAATGGCAGCTGTCCCACTGCCTCTGAGGTGTGACTCCCTCTCCCATTTTTTATGTATCTGTGCACAGAGCCCTTCTCACCCCTCACCCTCTAAGAGCCTATTGTTGAAGGGCTGCTCTGAGCCCAGGGGGCTCTGCTGCCTCAGAGGAGCAGAAAAGGCTGTGGTCTCCTGGTCCCAATGGTGGGGGTGCCGGAGAGGCAGGTGCCGCTGGGATGCTGATCAGTATCCAAGGAGGAAACACAGGGTCTCCTAGAGACGCGGCGGGGCCCGGTGGTCTCTCTAGCGCATGACATTGTTTTCTGTCTTCTCCACCACTCAGTTTGAGCTATTGAATGTGCCAGTGGACGGGAGCAGGTAGACTTCTAATCCAAGCACACACTTTACTGTGTGGGTGCTTTCTCTCAATTCTCCTGGTCTGGAAGTGCTCCCTGGTGTCTTGCTCCAGCACTTCCTGCTGCAGTGACAGTCTGCACATCACAGCTGTGTCACTTAGGAAGCCATCTGCCCTCACCTGTTGGGTCCCCCAGAACCTTCACATGGTCCTTCATCCCATTTGTGCCTCACAGATAGGGGTCTGTTCCCTCCTCACCAGGATCCTCATCCCCCATCTCCGTTTGGCTGCCCTGGTATGGGTTCAGTATGCTAGTTACTGTTTGTGTAATTAGCACTGTGGGACCATCACAAGAGAAATGGCACAGCGCTCACCGGTGTGGACTTGTGCCCAGGCCACCCGACAACTGAGATGGATATTCTTGAATCCCTTTCACAGAAGCCTGGCCTCCAAGGTTTGGGGACCCCCAAGCATCCAGGGCTGCGGCTGCATGTGCTGCTGCTGACCCCAGGTGCTCCCCACCTGTACCGCCTGCTCTCTCCTGTTGCGCTCACTGTCCAGGACACTGACAGTCCTTCCTGCCTCTCTACCCAGGACTGCTGGGTGCTGAGAAAACCCCCACACTCACAGAAGACCCAGTAAAACCAGTACCCACCAAAACCTCTGGAGAGCAGAGGCCAGGAGTGGAGGCTCCTCCAGCCTTGGACTCAGGATAATATGGTCAGGTTCCTGCTAGACATTTCTGAGCTCACAAACACTATCTTCCTGCTATCTACCCCCTCAAAATAAACATAGGGCTCTAGGGGTCACACAAGGACACCATGTGCTCTCCAGGGTGCAGACGACAGACGCTAGTGGTAGAGCCATCATTTCCTTAGAGGGTCAGTCTTTCAGCTTCCATGGAGCTGTTTGAGTGCAGCGCCCATGGAATGTGCCTGCTGGGCATGGGTCATCATTGCCTGCCCCTTCTCCAGGGCTCTGATGCGGAGCTTTGAGGGCTAATAATTAACAGCATCTGCACCAAAAATAGCAGGGGGAGAAATTCCAGTGGGTCGTTCCTGGACAGAGAAACACAGAATGTTACAGAAAACTGGAGACTCTTAAACGCTGTGAAGAGGTGGACCCTGCTGGAAGAGATGGGAGCAGACGGTCCAGTCCCCCTGGGGCTTTGGCCTATTGAATTCTGGGTAAGGGGGGCATCTCTTCTCACAGTCACGGTGTGGCAGAAACAGAAAAGCCCAGGCCGCTTCTCAAGAAAGCACATGGAGGACTAGGAAGAGGCTGATTTTGGATCATGAAGCTTAGGAGGAAGCTTGGCATCTTAATCAATTTATTTACATAGATAAATCCCACTTGATTCCAAAAGAGGGCCTTGTGTTCAACCCATCGAACGTCAGAACTGAAGAAGGTCTTGGGGTCAACCAGCCCCGACTCCTCCTTTAATAGATGTGGGGACGTCAGATTTTACCGAGGAAGGCACCTGCACCCAGACCTCTTGACCTGCAGCCTCCTGCTGTTTCCATTGCAGGAGGCCCTCAGCAGGAGAGCAGTGAGCACAGTACGCAGTACCAGCTCTTCCCTGGGTCTCTAGCCTGCCGGCTTACCCTGAGTATTTTGGGCTTGCTAGCTCTTAGAACTGTATGAACTAATTCCTTAAAATTAATTTTCTCTTGTTTTTTTTCTCTCTCTCTCTCTCTTTCCCTCTTTCTCTTTTCCAACCCCCACACGCTCCTATGGGTTGCTTCTCTCTCGGGAACACTGATGAATACACTTGTCTTTTAGGGGTCAGAGCAAGCACCCCCTTCCTGCCCTCCCCCAGTGTCATCAGAGCACTGATCAGGGGCTGGAATCTGCCCCTCCTGAGGAAGAGCCCAGCTGAACTTGGTGATGGTCAAGGTGGGTGGGAGTGGGTGCTCAGTCTACTCATTGTCTCCGGGGCTCTCTGCTTGCTGTGTTGTGATGGTGCACGCTTGCGGTCCCAGCTCCTCAGGTGGCTGAGGTGGGAGGACTGCTCGAGCCTGGGAGGTCGAGGCTGCAGTGAGCTAAGATTGCCCCACTGCCCTCCAGCCCGGGTGACAGAGCAAGACCCTGTGTCAGCATAAAGAAAACCAACCAACAAAAAAAGAAAACAAATTGTACCTGCTTTGACTTGGATTCATTATTTTTGACCATTTTATCAACGTATGGATTATATTCACGTCCCTCCTTCTTGCCTCCTCCCCAAAAGGGCTTAGAGAAACTTACTATAGCACTTATAATACAGTTGATGGAAATAGAAAAAGGAAGAAAATCTCAGTACCATGGAGAAAAGGAGAGAGCGTTACCATCTCTTCCGTCTGTGAGGACAGCTCCACTCTACCAGACGCCAGCTGTCTCTGAGCTCCCTAAATATTCACAAGCACCAAGATCCATGCGCAGTGCCCACCTGAGGGAGTTCCCAAGGCGGTATCTGGAGGTTTCAAAGGTTTCTGAACTAGACTCCTGCTCTCTTTCTTCACAATAAGTAGGAAAGATTAATTCGAGCCTACCTGCTAAAGCAGAATGTAATCACGGATATAATCATGACTTCATCACAATCACAATTTACAGCCGATTTTGGTAAATTTTCAGAAATAATGAGAAGAGCGATTGTGACATCAGCTTCCAATGGCAGTCAGTGTAATGCCCGGGGGCTGGCTAGTGAGGGCAAGGGAGCTGCCCTTCACTGCATGGGCTTGAGGGAGAGTCCCACACTCACAGTGTCGGACTGTGACAATGAGTTTTCCTGCTGGCTCAGTCCCTGCGAGGCTACTGGGCCAACCAGGCCAGCCAGGCCAGCCAGGGGCATCTCCCTCCTTCCCCTGTGCCCCATGAATCTCCCTAAAGAGAAAGAACAGGCTGGTTTCCCACGGGAGGCTTCCCTGCAGGCCAGGGAGCTCTTCACCTCCTTCCTCTACTGCGGGAGGCCATCTACTGGCGGAATTCCCTCTTCTTCATGAAGCTCATCTTTTCTCTTAAAGCCTTCAACTGATTGAATGAGGCCCACCCAAATTGCAAAGGGTAATCTATTTGACTCAAATATACTGATTTAAAGGTTACTTTTAGGTAAACTATCTCTTCACCGTGACATACAACGAAGTGTTGACAAGATGTTTGGTTATGATGGCCTAGCTACGTTGACACATAAAAGTAATCATCACGATGAGACACACAGAATTCGAGAAAAGATAGAGAATGTAGAAGATCTACAGATCACAGCAAAACCTCATATGAGCCAAATAGAAAAAAGCAAGTGGGAGACACACAGAGAAGGAGAATCTTTATTATGTGGTGGTGACAATGTGGAAGACAAAAAATTAAGACAAGAAAAATCTGTTCAAGACTTAGGAAAGAAAAATAGCAAGATTTCACAAGGAATGGAAATCACCATTCCTGGTGTGTTTCTGTTTTCTCCTCACTGGCCCGGCCATTTGATTGCTTCCTTCTTCCAGGGTGAATTCCTTCCCCCGCTCTAACCCTCAGCTGTGCCCCCTACATGACTCTGCCCACCCCCACCCCGCCCCTGCTGGCTGCTGCCCAGTGATAAAACGGCCCTTGGCCAGCCCCACTCAGCCAGCTGGTACGGCTAGCCTGGCATAAGGCACAAGTAGGACAGGACTCTCAGCGTCACACATTTTATTTTTCACTCTGTTTTAAATCGCCAGCGTTCCTTACACACTTATAAATAATAATATCATTTTGAAGACAATAATATTATCATTATTTAAAAAATTATAAAGAGGCAAGGCTATCAACAGTGTTTCAAATTTCCTTGTTCCGGGTTGACAGATGATCATTGCAGCTGGGCTAGAGGAAACGGGTCAACACTAGAGAAAGAACCAAGATCTCAGCTGTGTCGGGAATCCAGTCTCCCGGGAACTTAACAGGGTGATGCCCTCTGCCTCAGTGGTGCCCTGAGTGGGTCAGGTCGTGTTAGAACTCCTAGTAGATGTTGCTTCTTTACTTCTCCCCACTCAAATAGTGCTCTTCGAGAGACCTTAGTCACCATCTGCTCCAGTGGCTGAAATCCCACATACTCAATGTGCATTTTGGGGAACCCTAAAGGTTATCTGGCCTCTACCCAAATGCAAATATGCCGGGTAGAAATTACATTTTACACCTTGATCAGCCCGAACCTGAAACATGAAAGCGTGATGGAGAATAGGACAGAATTGTGTCCTGCAGCTTGGAGTAAGCTACCTTTTGAATAAAGTGCAAATGAGAAGCACCTAAATCGGCTTCCGGGAATGTGGGAAGAGGGACGGACCTAGAACCGCACTGTCCGGTGTGACTGTCGCCACTCATCCGGCACTACTGCGCACCGAAAGCATTCAGTCTAAATTGAGACATCCTGTCAGTGGAAAACATATGTGGGGTTTTGAAGATTTAGAAGAAAAAATATATAAAACAGTGCATTAATAATATTTGCATTGATTACCTGTTTAAATATCAGTTTGGATATGTTAGATTAAATAAAACACTTTAAAATCAATTTCACCTATTTCTTTATACCTTATAAAGTTGGCTAGTAGAAAATTTAAAATTATGTAAGTGGTTCTTATTATATATATATGTATGTCTCTATATGTGTGTGTGTGTGTGTGTGTGT